>NC_092167.1:35291364-35891364 GCF_045791955.1 Oncorhynchus clarkii lewisi | reverse complement strand
ACAGCCCCCTTGGAGTTTGCTAAAGGGCACCAAAAGGATTCAGACCATGAGAAACAATATTTTATAGTCTGACAAAACCAAGATTGAACTCTTTGGCCTGTCTGGAGGAAGTGTCCTGTCTGGAGGAAACCTGGCACCATCCCTACGGTGAAGCTTGGTGGTGGCAGCATCATGCTGTGGGGATGTTTTTCAGCGACATGGACTGGGAGAGTAATCAAGATCGACGGAAAGATGAATTTAGCAAATTACAGAGAGATCCTTGATGAAAACCTGTTCCACAGCACTCAGAACCTCAGACTGGGGTTTGCCTTCCAACAGGACAACAACCCTAAGCACACAACCAAGACAAGGCAGGAGTGGCTACTGGACAAGTATCTGAATATCCTTGAGTGGCCCAGCCAGATCCCGGACCTGAACCCGGTCTAACATATCTAGAGAGACCTAAAAATAGCTGTGCAGCGACGCTCCCCATCCAACCTGTCAGAGCTGAGAGGATCTGCAGAGAAAAATGGGAGAAACTCCCCAAATACAGGTGTGCCAAGCTTGTAGCATCATACCCAAGAAGACTTGAAGCTGAAATTGCTACCAAAGCTGTTTCAACAAAATACTGAGTAAAGGGTCTGAAACCTTATGTAATTGTTATATTTCAGTTTTTATTTTTTATATATTTGAGAAAATTGCTTTGTCATTATGGGGTATTGTGTGTAGATAGATGAGGAAAATAAACAATTTAATAAATTTTAAATAAAGACTGTAACATAACAAAATGTGGAAAAGGTCGAGGGGTCAGAATAATTTCCGAATGCACTGTATGGCAAGTGTAGCTGTTCACCGATTTGACCACTTCAATGCAGTTCCACCTCTGACACCACCAAAACATCCACTATCTGGATGTTTGCTATCGCTGGTAAATTCATGGTAAAATACTTGATCTGATTGAATGTAAATAGTCCGAGTGGGCATTTGATTAATTATTTAGCAGTCTTATGGCTTGGGGGTAGAAGCTATTATAAGGGGCCTTTTAGACGTAGGCTTGGCGCTCCAGTACCGCTTGCCATGCAGTAGCAAAGAGAACAGTCTATGACTTTGGCGACTGGGGTCTTTGATCATTTTTTGGGCCTTCCTCTGACACCGCTTAGTATAGAGGTCCTGGATGGCAGGAAACGTGGCCCCAGTGATGTACTGGGCCATACGCATTACCCTCTGTAGCACCTTTTGGTCGGATGCCAAGCAGTTGCAATACCAGGCGGTGATGCAACCGGTCAGGATGCTCTCGATGGTGCAGCTGTAGAACCTTTTGAGGATCTGGGAACCCTTTTCAGTCTCCTGAGGGGAAAAGGTGTTGTCATGCCCTCTTCACGACTGTCTTGATGTTTTTGGACCATGAAAGGTTGTTGGTGATGTGGACAACAAGGAACTTGAAACACTCGAACCTGCTCCACTACAGCCCCGTCAATGTTAATGAGGGACCCCATGACGGACAGCGATTGAGATAGCTGACTGTCCTTCCACACAACCATCATGGTCCTTATTGGGGTTTATTAAAGTAAGTGGCTTAATTTATCCTTAACATGGTCCTTCATTCTCTCCCTGCAGTAACACAAAAACACTGTCTTCCACCCTCTGTAGAACAGTCAATTCTTAACATAAAGACTTGAAACTCAGGGCATTGTTAAAGAGTACCCCCAGGAGGTCATACATTTAATTTCATGGTTAGGTTTAGGGTTGAGGTTAGAGTCTGTCTGTCCGCCTGTCTGTGAGTGCACATGTCTGTCTGTCTGTTACCCAAATTTCCAGTTGGAATTATGTGGTGTGCCCAGTGGGCTGTCTGTCTGTCTGCCTTTCTTCCTACCTGCCTGTCTGTAAGTATGTATGTATGTTTGTCTGTCTTTGTCTGTCTGTTTTTTCTGTATGTCTGTATGTCTGTCTGAGTCTCTGAACAAGTTATCCATTGCAGCTTTATCACCAACCTTTTTGCTTTAAAGGCAATATATTAATGTATTGATTTATGTGTCAATACCCTTGATGCATATCTGTGTTAATTGAATGCAATGTATTGACTGATGCGTAATGACTGGTGACGCGTATCTTGTTGCATTGAATGCAATTTATTGACTTATGCATCAAGACTGGTGATGTGGAAGAAAGGTGTTGCGTCGGGCCAACAGAGTTTCAGACACTTGTAGAATCTTTGCCAAGGCCCATTGAAGCTGTTTTGCAGCTCGTGGTGGCCCTATTAAGACACTATATGTTGAGGTTTCTTTTACATTCATTTTTTATTGAATTAAAGGGGCTAGCAATAAGTAAAATATAATAAATATCCAAAGGGAAAACACAGGTTTTCAGGTTGTTCAAGTGTATTTAATTTATTGGCCGTGTGAATGTGCCTTTTTGAGTACATTATTTCTGCTTTTATCCTAGACTAAACCATTTGCCGTCACATCTGATAACCAAGAGAAACCTGATTTAATAAAAGGCTACTCTCCTCTCTCCTTCTATTCTTGAAGATATACCCATTACTTTGCCACCCTACCCAAACCACACTATTTTTAGTTGTTGCTATATTTTACCCAAGTTTACATCTACAGTAAAATCTATTTAGGCAGGGTCCCACCACCACATTTATTAAATACGATTTTCAAAAACTCTCATTGAAATGGCCCAACTCTGCATGAAATAGGATCGTTGGGGACACACACATGTAGTTTCTTAACCAAGTCAACTTTGCCTGATACGCCCATAAAAACCAAAGGACCTTGGCAATATCCTGCCCATACAAATCAAAGGACCATGACAATAACTTGCCCATATAAACCAAAGGACTTTGACAATATCCTGCCCATACAAATCAAAGGAGCTTGACAATATCCTGCCCATACAAACCAAAGGACCGTGACAATATCCTGCCCATACAAATCAAAGGACTGTGGCAATATCCTGCCCATACAAATCAAAGGACTGTGACAATATCCTGCCCATACAAATCAAAGGACCGTGACAATATCCTGCCCATACAAATCAAAGGACCGTGACAATATCCTGCCCATACAAATCAAAGGACCGTGACAATATCCTGCCCATACAAATCAAAGGACCGTGACAATATCCTGCCCATATAAACCAAAGTACTTTGACAATATCCTGCCCATACAAACCAAAGTACTTTGACAATATCCGGCCCATACAAACCGAAGGACCTTGACAATATCCTGCCCATACAAACCAAATGACTTTGACAATATCCTGCCCACACTATCCAAAGGACCTTGAAAATGATATCTAATTTCTAGGAAGATTAGGTGACCCGCAAGCTGTAATCCCAATATTATTTGGAGGGCATGCTTAATAGCGATCCACTCCAATGCCACCCAGACTGCATCAATCGGCTCGCTCATCAATTGGCTCTCTCTCCTTGGTCTCACTGAGATATTACTCCATGTGGCCTGTGATCATCCTCTTTCTGCTATTGTTGGATATAGGGGACATCTGGGATGACATTCGCAAGCAGCTGCGAGGGCGCCATTATGGTTGCCCCCACCTCGTCTGCCATATTTCCCCCATCAGTGTAACCGTGACAATGAGGTTCTCTGTGAGTGATCCGACCCGGAGGTTGGCCTTGTCCTCCAGGCCAATCTGTTTCAGGGTAAACACACTCATACATACACACACCTACGGCACACACACACACATCCAGATGTCAGATCATAATTTGACCCATTTCGTTGCCGGAGGCAAATATTGCCGCAGCAGAAGAATTGGAATATCTGAAGAAATATTTAGAATCGTCGCCAGGGGGCAGATGGACGTACATACATTCTACTGGGCACAGAAGTCAATTCCACATCTATTTCACATTGGTTTAACAAAATGTTATCGAAATGGGATGGAAACAACGTTGATTCAACCAGTGTGTGCCCAGTGGGATTGTACCTTAGACTGCAGATCCACTGGGTACCATTTAAAGTAGCCTTTGTGGTCTACGTGCAGGCTACAGCGCGTCTCATGTGGTTTTGACTGCCCCTCGCCTTCAAAAATACCTTTAAGAAAGTTTAAGTCATTGGGCAAATAATATTCGATTGTGAGTACATATCCAACATAAACCATGATTATAAATAATACAGGTAGGTAGGTTAAAACCTCTTGATCCTACTTGAGACGCAGACGTCTCAAGTAGGCACCTGGAAATGCAAATGCGCTACGCTAAATGCTAAATGTACTCGTTAAAACTCAAACGTTCATTAAAATACACATGCAGGGTATTGAATTAAAGCTACACTCGTTGTGAATCTAGCCAACAAGTCAGATTTTTAAAATGCTTTTCGGCGAAAGCATGAGAAGCTATTATCTGATAGCATGCAACACCCCAAAATGCCTGAAGGCGACATAAACAAAATAATTAGCGTAGCCGGCGCTACACAAAAACGCAGAAATAAAATATAAAACATTCATTACATTTGACGAGCTTCTTTCTTGGCACTCCTATATGCCCCATAAACATCACTATTGGGTCTTTTTTTCGATTAAATCGGTCCATATATACCCAAAATAGCCATCTATGGAAACTGTGTAATTCAGAAAAAAACATAGTTTCAAAACGCTGCGTCATTTTTTAAAATTAAAATTGTCGACGATAAACTTTCACAAAACACTAAATACTTTTGTAATCCAACTTTAGGTATTAGTAAACGTTTATAATCTATCAAAATGATCACGGGGCGATGTGTATTCAATAGCTCCACGTCTTGAAATCATGGTCAGAAAACTTTCCTCCAAAACATCCTGTCGGAGACCGGAAGAAATGGAATCCCTCTCCTTTGTTTTCCCAAGAAATAACTCTCAGGATAATGACGACAATGGCGACATCGTGTGGAAGCTGTAGGAATTGCATCCGTGTCCATATTTAATTTGGTGTCCTTTAAACAATACATGCAAGTGGCGCATGGATATTATTTTCAGCTTTCAGTGACCAGTTTTTCTTGCGCTTTTCGATGAAACACACGCTCTGTTATAGTCACAGCCGTGATTTAACCAGTTTTAGAAACTTCAGAGTGTTTTCTATCCACACATACTAATCATATGCATATACTATATTCCTGGCATGAGTAGCAGGACGCTGAAATGTTGCGCGATTTTTAACAGAATGTTCGAAAAAGGAAGCTTAAGAGGATAAATTATTAATTAATTAAAGTGATTCATAGACCATGCACAGATCTAGCAAGCAACAATACGTAGATGCTATGCTAAATGGTTCCAGTATTGAAGGAGAAAAGAAATAGAAAATAAACTTTATGCTGAGATTCAGGCCTGAGATTTTGAGGTGGAAATTCAAAACTTAAGAAGACTTTTAAGCGTTGAATTACATGGCAAGTTTGCCATTTCACTTTGGATTCATGCACTAAATGAGTGGAGGAGTTCCACCACCAGATCGTTAAAGGTCCAATGCAGCTGTTTTTAGGTCAATATCAAATCCTTTCTGGATAACAATGAAGTACCTTACTGTAATTGTTTATTTTTACTATTTTAACTGAAAACAAAACAATTGCTTCTTAGTAAATGGCAATTTCTCAAGCAAGAATGTTGCCACGACTGTCTGGGAGTGATCTGAGTGGGGAGGGGTAAACGGAAAACTATTTGTTATTGGCAGAGAGGTTTGGAACACTCATTCTTATTGGTCTATTAACTAATTTACCACCTGGTGATGTCACCAAGCAGGCTAAAACTCCATCCCACCAAAACAGGCTGAAATTTCAGGCAGTCTTCACAGTATTATTCCAACCTCATAGCACAACCTCTAACACAGAGAAATCACATTTTTGACTGCACTGGGCCTTTCATTTTTCTATTAATTTAGAGAGTCTATACTATAGTTTCCATTAGGCTCACAAGTTAATTTATTCCAATGTTATCAAGAAGCAAAACGAATAGTCTGATCATTTACACATCAAAGAAATGTGTCTCAGCTATCCGTAGTCTCATCAAAATTGTCTTTGGATAGGCTCAAAAGCATAAACAGCTTGACAGCTTTAATAAAATAAATATTAAAGCCACACAATACAGGCTTTCAATCCACAAGAACGATGACTTCAAATGCCGGCATCAAACTGAAAGTACAGTAGGCCTGTGCTACAGTAGCCAGCACATAACAGCTTAGCAATGAAAATATCACCTATTGTAAGGGTAGTCCACACCAAAGACCATAACTATATTGACAAATGATACATAACCTACCTATAAAACGTGGGTGAACGTACACACAGGAGGAAAGTTTATCGTTCTATAGTAGTTGTACATCATTCAATCAACTTATGGCCCAAATCAGCTCATCAACTCAGCGAAACACAAACAGTAGCCTATTATCGTTTTTCACACCTTACATTTTCTTGATAATGGTAGGCTACAGAATACATTAGAATATAATCAAATAACAAGGGGTCTACTGCAACCATCGATGGCGCTAGATTATCGCCAGCTGATGTCTCCTTAAACCATCGCTACAACGCTAAATTCACCCACACAGCTGATCTCAAGTGCAACCATTATTGATGACCTCATTACCGCTCCCTAAAATATGATGTGTGTGTTTCCTTAGTCCTGCTTGCAACCAAAGTCTTTCAAGATATACTCACCCTCTGGTTGGTATTATCATCAGAACAACTTAGTCCTTTCTGAGCAGACTAAGGTGTTATTTATCTATTTGACAAGCATTCCGTACAATAGAAATGAAGTATTAACTTGTTACCACGGAAAATCTACCTTGGTAATTTACGCAGCACTTTGTATGACTTGAAAATAATGTTAGTGTAGCCTGCTGTTATCATTTTGTATTTGTTTCCAAATGGTTTTATCCATTAAATACAACTATCTGTAAAATAAGTGTCTTGTATGCTAATTTCTATCAAGATCGGGGGGTTAAAATATCCCTGGACTGTCCATATTTTAAATGTGTAACTAAATCAAGTCAATCGCTAGGCTTGATTTATTTATTCCAGAATGAAGTTGCCCAGAATTGAACACACACTGACATGGTAGGCCTATATGTGTGCACTGAAAGCAGCAGCCCTAACCGTTAACCCACCCCAGGCCATAATTGAACTTCGCAACCATAGGTTTGCTAATATATATATATATATATATATACTGTATCTTCCTTCTTTTCTTTATTAGAGTCGCTCTCGTTCATGCGCCATTGCGCTCCATTCCACAGGCTACCTCACTATTCTCAATTTCATCTTGTCTTTACATCTGATATTATAGGCCTGTGTGTGCAATTAGTTTTGATAGGCTACAGTAGGCTATAGTTTAGGTTTAGCCTAATGTATGGATGCATTTCAGACACACTTTTGTACATTTTAATGTTGCAGTAATATGACCAGTAGGCCAACATTAGTAGTAGGACATTTATTAATGTTGTCTTCTGCTTTTAGTGTTTGAACAAGTGAAGGCGAGATGGTGATTTTTATAGCTGGCACTGGTCCGAATGACTGCCCCTGCATGGAGAGAACGAGAACACCGGGTTTCCAGTGAAATAATGATTTGCTCATTTGAATGCGCAGGAAAGATCTCAGCAACAAAATACTGATCCAATTAAGATCCGACATCTGTACACAAACACACACGGTCCACCATGCCATATGGGTACACAGTGCTTAATGAGGGTCACTCCAGTGCCAGAGTGGTGAGTGATTGACAGGAGACAGGTGCAATGAGTCCATCGCACAAAAGGACGGAGATGACAGTCGCCAGAGCAAGCCTAGACACACGGGGCAGGAAGGTTTCTGGGCCCGCGGTGAAGAGCTTCAAAACGCTTGACCCAAGGTGACTCCCTACACTCTTCTCTCAGTCTGTGTCTCCTGCTGAAATTGATATGATGGAACGCATTGAGGTCGGTGCAGAAAGTTTGCAAAGCAAAATGTTTTGTTGGATTCAGTAGGATTACTGCCACCATAGTCTTGTTGCCTGATCTGGTTTGGAAACTCAAACTCAACGTGACAACTCAACGTGATTGTGTTTTGCCTTCCTGTCTGGATACCATGATGGATTCTAATTGACAGTGGGGCTTGTTTAAGTATATGAAGATATCAAGTTATCTATCCCTCCGTTTGTGTAGACTTGTCCTGTTGCTCATTCACTCCCCTGTTGAATGGCTACAGCATGTTGCTAGTCTGAGAAACACAGTGTCCTACTTTAAACAAACAACTTCTAAAGGCTTTAACATACATGGAGTCTTACTAAGCCTTTCAAAAATAATTTAAGCAGACGTAATACATTTTACATGAACATTTTATTCATTTAGCAGACCCCACCCAGAGCGACTTAGCTATTTTTTGTGCATTCATCTTTAAGTAGTTAAGAGTGACAGTCAGATATCACAGTCATAGGGAATACAACATTCTCAGTGAGTAGCTACTGTGTCAGCAAAATCAGTGGTAAAAGACAAGTGTGAGTGTTAGTTTATGAAAAGCAAGGGTGGTGATGGGGGGGTTGTGGCATTCATCAAGATACATGAAGGGTCATATTAAAAGGTACTGTATATGAAAGTTATGAAGGCTTCATTAAGTTATGTTTTATAGTAGGACCAGACATTCTTTGTATGTGTATGCATGTTGATATAATGTTACGATAATATGGGAGAATAGCACAACCATGTACTGTACTGTATATGCAGTGGTGGAAAAAGTACCAAGTTGTCATACTTGAGTAAAAGTATAGATTCCTTAATAGAAAGTTACTCAAGTAAAAGTGAAAGTCACCCAGTAAAATACTACTTGAGTAAAAGTCTAAAAGTATTTGGATTTAAATATACTTAAGTATCAAATGTGAATGTAATTGCTAAAATATAGCTAAGTATCAAAAGTAAAATTAAAAGTATAAATCCCTTCCTTATATTAAGCAAAGCAGATGGCACAATTTTATTGTTATTAAAATATAGCCAGGGGAACACTCAGAGATTATCTACAAAATATGAATTTGTGTTTAGTGAGTCCGCCAGGCCAAGGCAGTAGGGATGACCATGTGATCTCTTGATAAGCGCATGAATTTGACAATGTTCCTGTCCTGCTATGCATTCAAAATGTAACGAGTACTTTTGGTTGTCAGGAAAAATGTATTCAGTAAAAAGTATGTTTTCTTTAGGAATGTAGTGATGTAAGTAGTAAAAAATATAAATAGTAAAGTAGAGTACAGAAACCCCCCAAAACTACTTAAGTAGTACTTTAAAGTATTTTTACTTAAGTACTTTACACCACTGTGTATATTGCCTATGCTCCAGTCTTTTACATAAAACCATGTACACTGAGTGCACAAAATATTATGAACACCTTCCGAATATCGAGTTGCCACCTCTTTTGCTCTCAGAACAGCCTCAATTCATTGAGGCATGGACTCTATAAGGTGTCAAAAGCATTCCACAGGGATACTGGCCCATGTTGACTCCAGTGCTTCCCACAGTTGTGTCAAATTGGCTGGATTTCCTTTGGGTGGTGGACCATTCTTCATACACACAGAAAACTATTGAGTGTGAAAAACCCAGCAGCGTTTCAGTTCTTGACACACTTAAACCAGTGCTCCTGGCACCTACTACCATACACCGTTCAAAGGCCCTTAAATCTTTAGTCTAGACCATTCACGCTCTGAATGGCACAAATACATAATCCATGTCTCAACAGTCTCAAGGCTTAAAAATCCTTCTTTAACTTGTCTCTTCCCCTTCATCTATACTAATTGAAGTGGATTTAACAAGTGACATCAATAAGGGATCATAGCTTTCACCTGGATTGACCTGGTCAGTCTATGTCATGGAGAGAGCATGTGTTCCTAATGTTTTGTATATTCAGTGTATATGTACTGTAAGGTATATTTATATAATGTCACAGTAATATGGGAGAGTAACACAACCATGTACTGTATTTGGTCTTTTGCCGCAGTCTTTTTGGTCTTTTACATAAAACCATGTATATGGCCTATTGCCCCAGACATTTACATAAAACCATGTATATGGCCTATTGCCCCATTATTTTACAAAAAAAGTGTCTTCATGGTTCATGTAATTAATATGTGTTGTGTGTTCTTTTACCAAAGCTACGTATTTTCCTTCAATTACTGTTCAATGACAAATTACTAGTGCGGTAATGATATGCCATTCATGTATCTCCCAGCAATTATCTAATTTCAATGGAAAGGTGCATGAAGGGTACAAATGGAGTGTGTCTGCTATTATTTCCCTTAAAGCTTGTATTATTTACTTTGTAAGGCAGTGTGTGTGTGTGTGTGTGTGTGTGTGTGTGTGTGTGTGTGTGTGTGTGTGTGTGTGTGTGTGTGTGTGTGTGTGTGTGTGTGTGTGTGTGTGTGTGTGTGTGTGTGTGCATGTGTTTTGTATTGTATTTGTATTTATTAAGGATCCCCAATATTTCCCCAAAACTTCCTAGCTACTCTTCCTGGGTCCAGAAACATTAAGGCAGTTACATACAATTTAAAATATTACATTATATTACATTGCATAACAATTTTCACAACACATTAAGTGTGTGCCCTCAGGCCACTACTCTACTATCACATATCTACAATACAAAATCCATGTGCACGTGTGTGTAGAGTGCGTGTCTTATAGTGTGTATGTGTCAGCGTGTGCCTGTGTGTGTCTCTTCACAGTCCCTGCTGTTCCTTAAGGTATATTTTTAACTCTTAAAAAAAAAATCTGATTCTACTGCTTGTATCAGTTACCTGATGTGGAATAGAGTTCCATGTTGCTATGGCTCTATGTAGTACTGTGCGCCTCCCATAGTCTGTTCTGGACTTTGGGATTGTGAAAGACCTCTAGTGGCATGTCTTGTGGGGTATGGAAGGTGTCTAAGCTGTGTGCTAGTAGTTTAATTTAGGGATAGGCGGCCCACTAGGGGAAGCCATAGGAATTGCAATCTGGGAGACGGATTTACATAGGAACAATAGGTTTCCATTATAAGAGCCTGGGACAAAAAAATAAAAAATCTGGTTGGATTTTCTTCGGATTTTTGCCTTTTGACAGTTTTTGAAACTTCAAAGTGTTTTCTATCCAATGCTACCAATTATATACATATCCTGGCTTCTGGGCCTGAGTAACTGGTAGTTTACCTTGGGCACGTCAATTAGGCGGAAATTCAGTAAACTAGATCCTATCCCAGAGAGGTTTTAAACAGACAGCTCGGTGCATTCAGCATGTCAATACTTCTTACAAAAGCAAGTAGTGATGAAGTCAATCTCTCCTCTACTTTGAGCCGTTAGAGATCGACATGCATATTATTAATGTTAACTCTCCGTGTACATATAAGAGCCAGCCATGCTGCCCTGTTCTGAGCCAATTGAAATCCCTCTTTGTGGCACCTGACCACACGATTGGACCGTAGTCCAGGTGCGACAAAACTAGGGCCTGTAGGACCTACCTTGTTGATAGTGTTGTTAAGAAGGCAGAGTAGCACTTTATTATTGACAGACTTATTAGCTACTGTTGCATCAACATGTTTTGACCATGGCAGTTTACAATCCAGAGTTACTCAAAGCCGTTTAGTCGCCTCAACTTGCTCATTTTCCACATTATTCATTATAAGATTTAGTTTAAGTTTAGGGTTTAGTGAATGATTTGTCCCAAATACAATACATTTAATTGTAGAATATTTAGGACTAACTTATTTATTGTCAACCATTCTGACTGCATTTCTTTGTTAAGTGTTGCAGTAATTTCATTCACTGTAGTAGCTGACGTGTATAGTGTTGAGTCATCCGCGTACATAGACACACAGGCTTTACTCAGAGCCAGTGGCAGGTCATTAGTAGAGATAGAAAAAAGCAAGAGGCCTAGACAGCTGCCCTGGGGAATTCCTGATTCTACCTGGGGAGGCTTCCATTAAAGAACACCCTATGTGTTCTGTTAGACGGTTAAATCTTTATACACAATATAGCAGGGGGTGTAAAGCCATAACACATATGTTTTTCCAGCAGCAAAGATTGATAATTTTTTGCAAAAATTTACTAAAGGTTGGTAACAGGCTGATTAGTCAGCTATTTTAGCCAGTAAATGGGGCTTTACTATTCTTGTGTAGCGGAATGACATTTGCTTCCCTCCAAGTCTGAGGGCACACAATTTCTTGTAGGCTTAGATTGAAGATATGGTAAAAATAAAGTTCTGCTCCAGAGTGCTCAGGACCTCAAACTAGGGTGAAGGTTCACCTTCCAACAGGACAACAACACTAAACACACAGCCAAGACAACGCAGGAGGTTTTGGGACAAGTCTCTGAATGTCTTGAGTGGCCCAGCCAGAGCCCGAACTTGAACCCGATCTAACATCTCTGGAGAGACCTGAAAATAGCTGTGCAGCGTCACTCCCCATCCAACCTGACAGACCTTGAGAGGATCTGCAGAGAAGATGACTCAAGGCTGTAGAGACCTGAAAATAGCTGTGCAGCGTCACTCCCCATCCAACCTGACAGACCTTGAGAGGATCTGCAGAGAAGATGACTCAAGGCTGTAATCGCTGCCAAAGGTGATTTAACAAGTACTGAGTAAAGGGTCTGAATACTTATGTAAATGGGACATTTCTGTTTTTATTTTTAATAAATGTACAAAAAAAATCTAAAAACCTGTTTTTGCTTTGTCATTACAGTGGCAAAAAAGTATTTAGTCAGCCACCAATTGTGCAAGTTCTCCCACTTAAAAAGATGAGAGAGGCCTGTAATTTTCATTATAGGTACACTTCAACTTTGACAGACAAAATGAGAAAAAAAATCCAGAAAATCACATTGTAGGATTTTTTATGAATTTATTTCCAAATTATGGTGGAAAATAAGTATTAGGTCACCTACAAACAAGCAAGATTTCTGGCTCTCACAGACCTGTAACTTCTTCTTTAAGAGGCTCTGTCCTCCACTCGTTACCTGTATTAATGGCACCTGTTTGAGCTTGTTATCAGTATAAAAGACACCTGTCCACAACCTCAAACAGTCACACTCCAAACTCCACTATGGCCAAGACCAAAGAGCTGTCAGAGGACACCAGAAACAAAATTGTAGACCTGCACCAGGCTGGGAAGACTGAATCTGCAATAGGTAAGCAGCTTGGTTTGAAGAAATCAACTGTGGGAGCAAGGAAATGGAAGACATACAAGACCACTAATAATCTCCCTCGATCTGCGGCTCCACGCAAGATCTCACACCGTGGGGTCAAAATGATCACAAGAACGGTGAGCAAAAATACCAGAACCACACGGGGGGACCTAGTGAATGGCCTGCAGAGAGCTGGGACCAAAGTAACAAAGCCTACCATCAGTAACACACTACGCCACCAGGGACTCAAATCCTGCAGGACCAGACGTGTCCCCCTGCTTAAGCCAGTACATGTCCAGGCCCGTCTGAAGTTTGCTAGAGGGCATTTGGATGATCCAGAAGAAGATTGGGAGAATGTCATGGTCAGATGAAACCAAAATAGAACTTTTGGGTAAAAACTCAACTCGTCGTGTTTGGAGGACAGAGAATGCTGAGTTGCATCCAAAGAACACCATACCTACTGTGAAGCATGGGGGTGGAAACATCATGCTTTGGGGCTGTTTTTCTGCAAAGGGACCAGGACGACTAATTTGTGTAAAGGAAAGAATGAATGGGGCCATGTATCGTGAGATTTTGAGTGAAAACCTCCTTCCATCAGCAAGGGCATTGTGAGATGAAACGTGGCTGGGTCTTTCAGCATGACAATGATCCCAAACACACCGCCCGGGCAACGAAGGAGTGGCTTCGTAAGAAGCATTTCAAGGTCCTGGAGTGGCCTAGCCAGTCTCTAGATCTCAACCCCATAGAACATTTTTGGAGGGAGTTGAAAGTCTGTGTTGCCCAGCAACAGCCCCAAAACATCACTGCTCTAGAGGAGATCTGCATGAAGGAATGGGCCAAAATACCAGCAACAGTGTGTGACAACCTTGTGAAGACTTACAGAAAACGTTTGACCTCTGTCATTGCCAACAAAGGGTATATAACAAAGTATTGAGACACTTTTGTTATTGACCAAATACTTATTTTCCACCATAATTTGCAAATAAATTCATTAAAAATCCTACAATGTGATTTTCTGGAATTGTTTTCTCTCATTTTGTCTGTCATAGTTGAAGTGTACCTATGATGAAAATTACAGGCCTCTCTCATCTTATTAAGTGGGAGAACTTGCACTATTGGTGGCTGACTTAATTCTTTTTTTGCCCCACTGTATGATGTATTCTGTATAGATGGATGAGGGGAAAAAACTATTGAATCAATTTTAGAATAAGGATGTAACGTAACAAAAGGTGGAAAAAGTCAATGGGTCTGAATACTTTCCGTATGTTCATGTGGGCTATTTTTTAAACTTTTCTGGGATGCTTTATTGTTTTATTGCTTTACAGGGAAGCTTATCGGAAGTAGACATGACAATGTTATTTATGTTGAAGCTTATAGTGCATGTGAGCTGCACACAGTGGACTTCCTCCTAGGGCACACCACCTCAGTGCTAACAGTATAACTCTGGTTCATAGGCACATGATTACTGTACTCAATAACTGTAGGATTGACAGGAGCATTCAGGAGAGTTAGAGGGACATAAATGATGATACTTACACTGTTGACTGCCATCAGCCCTAGGATAATGTACATTTGCAGCAGCATTACCACAAATCAGTGGCACAATGGGAGGGATTATCTGGGCTTGTGGATCATTGATAAAAGCCTTGAAATGTGTGGACAGAGTCCAGGAACCAAGATTATTTGGATGTAGAGCATCTTCTGTTTCCAGAAGGTATCAAAGTTATCTATAAAAGTTATTCCAAAGGTGCTACAGTAATCTTTTATCCAGGTGTGTAATGCCAGTAGCCTGCTGAATTTTTCAAACCCACGGCCCAATGGTTGCACTGGACCTGAAATAACTGGCCGCTTTTTGGAATCTTTCAGAGCTACTTTAAAATCAATTTTCTGCAATTCTGAGCTAGCCCTCCTAGTGTTGTTTGACCCCACATGGACTACCACAACGTCAGCTCCCGGCAACTGTCACAGAACGGACGGAAGCAGCCTTGTCCTGTACTCATGCTCCAGGAGAGCACAGGGTTTTTGCCCCGGGAACTGAGATGGTTCTTACCATAGAGCATGCCTGTGTGCATTCGTTCATGCCTGTATGTGAGTGTGCCTTATTACATTTTATTTTAAGAAAAAAAAAAAAACATATTGAGAAGCAATACAGCAATCCATTGCTTGGTTGAAATGTACATACATCTCTGAGATGAATGGTGGTTTCCCCGTCGAGTTTAGAGTTTAGAAAAATGTCTGTTGATGTAAGAAGCAACGCAGGCATCTGTTCGGGCACCATATGGGCCCACCTTGCTAATGAGCATGATGAACCCTTTTAATACCTTTCCTGCTACATCATAACACTAAGAGGAGAGGTGTGGATGCACCAAGCCATGTCCCTGGATGGCAGTAATTAGCTATTTAGTTTGTGCAAAGCCAATTTAGTTCACAGAAAATTGAGATTGTATGGACTAGGGATCACACATAGGGTTTCACCAAGTGTTTGTTTGGCACTTGTTAGATGCAGAGTCTGTACCTGCTTCTTTTCCAGAGAGACGTAAACATAGAAGGTATCCACAAAGTTAAACTAAACATTAAAAATAATGATTTAATGTAATGTCTTAAGATTTTTTCATTTGCCACTGAACATATTTTTCCATCTGTGTTTTTTCCCCCTACTTTGTAACTCTGGCCTATCTAGAGACATTACTTTAATTCCTTCTCCTAACGATTCATTTAATTCAGCTCAGTTGTTACCGTCCAGAAATGCTTACTTCCCTCTAGGCCTACTGTCAACTGTAGTGTTCTTAAGTCCTGTCCTCGATGGGTATCTGCCCAGACCTGAAAAACACACAGAATATAAACATATTTATTTCAGTACCTGATCAATATCATGCTACATACAATTTCTGTAAGTCATACTTTCAATGATCTCTCATCAAAAGTCCAACAAATCTAGTCCACCATCTCTAATATCTGAGCCTCAATCTTCAGGCATAGTTTGAGCAGGATTAGTGTTGCTTTAGATGCTGCTCTGCACATCTTTCGCATGGCAATTTTATTGGAATGGCAAATCAATGTTTGTGTGCTGCCTAGCGCTCTACTTTCAGCTTATTAGCCCGTATCAGTTATAACAAGAAGCAAGCAGCTGTTTTGATATGTTTACAGGATAAGATAAAATGGCTGAATGACAATAAATCTATTGTAACAGATGGAACAAAATGAATGCTACTCCTGGATGAATAAAGCCACATTAATAGTTGCTCATAATTGTCAACCTGGCAGAGAATATGAGACTAATAAAGTGAATGCCTAGAGGAATCTAAAAAGATAAAGAGGTTGGGGAGATCAATAGCAAACGTGGCCAAAAGCGTAACTCTGCATCAGGAATTGGACCGGGTTGGTTAAATTTTTTTATCATTTTTCGCAAGTTTTAAAAGCCATGTCGATATACAGTGTCTTCAGAAAGTATTCAAACCCGTTGACTTATTCAACATTTTGTTGTTAATTAAATGGGTGTTTTTCACCCCATAATGACAAAGTGAAAACTTTTTCTTAGAAATGTTTACAAATGTAGACTCCCCACTCGGTAGCAGACTTAACTAGCTTTTCCTCTAATTTAGGCTTGCCATAACAAAGGTGTTGAATAATTATACTTAATACTTACATTTCAGCTTTTAAATATTTCATTAATTTGTAAAAAAAAAAAAAAAAAAAAAAAAACGTTATTCCACTTATTCATTATTCTTTGACATTATAAGGTACAGTGACAAAAAAATCTAAATCAGGCTGTAACACAACAAAATGTGCAAAAAGTCAATGGGCGTGGATACTTTATGAAGGCACTGTAATTGCTAGTTGAGACTGAATCAGAAATATTGTTGACTGGATAATGTGAGGTAAAGGAATGATCAAAGATGTTTATGACAGTAGTCATCTTGGATTCTGTGTTAGAAGTGGCCTCTTCCTCTCCCTTCTGAAAACTAAACAGTATCTTCAAAATAAAATGTTGTTAATAAATTGGAACTTTCAGGTGATGTTTGCCACATGAATCCATGTCAAACAACAAAATATGTCAGGAAATAGTATTCTATTGGCCCCTTGAGCATTGTATTAAACCTGTTTCAAAGTGGAACCTTGTCCCAGAGCAGCATGTTGGTCGGCTCTGAGCTTTTAATTATTATTGATTTTTTTAACCTTTATTTTAATTGAATTTGATTTAGTTCACCTTTATTTAACCAGGTAAGCAAGCTGAGAACAAGTTCTCATTTACAACTGCGACCTGGCCAAGATAAAGCAAAGCAGTGCGACACAAACAACAACACAGAGTTACACATGGAAAGAAACAAACATACAGTTGACTGACGTGTCTTTACTATCATTAACTGAAGACTGATAGTTTTTTATCAAAGATTCTCTGTAATTAGTTATTACGCGATTAGACTGATTAATCATGTAACCGTAATTACTAGGAAGTCGGGGCACCAAGGAAAAATATTCAGATTACAAAGTTATCATTTCCTAAAGTAACTTTTCAGATATTTATCTGATCAATTAGTCTTCGAATTAATTAATTATTTACTTTACCTCACGTTAGTCTCATTCCAAATGTCATAAATTGTTGGTTATCTGCACGAACCCAGTCTTCACTATGAGTCATCCATACATCAATTGTCTTAATTGTCTTTTGTCGACTAAGAAGTCACTACAGAGTGATAATTATAACAGTTGAAATGCTAATCCTTTGCACATGAACGCTCACTCATTCGGGGACAATTGCAATCAATATATATATTTACGGTCAGTGTGTCGTCTTGATCGCTGGTGAAAAGTTCATTTATTTTGTAGAATTGTCCGTCTCTCTCCCTCTCTCTCTCGGTTGTGGTTAGAGGGGATAGTTCAGAGTGACAATCGTTATAGAATGGATGTTTCGGCGGTTGTCGTTCTTCCCGTTCAATGATACCGAATTCCTAGCTGCAGACTAGTAATTAATATCAAAGACTTGTTCTTATTCTGTCGGTATCGATAGTCTAACAGTTTAACCACGTGGTATGGTTAAAAGATTCAGCAATGGTCTACAACCTTTGTCCTCCTAATGGAGAAAAACATGGTCTGCAACCTTTAGCCATCTCGTAATTGAGGTAATCGGAAACCCGAGTGGGGGTTTTATTCGGAATGGCAGAAAAGGTTGTCCCAAGATGTCTGACCCTAACTGGGCTCAGGGGCGGCCCTCTGATTTAGTTAAAATCCAATTCCCTTTTTGAGTTTTCCTTAATTAAACAGTCCAAAATCACATTGTAAAATTGTGTAAACAGTATCATACCCACTCATTCATCTTATACAACAATTAGATGTAAACCTCATATCTGAGGCTATTATATAAACAGCGTTATGGTAATGTGGCCACACCGTCTCCCATGAGCTTCCCCAAGTTGTGACAAACGGACCAGTTCGTAGCTGGATTCTTCACCGATCTTTTATACTTTCTCCGGAACATGAAATTTGTTCGTACCTCAAGTTCTGTGAGGTGGAAGGATTTCCTTTGTTCTCCATGAAAATCTCTCTCTCTACTGTGTGGCCATGTGGCAGGGTCTTCTCAGGAATTTACGACGTCTCTCTGACCACAGCAACCTATTTGAAGGAGGCAAGGGGGAGGCAGGGAGAGGGGGATGGGCTTGCTATACCCAAAGAGGCCAATGACTGTCAATAACACAATAGAAAAAGTCTATATACAGTGTATACAAATGAGGTAGGATAAGGGAGGTAAGCCAATAAATAGGCCATTTAACTAGGCAAGTCAGTTAAGAACAAATTCTTACTTTCAATGACGACCTAGGAAGAGTGGGTTAACTGACTTTTTCAGGGGCAGAACGACAGATTTTAACCTTGTCAGCTCAGGGATTTGATCTTGCAACCTTTCGGTTACTAGTCCAACACTAACCACTAGGTTACCTGCCGCCCCAGGTAGCCCAGTGGTCAGTAATAGTAATAATAATAATAGTAGTATGGAGAAAAAGGCAATGGAATCCCCCATTCAGTGAGTGGGTGATGTGCGTGTGTCCATGTTGGAACAGTTTTCCTCTCTTTTTCACACCACCAGTGACGAGAGGCCAGTGACACCTCTCAACACATTCACCCACGCCAAGATGAAGGCTGTCGGTCACATCGCGCAGATCTGAAAATCTTGATGCTTCTGTCACCGTCATAGGAACGATGTGTCAATGATTTTGCTAGACAGCCTTTCCTGACATAAATAGACCCGGTGGACGGCCCCAATCTTCTCTCTTAGCACAGTCGCTAGCTGACTGTGCTGTTGTGATAATTTCCGTCTGCCTGGAGCCTTCTTCTGATCGCTGTCTTATTGTTGACTTCCCCTCGTTTCCTGTGCCCATTGCGGCATCTGGACTATTACCTCTGGAATCTATTTACATTTGATTTACCTCACTATATTGCTTTTGGATTAGCTGACTCTCCCTCAGCCGGTGAAACGGCCTCTCTGAAGTGTCTCTTTCCTTGGTTCTTCTTTGGTAGCCAACTCAGCAAGTCTCAGCTCTCGCTACTTTATATCTGCTGGATTTGTGTGTGTGTGTGTGTGTGTTCTGTGGGTTCCTGCCTGTTGTTGTTATTCTTTGGCTTACTACTTAGCTATGTCAACTGTGGTGGTTGGCTAGCTAGGCTACTTAGCTGGCTAGGCTAGCTGGCATGTTAAAATAACAAACTTTAGCTGGTTACGATAACTGCATATACCAATAACATTATTTGATAACTGGTTAGATGGTGTTATGTATTTACAAAACGTTGGTTTACTTTAATGTAGCTGTAATAGCAACTGGCTAACTCATGCAGTGCTAACATAACATTAGCAGGCTGATAGGGCTAATGTTAGCAGGCTAGTAGGGCTAACTTTAGCAGATAGTTGGCTAGCAGCCTTGCAAGCTGATTTTGTAACAATAAATTCATAAATTATTTGCTTGTAAGTTGGCATAAAAATTATATAGAAACCAGTAGTCACGAGGGCAAATTATTTAGCTTAATTTGAAGTTGCCGGGTCCTCCATATAATGTCACACCCCGCAATAATAAATTCCAGAGGGACTTCAGTATTCCTTGGATTTCTGATCGGTTTTATGTAATATCTAGAAAATGTGAGGTGTAACTTTGCACGGGACTTTTGATGTGTATTGTAATGCAAATCCACATGTTACATGTGGTTATTTTCATGCTACCTGAACTTTTAAGCAGAGGTGTAAACAGCTACGTCATGTGAGGCCTCTAATGTTGTCATAGGCTCCCTTCCCATGAGGCAATGCAACATTGATTGATAAATGTTAGGGCGCAGTGAGACATACAATTAGACCGCTTGCTAGAGTAGCAGAGCTCGCCAGACTTTACAACTGCCCATGGGGAAATTAACTCATGAGTTCATGGTGGCTACAGGGTTTCCATAGAAACGTCAAATGTAAGACTGGCTTTCTACTCTGTCATGGAGGAAGAAGGAGGAAACGGAAGAGAGGGAGGAGGAAAAGGCTATGTCGAATGTCGAACTACAGAAGCTTCAGAAGTGTTGTAGTCTACAGCGGAGTTTCCTAAATGTCTTGCTTTGCTCCATGACCCACCATTGAGTCGCAAAAAAACATCCTACGACCTAGGAAATCCCACTGCCCACCTGGACTCTTGTCACGACCCACAGTTTGGGAACCACTGTTCTACAGCACAGGTGTTATGTGTTGTTAATATACCCTCGCAAATCTCCATGCAATGCCCCATTCAACACTCAATATGCACAACTCAGCTGCTTAGGGCTAAGGTCGAGACAAGATCTATCAGGAAATCGTATGTGTGTAGCAATATCAATCGTCCTGGACGTGGTGACTCGGTGCCATCACCGGTCATTCATTTTTATGATAATAATAATAATCAATAATTAATGTATTAAAGCCATTATACCTCTAGCATACAAATGCTCCAATGTAGCTTTTGGTTGTCACGCTACTGTTTGGATAATAGCATACCTCTGTATCAATAAGGCAATCTATTTAAGTTTGACATGTATCTATCTATATGTTAAAAGTTGGCCAATTTGGAAGGGAGAGAGATTTCAACTTGTGTTGAGAAAAAGATTGACTGGAGGTGCATTTACTTAGATACTGTTGTTCTGCCCCCTATTGGTCATTAAAATAATTTAATTTGCAGTGAAAGGGACATGGAGAGTATTTCAGAACTAGTAGAGAGCACCAAGTTCAATGATTCTGATACAGATATCACTTTATTGCTCAGATAAGAGCATGACAGATCACTGGGGCCACCAGTGCGAACATGTATGCTCGCATGACTGTAAGTAGCTTTGGATAAAAGTGTCTGCTAAATGGCATGTACACAGAGTGTACAAAACATTAGGAACACCTTCCTAATACTGAGTTGCACCCCCTTTACCCTCAGATCGTCGAGGCATGGACTCTACAAGGTGTTGGAAGTGTTTCGCAAGGGATGCTGGCCCATGTTGACTCCAATGCTTCCCACAATTGTGTCAAGTTGGCTGGATGTTCTTTGGGTGGTGGACCATTCTTGATACACACAGGAAACATTTAGGCAACAAAACAGTTTGCAGTTATTGACACAAATCGGTGCGCCTGGCACCTACTTCATACCCTGTTCAAAGACACTTACATATTGTCTTGTCCCTTCACCCTTTGAATGGCACACATACTCAATCCATCTCTCAAGTGTCTTAAAAACCCTTAAGCCATCTCCTCCCCTTCGTCTTTTATTTGATTTATTTCACCTTTATTTAACCAGGTAGGCAAGTTAAGAACAAGTTCTCATTTACAATTGCGACCTGGCCAAGATAAAGCAAAGCAGTTCGACACATACAACAACACAGAGTTACACATGGAGTAAAACAAACATACAGTCAATAATACAGTATAAAAATAAGTCTATATACAATGTAAGCAAGTGAGGTGAGATAAGGGGGTAAAGGCAAAAAAAAGGCCATGATGTCGAAGTAAATACAATATAGCAAGTAAAACACTGGAATGGTTGATTTGCAGTGGAAGAATGTGCAAAGTAGAGATAGAAATAATGGGGTGCAAAGGAGCTAAATAAATAAAGTAGGGAAAGAGGTAGTTGTTTGGGCTAAATTATAGATGGGCTATGTACAGGTGCAGTAATCTGTGAGCTGCTCTGACAGCTAGTGCTTAAAGCTAGTGAGGGAGATAAGTGTTTCCAGTTTCAGAGGTTTTTGTAGTTCGTTCCAGTCATTGGCAGCAGAGAACTGGAAGGAGAGGCGGCCAAAGGAAGAATTGGTTTTGGGGGTGACCAGAGAGATATACCTGCTGGAGCGCGTGATACAGGTGGGTGCTGCTATGGTGACCAGCGAGCTGAGATAAGGGGGGACTTTACCTAGCAGGGTCTTGTAGATGACCTGGAGCCAGTGGGTTTGGCGACGAGTATGAAGCGAGGGCCAGTCAACGAGAGTGTACAGGTTGCAGTGGTGGGTAGTATATGAGGCTTTGATGACAAAACAGATGGCACTGTGATAGACTGCATCCAATTTCTTGAGTTGGGTATTGGAGGCGATTTTGTAAATGACATCGCCGAAGTCGAGGATTGGTAGGATGGTCAGTTTTACAAGGTTATGTTTGGCAGCACGAGTGAAGGATGCTTTGTTGCGAAATAGAACGCCAATTCTAGATTTAACTTTAGATTGGATATGTTTGATGTGAGTCTGAAAGGAGAGTTTACAGTCTAACCCGACACCTATGTATTTGTAGTTTTCCACATATTCTAAGTCAGAGCCGTCCAGAGTAGTGATGTTGGACAGGCGGGCAGGTGCAGGCAGCGATCGGTTGAAGAGCATGCATTTAGTTTTACTTGTATTTAAGAGCAATTGGAGGCCATGGAAGGAGAGTTGTATGGCATCTACACTGATTGAAGTGGATTTAACAAGTGACATCAATAAGGGATTATAGCTTTCACCTGGTCAGTCTATGTCATGGAAAGAGCAGGTTTTGTACAGTAACGATATGAGCTGAGAGTCAGGAAGCAAGTTCAGGGAGTGAGTGTTTTAATAAAATAAACATAATTCAAAATAAAATACACTAACAGCACACAGACATGAAACAGAAACAATAACACCTGGGGAAGGAACCAAAGGGAGTGACATATATAGGGAAGGTAATCAGGGAAGTGATGGAGTCCAGGTGAGTCTGCTGACGTGCGTAACGATGGTGACAGGTGTGTGCCATAACGAGCAGTCTGGTGGCCTGGAGGCCGGAGAGGGAGCACAAGTGACAAGACCCCCTCCCCGACCCGCGGCTTCAGCTGCAGGATGCCGACCAAATGACGATCCCGGGGATCAGGAGAGGACCGGTCACCTCTGCTGAGGCGCGGGAAACCTGTCAGTCTGGCTGAGACGCGGGAGCATGGCATCCTAGAGCACCGGAGAGAGAGCATACCTGACGGTACCCCCTCCCCGGGGCATTCCTGACAGACCAGCTGAGGCAGGGGAGCTTGATGATAGGGGCTGAGGCATGAAAGCCCGATGAGCCGGCTGAGGCAGGGGAGCCTGGCGATCCGGCTGAGGCAGGGGAGCCTGGCTATCCGGCTGAGGCAGGGGAGCCTGGCGATCCGGCTGAGGCAGGGGAGCCTGGCGACCTGGCTGAGGCAGGGGAGCCTGGCGATCCGGCTGAGGCAGGGGAGCCTGGTGAACCGTCGGAGGCATGAGAGCCTGACGATCCATCTGAGGCATGAGAACCTGTAGCGGCTCCCGGACCCGAGGTCATTCCCACCAAAACAACAAAAAAACGACTCCCTGATGCTTCCCTTAGGTGAGGCGTTATTCTGTAACGAGTGGGCAGGAGTGTCAGGAAGCAAGTTCAGGGAGTGACATATATAGGGAAGGTAATCAGGGAAGTGACGGAGTCCATGTGAGTCTGATGACGGGCAGGTGCCCGTAATGATGGTGACAGGTGTGCGCCATAACTAGCAGTCTGGTCGGAGGTCGGAGAGGGAGCACACGTGACATGTACACTCAATGTAAATTATATTGTGATATCTTGTATTTGTACATATTATGTTTACTATGTGGAACTGTAAATCCTCAAAAATGTAAATGTTTATATTTTAATTTGCTCTCTAATTCAGAGCAAGAGTCCTCTATCCCAGTCAAAAATCAATTACTCTAGCCGGTTTCCTCATTCTTAAATTCAAAAACAAGGGCAAAACTACACTGTTACGGAAAACTATAAAGTATTTGCAATTTTTTTTGTATTATCAACAGTAAAATACTCTGAAACGTTTTACTGTAGCATACTGTAAATGATGGTGCATTATGGGAAAATGTTGTGGGCTGGGCAAATAAGTGCTATATTTCAAATGGTACTGTAATTCCACCCCACAGAATACAGTACAATACCAAAAACATTTTTACCACTAGTATTGGTATTGGAATTGTTGTTTCTGGCTCATTAACATATTTTGAGGTGTGCCTTGTAAGAGGCTTATTTTTACCCGTGAGTGAGAATGCTGTACCAATTTAACTCATACATGGTTATAGTGCCCAATCAATTTGTTTCAGGAATAGATTGGAGTGGCAGCAAGTCTTAACTCTTAAATGGTTGAATATTTCAAAATGTCCTTTTGGTCTGCTTTGCCCAGTAGTAGCTGATAGTTTTTAAGCTACTGTCAAATTCACAGTGACCCCTTTACAGTGTACACTTCTCTATGACCCCTCCTGTCTCAGCCTCCAGTATTTATGCTGCAGTAGTTTATGTGTTGGGGGGCTAGGGTCAGTTTGTTATATCTGGATTACTTCTCCTGTCTTATCCGGTGTCCTGTGTGAATTTAAGTATGCTCTCTCTAATTCTCTCTTTCTCTCTTTCTTTCTTTCTTTCTAGGACCTGAGCCCTAGGACCATGCCTCAGGACTACCTGGCATGAAGACTCCTTGCTGTCCCCAGTCCACCTGGTCGTGCTGCTGCTCCAGTTTCAACTGTTCTGCCTGCGGCTATGGAACCCTGACCTGTTCACCGGACGCGCTACCTGTCCCAGACCTGCTGTTTTCAACTCTCTAGGGACAGCAGGAGCGGTAGAGATACTCTTAATGATCGGTTATGAAAAGCCAACTGACATTTACTCCTGAGGTGCTGACTTGCTGCACCTTCAACAACTACTGTGATTATTATTTTTTGACCATGCTGGTTATTTATGAACATTTGAACATCTTGGCCATGTTCTGTTATAATCTCCACACGGGACAGCCAGAAGAGGACTGGCCACGCCCTGGTTCATCTCTAGGTTTCTTCCTAGGTTTTGGCCTTTCTAGGGAGTTTTTCCTAGCCACCGTGCTTCTACACCTGCATTGCTTGCTGTTTGGGGTTTTAGGCTGTACAGCACTTTGAGATATCAGCTGATGGGCTATATAAATACATTTGATTTGATTTGATATTTACCAGTCACGCCAACCTATTAGAGTGATTATGTATTTGATAATACTATGGGAACGGGCTAAGAAGAAAAAAACTGTTCCCCTTTAAAGACCAAACTTAATTTATGAAATCTATTTTTCAGGTTAAGAACAGTTGGGGAGGGATATATATATACCTGAGGAAGAGAAGGAGATTAAATATGATTAAGTGGATGGCCTTCATTGCTTCAAAACCAGAAGTCTGACACACCGACACTAGTTTGAATCGTGCTTCAGGCGCTGACAGGAGAGTTGCAGAGCTATCTCCTCCTACCCCCTCCTCCCTCCCGCCTCTCCTCCTTCTGCCGCTCTACCTCTCTCTCAGAAACTGTCAGAAACGCCGGGATTGAAGATTGTCATGCAGGGGTAGACTCGCACATATCCATTGAGTATCAATACCCTCTAGGAAAGTGTTCAGAGGAAAGTGAGAGAAAATACACACATCCCATAACTCCCATGCTTCCCCCACATGTGCACAGTTTGGGTAGGTGTGTTTGCATAAGTGAGTGCACACACATGTACTCACTCACACAGACACATGTACCGGCACTCACTTACACACAAACACTCATACCATGCGAATACAAACACATACATTTTCCTTTGAAAGAGTCTCTTTCTTTATTCTCAGTCCCTAAAGAAAAGGACTAGGATGGACTCTATCATAGGCTAGGTTGAGGAGTGATATTGCCAGGAATTATGGTTAAAGACAAGGTTTCCAGTTCATGGTATTTATTAACTAACTAAAAAGCACAGCTTTGCTGAGGAGGCTGGAATGGAATCTGGAGTGGAGCCTGGAATGGAGCTTGGAGTGGAGCCTGAGTGTCACGACATCAGCCTTCAGGCGGTGCTCAGTGATAGTAGTCACCGTCCTACTAGCCACCACCGATCCCTTTTTAGTTTTTCTGTTTGTTTTGTCTTATTAGTTTCACCTGTGTTCTGTTGTATGGCTTAATGAGCTTCCCTATTTTAAGTATGTGTACCCGCCCTTGTTTTGTGCGGGATTGTCTTTATGTTACGTGTGTGCGTTTTAGGTAGAGATGGATATATTTTCGGAACTTGGTAGCCTGTGTTTTTGGGTAGCGCGCCCTGTGTTGTTGGGCTTGTCATTTTTGTGTGCCGTATTAAAGAGCACTTTTCACAACTGGAACTCTCTGCGCCTGATTCCTTCACCCACCTAGTCCCACGTGACAGAATCCCGCACCTGACAACATGGAATCAGCAGGAGCAACCGCACCTCCTCTCCCATCAATGGAGGAAAGGGTCCTCCATCATACCAGTGTTCTCCACAAGATTGGTTCAGCGATGGGATCTAATGATGGAGAGGATGGATCGATGGGAGAGGAGTGGCCTTCCCACCTCATCTCCAGCACCCCCTCCTCCAGCACCTCCTGTCCCTGCTACCGCATCCGGCTCCGGGGCTCTTTGGCTGGCGCTCCCACGGGAGTATGATGGAACGGCGGTTGGGTCAGGGTTTCCACCTACAACTGAAACTTTACCTGGCGACTGTTCGTCCTACTCCCTCCGGAGAGGAGAGTGTGAGCGCCCTCGTCTCCTGTCTGTCCGAGTTCACCCGCCGATTCCGAGCTGTATTTGACCACCCACCGGAGGGTCGTACGGCGGGTGAACGGCTGTTCCACCTGTGTCAGGAGACGAGGAGTGCGCAAGACTTTGCCCTGGAGTTCAGGACCTTGGCCGCAGGAGCGGGGTGGAACGACAGGGCTTTGATAGACCATTTCCGATGTAGCCTCAGAGAGGACCACCGCAGGGAGCTAGCGTGTCGGGACACCACCCTCACGCTGGATGAGCTCATCGACATGGCCATCCTTCTTGACAACCTAGTGGCTGCCCGCGGGCGTTCGGAACAGGTCCTGTCGTTTCCACCTCCCAGCCCTCCTGCTCCTATCCCTATGGATTTAGGGGGGGCGGCTTTGAGGGGGACCGGAGGAGGAGTTTCCACCTGCACCAGTTGTGGTCGGCAGGGACACACGGCCGACCGGTGCTGGAGGAACTCGTCTGGGAGTCGGGAGGGCAGGCGGAGCACTACTCGATCACCCCAGGTGAGTCAGCACCAGACTCACCTAGAGATTCCTGTCGGTCATATGTATGTGTTAACCTCTTTCCCTGGCTTTTCTCCCTCTCTACAGCATAAGGCGCTAGTCGATTCAGGCACAGCTGGGAATTTCATGGATCGGGGGCTCGCGTTAAGGCTAGGGATTACCCTTGTGTCGTTAGACCTACCTTTCCCCGTGCACTCCTTAGATAGCCAACCATTAGGGTCAGGAGTGGTCAGAGAGGCCACGTGCCGCTGGACATGGTAACGCAGGGGAGTCATAAGGAGCAGATTAGTCTGTTCCTTATCGATTTAGCTGCGTTTCCAGTGGTGTTGGGAATTCCCTGGCTAGCTCAGCACAACCCGGTGATTTCCTGGCGACAGGGGGCTCTTAAGGGGTGGTCAGAGGAGTGTTCAGGCAGGTGTATAGGAGTTACCGTTGGTGCGACCAAGGCGGAGAGTCCAGACCAGGTTTCCACCGTGCGCATTCCCTCTGAATATGCCGATTTGGTTATCGCCTACAGTAAAAGGAAGGCGACCCAATTACCACCCCATCGTTGAGGGGACTGCGTGATAGACCTCCTGGAGAACGCTGCACTTCCAAGAAGTCACGTGTACCCATTGTCCCAGGAGGAGACAGTAGCTATGGAGACATATGTTGCTGAATCGCTGGGACAGGGGTACATTCGGCCCTCCGCATCACCCATCTCCTCGAGCTTCTTTTTTTTGAAGAAGGAGGAGGGAGGTCTGCGTCCGTGCATTGATCATCGAGGTCTAAATTCCATCACAGTGGGGTTTAGTTACCCACTACCTCTCATCGCTATGGCGGTGGAATCATTTCGTGGGGCGCGCTTCTTCACAAAACTGGACCTGAGGAGTGCGTATAATCTGGTGCGTATCCGGGGAGGAGATGAGTGGAAAACCGCATTTAGTATTACATCTGGCCATTATGAGTACCGCGTCATGCCATATGGGTTGAAAAATGCTCCAGCCGTCTTCCAATCCTGCGTAGATGAGACTCTCCGAGACCTGCTCAGGCAGGGAGTGGTAGTGTACATCGATGACATCTTGATCTATTCTGCCACACGCGCGGCGCATGTGTCTCTAGTGCATAAGGTACTTGGGCGACTGCTGGAGCATGACCTGTATTGCAAGGCGGAGAAATGTGTGTTCTTCAAACAGGCTGTTTCCTTCCTGGGTTATCGTATTTCCACCTCCGGGGTGGTGATGGAGTGTGACCGCGTTACAGTCGTGCGTAATTGGCCGACTCCGACCACGGTGAAAGAGGTGCAGCGGTTTTTAGGGTTTGCCAATTACTACCTGAGGTTTATCCAGGGTTTTGGTCAGGTGGCTGCTCCCATTACCTCACTGCTGAAGGGAGGACCGGTGCGCTTGCGTTGGTCAGCAGAGGCGGGCAGAGCTTTCAGTCGTCTGAAGGAGCTGTTCACCAATGCGCCCGTGTTGGCGCATCCGGACCCCTCTTTAGCGTTCATAGTGGAGGTGGACGCGGGGGTCGGGGCCGTGCTGTCCCAGCGCTCGGGCGTGCCACCCAAGCTACGCCCTTGTGCAATCTTTTCGGGGAAGCTTGGTTCGACGGAGCGGAACTATGGCGTGGGGGACCGGGAGTTGTTAGCTGTAGTCAAGGCTCTGAAGGTGTGGAGACATTGGCTTGAGAGGGCGAAACACCCTTTTCTCATCTGGACTGACCATTGTAATCTCGAGTATATCCGGGAAGCGAAGAGACTAAATCCGCGTCAAGCCAGATGGGCCATGTTTTTTTTACCCGGTTTCGGTTCACCATCTCGTACCAGCCAGGCTCCCAAAACACCAAAGCTGACATGCTGTCCCGCCTCTATGATACTGAGGAGCGGTCCGTTGAGCCAACTCCCATCATTCCACCGTCATGTCTCGTGGCACCGGTGGTATGGGAGGTGGACGCGGAGATAGAGAGGGCATCACGGTTAGAGCTGGCCCCCCTTCCCCCGTCCCAGGGAAGTACTACGATCCTGGACGTTGTGGATCGGTTTTCTAAGTCCTGCCGTCTCATCACATTGCCCGGTCTCCCTACGGCCCTGCAGACTGCGGAGGCCTTGTTTACCCATGTCTTCCGGCACTATGGGGTGCCTGAGGACATAGTTTCTGATCGGGGGCCTCCAATTCACGTCCAGAGTTTGGAGGGCGTTTATGGAGAGACTGGGGATCTTGGTCAGCTTGACCTCGGGTTTTCACCCCGAGAGTAATGGGCAGGTGGAGTGCGTAAACCAGGATATGGGCAGGTTTCTGCGGTCATATTGCCGGGACCGGCCTGGTGAGTGGGTGAGGTATGTTCCTTGGGCTGAGCTTGCTCAGAACTCCCTCCGTCACTCCTCAACGAACATGTCCCCTTTTGAGTGTGTGTTGGGTTACCAGCCGGTCCTGGCCCCATGGCATCAGAGCCAGACCGAGGCTCCTGCGGTAGAAGAATGGGTACAGCGCTCCAAGGACACCTGGAAAGCCATCCAGGAATCGCTAAGACTAGTGGGAGAAAGGCAGAAGAGGAGAGCTGACCAGCACCGCAGTGAGGCCCCCGTGTTCGCACCAGGGGACCGGGTCTGGCTCTCGACCCGAAACCTGCCCCTCCGCCTGCCCTGTCGGAAGCTGGGGCCGCAGTATGTGGGGCCGTTTAAAGTCCTGAGGAGAATAAATGAGGTGTGTTACAGGTTACAACTTCCTAGGTATTACCGTATTAACCCCTCGTTTCATGTGTCTCTCCTCAGGCCGGTGGTGGCTGGTCCCCTGCAGGAAGGTGAGGTGCCTGAGGTCCCTCTGCTCCCTCCGCTCCCTCTGAACATCGAGGGGTCCCCGGCGTACACAGTACGTGGCATTCTGGACTCGAGACGCCGAGTGAGGGGCCTACAGTACCTTGTGGACTGGGAGGGGTACGGTCCGGAGGAGAGATGCTGGGTTCCGGTGGGGGACATTTTGGATCCTTCTCTCCTGAGAGACTTCCACCGCCTCCACCCGGATCGCCCGGCACCTCGCCATCCGGGTCATCCTCGAGGCCAGTGGCGGCGTGCTGCGAGAGCCGCGCATCAGGGGGGGTACTGACTTCCGCCGAAGTTGGCTCCCCTGCCTGTTCGGGCGGTGCTCGGGGGTCGTTGTCACCGTCCTACCAGCCACCGATCCCTTTTTCGTTTGTCTGTTTTGTTTTGTCTTATTAGTTTCACCAGTGTTCTGTTGTATGGCTTAATGAGCTTCCCTATTTTAAGTACGTGTACCCGCCCTTGTTGTCCTGTGTTGTTGGGCTTATCATTTTTGTGTGCCGTATTAAAGAGCACTTTTCACAACTGGAACTCTCTGCGCCTGATTCCTTCACCCACCTAGTCCCGCGTGACACCGAGGCTGGAAGGGAGCTTGGAAGTGAGGCAGCATAGGGAATTAGTAGAGGGAGGCTGTGGCTGCAGTCCCGGAACAGCAGCCCACTGTTGGTGGTCCGGGCGGTGTCTGCACTGCTTGCACCGGTTTAAGGTTTACAGCTGGAGGTTGTGTTGGGGTGGAGAAGTACTGTGCACTGGACCTCGAAGAGCTGGTTGGTTCCTGTAGCCTCATCTGTGCAAACAGTGCTGCGTGGTTCTCAAACAGTTCTCCCATGAATTTTAAATAGTGCCTTGTGAGTTTTGACTGTTTTAACCCCTGCCTCTGTATCTGCCTTAATAGATTGTACCATTGTTAGAAGCTGTCGTAGGGGCTCTTCCTGGCCTGTGACAGACAATGTGACAGACAACGTCTGGGGGTGTCACAGGAAGCTGTGTTAAACTCAGATATTTCGAAATCACTACCTTTTCCCCATTGCCTTCGTGCATCTGTTTGCTGTTTGCCGTGTGTAGATTTGGTGCATTTGGGGATGGCTCCTGGGCCTCCTCCGGCTTGGCTGTTGTACTCAACCTCGTGTTCCTGGAGGTGAGCAGACCATTGAACAAAGCACCCAGAGTGCTGTGGTGTGGAAACATCAGGGATAGGATTATACAATTCTCCATTAACCTAAAAGGTACTTACTTCAGCGTCAGGTACACACAACAACAACAACAGAACCGTACTAATAAGGACTTGGGCTGCCCCATGCCACCATAAACACTGAACAAACACTCACCCAAAACAAGGTGCATTTCAAGGTGAGGAAGGGAGGAATGGTGATTAACAGTGTGAATTCTGGTGTGGTGAGTTGGCAGGAGACCAAGCGTCTCCAGGGGGTAATTAAGTATTTGGTGAGATGACATAATCCTTCAAAACAGTCCCTTTGAGCAAAGCAAAGTCTACCTGGATCTGGGCCTCATTACTGTCCGTGCATGCAGCCTGGTTTGGTGATGAGAGAGGAAAGTTGAGTTGTAAATGTCACCTTTGGCTCCTTGGCTTCTGGGAAAGGGCTACAAAGAGTAGAATGAGACACATTGGGATCTGCTGATCCCTAGCCTAGTGACAGATGGCAAGCTCGACCCCTTGGATGAGGGAAGAGTGGGCCATGCCAAACGGCGTAGGGTGCGGGGGCACAGGTCGCATCGCTCAATCAAGGCCACGAACTGCGGAGTCAACGGGGTGGGCCGGCCCCAGCTGCCGAGTTGGCCGTTGTGACTCTAACAATAGGTCAGTGGCCAAGAATAGGACTGAACTGGCCAAGAATTTATACCGCTCTTCCTCTCATTAAAAGACAGGCAGTAATGGAAATAGTGTGGAGGCAGTGTCTTCACTATGGTTTAAGCCAAATTTGAATCAATTGAGGTTAAATTGCAAATGGAATTTGAAGTGAAAAACAAATAAATGAAGGAATAGGGTTACTTGCTTTTCAATTGAGATGCCTTGTCCGAATCAGTTACGGATTGACTGTAATTGAAAATACATGGACCCTTCCTTGGAAGCCTGTACTCCCTTTTCATACAATGCTGATACTATCTGACACAAAACAATACTGATATGTTTATTCTATTTCTCATGTCTTCTATCTTCGACCCATGAAGCAGGTTAGTTGTCAACACGTCATTGCAAGTGACATATTCGGTATTGAATTTATTGAGCGACAGCATCTTACGATTAATTTCCAATTCAAAAGAACACATTGTGATGTTTTCCAATTACAAGTGAAATGTCAAAAATGAAAGAGTAGTCTTACGTGTGCTGAGGTTGTTTTCAAAGATCAAAACCGAGCCCTCAAATTCGAGTTATCCTTGAAATCCCCGTTGTCCCAGCAAGGTAAAGGTCAGCATCTGTGCAGTATACTATCATCGCTGTAAGAGTGTGTCTCAGTGCAATCCAGTTTTAAATGTCTTCTATTTATTCTTACCGATCTTGTTCTACCGTACACACAATGTCTTAGAAATTAAAATAGGGCTTGGAAAGATTTTCCACGTTGTGGACTTGGGGATTCGAACTAGCTTTCACTTATTGTCCAAGTGGTCTTAACCGCTAGGCTATCTGCCACCGCAGCTGTCACTTTCTATTGTCCAACAACTTTATAGACGCATTGGGAAAATTGTTCAACTAAGAAAATAGTAATTGTGGAAGAACATGTGATTGTGCACTTGTTGTCAAAGTCATGTACAATGTATTCAAAAACACCTACTATCTAACTCAAATGTGTGTCAAAATCGCCAAGATTTTTCACATTGCCTTCCCTTGGGACCACAGCCTAAAAGGACATGTATTTCTCCATTATCACTTAGTCCTGTTGGGTAGGTGAAGACTCTTATTTTCCCATAGACACCCAAGTGTGATATGCATTCATATCATCAAAGCTATTGATCCGTTCCCACCGACACTCTGCCTCATCTCATAAGCTACACTTAGCCCAGTCTGTGGAAAGGAATCTTGACATTTCTATTGGTTTGAGCTCAGAAAGCACTCGCTGTGGTGACCTAATTTGCAAGGTGTACAGGGTCGCCTTCATTAGGCACAAAACGGACTCAAACAGGGAGGGACTACTTTTCGTTTCCCATTTCTTAACCTAAAATACTCTACGGGTGGCAGGTAGCTAAGTGGTTAAGCGCATTGGTAACCGAAAGGTCGCTAGTTCAAATCCCTGAGAAGGCAAGGTGAATAAATCTGCTGTTATTCCCTTGAGCAAGATCATAATATAATGCTATTGATGTGTTTAACACTCTACTCCATGTCATTGTCCTCGGGCAACAGAAAACTTTACCTCTCACGCCCCATCCCAAAAAAGTCCTACACATGACAATATGCAATGACAAGTCTGTAAACAATCCAAAAAAGGTGCAGAAGTTGGTATGATGTATTAATTGGGGGAGGGACCTTCATTCAGGAAGCAGAGCGACGTGAGTGCATGGTGTTTTGCATGTTTAAATAGAGAACTTACAAATGAAAAAAAACATGTACTTGTGTAGGAATCTCTAAAGCAACATATTTGATAGGTTGTTTTACATATTTTGTTTCTCTATTCAACTATTTTAATATTTTTTGTTACGTAAGGGCAACGTTGTGCAGTTCGGCTACTTTTCAGAGCAATATCATGCTCAAGGAAAGACTCAATGCTCAATGTATTTTAATGTGAAGTTATTGCTTTGTCAATGTTTTTGCCAACATATCCACTGACATTCACAGAGACATTCTATGGGCGAAAGGAGCCTAAACGAGCAGTTTGAATCATACCCTCTTACAGTGAGGTCAGTAAGCTTGAGGAGAGTGACATGGAGGAAGAATGGACCCAAGAATCAGGTTTGAGATTAAGTGAAATATTAGTTTAAGACGAACTTGTATGTTCTGAAAATAATGAATTTTCCCTGGTATTTCAGTTCACCCTAAGGCAACAAAACAAATGCTGTGTGTGGGGGGTAAAAGTAAATATTTGCATTGGTGATATATTATCAGAAAGCCTAATTCTTCCAAAAAATAGGATGGAATATTTGTTTGAATGAAAAACCAAAATGTGTGCAGTAGAGGGTTAATATCTTTCTGCCTTCATTCATAGCGAGACTGGCAGTTTTCAAAAAGTTCAGTTTTTCAATCATTTACATTAACGCACCGTTTGGGACAGAAACAAGGTCAAATGGAAATATTAACAAAAATATTATCATTCACAGTCATTGGCTAACTCAGTGGAGGCTTTTAGTCCCTCCAATCAAAGACCATGAGGTGAGTTGAATAACAGGGCCTAGCAATCCCTTGTCCCACTTACAACTACACTCTTCTTCTGAGTAAAATAGATTAAAACAGTATACCTTTATGCAACAGTCTGTCCATTTGACCAAGCCAAGATGGACTCTCTGTGTGTGTTTGTGTGTGTGTGTCTTGTATAAAATTTGCCGTTCAGTATCTCCATTGCCTGGGGCTGTGTGTGTGCGTGCGCGTGTGTGTGTGTGTGTGTGTGTGTGCGCTCAGACTCTGCATGAGACTATTACCACCAAGCACTGAATATGTCTGACTCAAGCTACAGTAGCTTCTACTTTGCCATCCGTATGTGCTAAGCCTGCAACCATCTTGTCCTTAGGCAGTATGTCAACCCATTGCAATTCCAGGAAGTGTGTGTGCGTGGTATATGGTATGACGCTATCTCTATGATCAAGGTCTGACTGTACATGATCACCACTGGGTAGAGAGTCTGGGAAATCAGACCTCTTCTCTAGTATGCAGTGAAACAGTGCCATCTATGGAGAGGATGATGCATTCTTATGATGAGTTTTGATGACAAAATGCAACTCTAACTGCATACAGCAAACAGGATGTTAGCATATTATACAGAACAAAAATATAAACGCAACATGTAGTGTTGGTCCCGTGTTTCTTGAGCTGAGATAAAAGATCCCAGAAATTGTCCAAATGCGCAAAAGTTATTTCTCTCGTGGCTGCATCCTTGCCCAGTCGTGTATAGCAATGAACTGATTTCCTTATATGAACTGTAACTCATTGAATCTTTGAAATTGTTGCATGTTACGTTTATATTTTTGTTCAGTAATTAAGATGGTCTCATGAACATTACTGTGTTGCCCAGTATGGCCAGTTTAATAGTACGAGCTGTTCTGCAATCTAAACGACCACACCTACTGTTGTGTAGCATAGCATCTACTACAACATACATACGTGTATGTAACAAATTAGATGAATTCCCTATGCTTCTAATAAAAAATACAATTATACACAGAATATTTTCAATAAATAATGCATTCGATTCGTTTACTTTGTATTTTCTTTCCCTTGAATGAACAATTACACGGTATCATAGATGCATATGTACTGTACATCCAGTGTTAAGCAAATGCACTGCTCTCATCTGTGCTTGATTGAGCTTGCCTGATGTAATGGACCAATAGAACAGTACCAAAACCGCAAAACCTGCCCATCTGTCACTCCAGGCAGGCTAGAGCAAACTCTCCAAGTATTTGAAAGATTTCAAATAGTGTTGGAACCCAGGTCTGACTAGAAGAGCCAGTGCCCTGGCTTCATTATTGTACAATATTCAGCTGACCAGAGGTCTCATATGTCAGTTTCCGGTGCTCTCAATCATACTTAATGTTGTTGTGAAAGCCCATCAACTCAGAGCAATATTCTAGCCACCACAGGATTCATCCATTTTCTCCTTATTATCAGCCCAATGGCATTTCCAGTTTACTGACGCCTTTGGACCCACAGGGGATGTAGATTAATTCTGATCTATCAATGCATGTTTCCTCATTTGAAATTTGCTTTCAAGACTAAAAGTCTATTTTTGGAGAGGCTCCCCCTCCCTGTATTCTTAACCAAACTTGAAACTTGAAACAATATTGAAACAATATATTGCAATATAGTCTGATATAAACAATGTATATATTGTTCCAGAAGGTTTTCCAAATTGAGTAAAGCTAGCTTGAGTTTCAGAAAATACATAAAAGTCCTATTTTGTTAAATGTACTATAACCTGCATGTAGAATATGTGTTACATTTGGTCCTAGAACTTCAACCATATTCTAGAACTTCAACCATATTCTAGAACTTCAACCGTAACCATATTCTAGAACTTCAACCATATTCTAGAACTTTAACTATATTCTAGAACTTCAACCTTATTCTAGAACTTCAACAATAACCATATTCTAGAACTTCAATCATATTCTAGAACTTAAAACATATTCTCAAATTAGAACTTCAGAAGAATGTTTCAATTCAGTATACTACTTAGCAATAACAAAAATACTTTGTTACCACTTTAAAACCTGGGACAAAAATTTGCCTGCAATGAATGCAAACAAATAAGACATTGTATCAATCAGATAATAAAAGCTGTGCACATTTTATTGTCATCTCAACAGGTGTTCTTCAAGCCTATACCTGAATCACTGAAGTGGCAAGAGAACAACCAAAGGGAGTTAGCTTTTATGCTAATTTAGTGTCACGCTAAAAAGCACCCCAAAAAGTAACCCTCAAAATTACAGTTACACTAGTTAGAACTTCAGTCTGACAATGCCGCTATCGCTTCAGGTGATTCCCATGTTGAACCATAATCTTTGACTGTGAATGGATGACGATCATTTAGCTCAAAACATTACTTTAGACATTTTTATTTTTTAGAGCTGAGGACCTCAAGGTTAGTACCTCCCAAATGACTGTCCTGGTGTAAACTGAGTAGTTGTTTACTATGTGGTAGACTGCTCATATACCATTACCTCTATTTCAGATGTTTAATTTATGAAGTGCCCTAAGGTTTTTGTCCAAGACATATAAGCTGCTTTAGAAGGAGAGAACACCAGGTGCTAAACGTAGTCTGTGAGAAGATTCCCCTAACCACCAAGTAGAGATGAACCCACTCCTGATACTTCACCCCTTCACCATCCCGCTCTCCTGTCTTCTCTCTATCAAATAGGATATGTGCGGGGCTGCAAACAGTACAAAGTGTTCCTGTAAGGACCTAGAGTCCAATGAGTCTGGAAGTCTGAAAGCCTGGGGTCCTCCGGGGCCAAGAGTCAGTCGGTTCTCTCTCCACCCCACAGACCTCAATTACTGAATCAAAGGAGGGAAGAGGCCCAATCTCACACACACACTGAGTGTAGCAGAACCCTTTTGGGAACCTTGCAAGCGAGCTGGTGGTTGTGCTCCAAAGAAGCTACATAACTTTGTCTTAGTTCATTTCTTTCTACTATAGTTGCCTACTCAGACACACGTCTCCACTCTCTCCATCACCCACCACCATCTTTCAGACATTGGTTGTATATACAGATTTCCCACAGCCACCTCTGCATTTAAAAACTGCTAGTCCTACGAAAGGAAAATGTACACTATATATATACACAAAACCCCTTCAAATTAGTAGATTTGGCTATTTCAGCCACACCCGTTGCTGACAGGTGTACAAAATCGTGCACACAGCAATGCAATCTCCATAGACAAACATTAGCAGTAGAATGGCGTTACTGGAGAGCTCTGACTTTCAACGTGGCACCGTCATAGGATGCCACCTTTCCAACAAGTCAGTTCGTCACATTTCTTCCCTGCTAGAACTGCCCCAGTCAACTGTCAACAATCACAAGGACAGGTGAAACAGATCAGGGTGTGACACATGTGCAATGCCAAGCGTTGGCTGGAGTGGTGTAAATCTTGGACTCTGAAGCAGTGGAAAAGTGTTCTCTGGAGTGATGAATCACGCTTTACCATCTGGCAGTCCGACGGACAAATCTGGGTTTGACGAATGCCGCTAGAACGCTACCTGCTCCAACGCATCGTGCCAACTGTAAAGTTTGGTGCAGGACAAATAATGGTTTGGGATGTGTTTCATGGATTGGGTTTATTTCCAGTGAAGGGAAATCTTTACGCTACAGCATGCAATGACATTCCAGACAATTCTGTGTTTCCAACTTTGTGGCAGTTTGGGGAAGACCCTTTCCTGTTTCAGCATGCCAATGCATGACAATGCCCCTGTGCACAAAGCGAGGTCCATACACAAATGTTTTATCGAGATTGGTGTGAAAGAACTTGACTTGCCTGCATAGAGCTGACCTCAACCCCATAGAACAACTTTGGGACGAATTGGAACGCCGACTGCGAGCCAGGCCTAATCGCCCAACATCAGTGCCTCACTAATGCGCTTGTGACTGAATGGAAGTCCCCGCAGCAATGTATCAACATCTAGTGAAAAGCATCCCAGAAGATTAGAGGCTCTTATAGCAGAAAAGGGGGGGATCAACTTCATATTAATGCCCAGGATCTTTGGAATGATATGTTTGATGAGAAGGTGTCCACATACTTTTGGTACTCTTTGTCTGGTGCAATTTCCACGTATAGCAAAATTTAGAGGCTCAGCCCGGAAGAGAGGAAAAGATGACAGCTGGAATATTAATATCACTGGTACCACTCGACTAGTTTATTATGAGATAGACAGGCTGCAAAAATAGCTTCATTTTCTCTTCTGCATCGCGTACACAGAGGATAGATATTCTCCAGACGATTTCTGCTGGGGATGTGCTCCAAAGCCCTGGAGAAAAGACTTCATAAAATCCTGCCCCAGTAAGGTAAAGCAGTGCAGCGCATGGCAAACCGAATTTCCAGCAGCAAAGGAGCTTGAAAGGTTCACCAGGAACCGTGGTACATTGCAAGTCAAGCTCCCTTTTTCGGAGGGGGGGCTTAGTTTTTATGTGAGGGTTTTGTCGACAAGGTGCGAAGTTGTGGCTAAGGTTTTTGATGTTGTGGATTTAGGCTAATCCTGCTAGCGTGTTTGGAAATCTGATTTCCACATGTATTTTTTATGAAACAATGCATCATTGGAAAGCTTTTGTAATTACATACTTTAGACTAGTCAGTGATGCTGAACAACATATTAAGCTATTACACGTGTTTGATGTAAATATTTGTTGTACCTTTATTTAACTAGGCAAGTCAGTTAAGAACAAATTCTTATTTTCAATGACGGCCTCGGAACAGTGGGTTAACTGCCTTGTTCAGGGGCAGAACGACATGCAGTTATACTGAAATACATTGTCTGAAAGAGACATCTATCATAGGTAAAATGTTTATTTTAACCATTTCACCATCAACCTGGGCTGCTACCTAGTGCTACATTAGTTACTGTCACACAGAAACACATGCAAACAGGGTGTTCAAAGCTCTTGTGAGTTACATTAATGGTAAACGGTTACAGTCCTTGTACACTATACAGTATGGTTATAGATAAGGCTTGTCACTAAAACAAACTAAAATGTCCGCCTCTAAGAATAGCTCCTAGTCCCGAAGCTTAAAAGGGTTTGGGAACCAATGACAGCAGGGGCCCTACCAAGATAATCACATTAAATTGAGCTTTTTATATCATTTAACTCAACCGTTTAGGTTTCTTCTCATTAAGAAGTGCCCTAAGAGTTTAATCTGGTTAGTTTAAAAAATGTAAAATCTATTAAGTGAAACTGTGAAAAAATGTAGGCCAATGTGAAGGATACCCCAAGTAGAACTAACACAATATTAAATGTTCAACTGGTTGTCCTCAATGTCTTTTCCTGGTTCACTCACACTCCAGCCAAATCCTCAACTTCTAAATCATCCCAACACGTAGTCCATTTTTTTATTTATTTTTTATAAACAATGCTTATCAAATATACCAATATATATTCTGTCATGGCGAGATCTTATTCCACACATCTTAAACGCCCAATGATATATTTACCAGTAGACATTCCTTAACACTTTCTTCAAGCTTCAATTGAACTTTTAACAGCAGAAGATCACATGAGAATTACATAAGCGTTACGAATTAGGTTTATTTAGTCAAAATGGCATCTGCATAATGCACAACTGTCCAGTTGGACAACAGATGAGATTGCTCAATTGGACTAATTGTTAGATTACAATGCGGTGCAGTGTCATGTGGTGCCGGCCCTCTCCTCTCTTTCTATGTACAGTACCTGTGTCACCACACCTTTGGCTGCAGCAATACACTCTTGGGGCTTTGCGCTTGATAAAGCACGATGTTCCCAGGAGTCAGCCACTGGGAGGAGACAAACGTTAATTATCCGAATGTCTCTGACTTCCATTCCCCTCTGCTGCTTGTGTCTCCCCTTCCTGCTTTCCTCTCCACGCCTTAGCATTTCTCTAATGAGCTTCCTCCCACATTACAGGGGACGTCTCTAACGAGCTGCCTCCCACATTAAAGGGGAAGTCTCTAACGAGCTGCCTCCCAATGACAAGTCTTCAGCTCAGAGAGTAGGAGTTTCAATATTCCTGAAAGAGAAAGAGGTGCTGGAGTGAGAGTACTGTATTGTAGGTGCCTGAACCAAAGCCAAGAGTAGAGGCATTGGTAGTGCTTTGGGTCTGTGCTTTTGTTTAGCACTAAACTGTTGTTAGTTCAGTTTCAATGAAGTTTAGACTCATCACGTTCAGTGTTGTTGGGAAGATTATGGCTCATTCAGAGACTACATTTCCGTGTGCAACATTATGTCAAACTATCTTTTCCCTTGACATGCAAAGTGTTTGTACCAGTTTTCTTCAGTGAAAGGATAAAATAACAAAAACAAAGCTAAAACATGACTTAATTTTACATTTTTCATTATTCCCTTTCAGAGAAAAGAAACTGGTGCTCAAACGCTTAGTAAATCTGGGTCATAGTGTCACCTATTCCTAAACCAATGAGTTGCCTGACATGAATTGGCATGTCAGTGAATGCAAATGATGATGTACGTGTAAATGTAAGGGCATTTGTCAACAATTGCTTAAGTACCACTGCCCATGAAACGTGTAATAAACTCAGATTATTATTTTTGCTTGCTTGCTACAAATTCAGTTGCCTTGAACACTTTCAAACCAGGTGCAGTTCAAAAGGATTCTGACCATACTCACTAGGCCATGGGTAAGTAGGGTGTGATTGATAGGGAAATATGACTTAAAACTACATGTACAGAGGACAATTAGCTGAGCCCCTTCAACAAGACAAAGCGACAACCCCAACAAACCTGTTTAATCCAGTCTCTAAATCAGTTAATTCTAGCAACGTTACCTGTGCAAATTCCTCTCCAAAAGAGAGAAACCGGGCTGTGCTATGTGGGTAGAGATCCCAGACGCTCAATAAAGATGATGAGAAATGACTGTCTGCACAGAAGACTCATGGTGCCACCGGGCCACAATATCTCTCATTCTCTCACTTTCTCGCCTTTGCACTGAGACTGGCATTCTACTGACAACAGGAGAGGCGGTGGGGGGCGGCGCATTAGTCCTACCCGCCAACGGTATACCCCATTCCATTTTAAGACACCATCTCCACTCTTCACAGGCAGGAGATGGTTGGTGAACAAAGCGACTTGCTGGAACTGAGAGGCTGGAGAAAGCGCATGCTCACATACACACACAGACACTCACATACACACCCAGACATACACACACATTTCTCTATACCCACACACACACACACGTTTCTCTGTACCCACACACACACGTTTCTCTGTACCCACACACACGCACCTCTTTGTACCTTATCAGTGACTTACATGGGCCTTTCCTTTTGGGGGTTCAGGATTTCCACCTCCATGTATCCCGACTTGTTTCCCCGGCCGAGGTGCAGTCCTTGAGGGCCTCCATCGTTGGCCGCAACCTGTGGGAGTCCATGAAAGGTCCTGCTTGCATGCCATTGTACTGGAGACATCTTTTGACTAGGATATGGGTCTCTTTTATCCACTGAAAGAACATCCTTTAGCCATCTTGTCCACTTATTGACTATGTGTCTGTACGGACACTGTACAAGCTTGCAAACAAAAAGTAATTATCTTCAATAGCTTGGTGGTCCAAACTGTCTTAGGGGACACAAAGTGACATGCCAGGTTAAGTGACATAATCGTAAACACCTAAACAGAGACAAATTATCTATCTTATCAGCGGCTATATTTAAACCTGTCTGGTCCACGCCTCAGCGCTCAGTTTTGCTACGAGGGAAACATGGCTGTCTGCTTATCTTGTTTGGCTGTTGAGGGCTTGGAGTGTTGGCAGCAAGGGCTACCTTTCACAAATTGTCCCAAATGTTGGCAGGGGAGAGTTTATAAATACCTAACCTCTCTAATAAGAATTCATGTTGTGGTAGAAATGGATGGATGGAGCGACAGTTGGAGCGAAGGATGAAGCGAGGGATGGATGGATGACTTGTACAGAAATTGTGGCGCTACAGAGGGAAAGTGGAAACGAGGTCAATATACAAACATTGGGCACTTATAGAACATCATTGTTCAGCGTGAAGCATCCATATCCACAGGCAACATGTATTGATCAGAGAACCCAGTCAAACATGAGGGCTTTCTTGGCTTTCTCTTTTACGGTAGGTCCCCTACCAGATGACGGGGTCTCACACACCATCAGCCAGGGATATTTTGATTACATATGAAGATAGGAATGTCAAACTTTAAACCAACTTGCCTAAATGATTTATTGAAGGCATTTCTTCTTGGACATTCTCAACGTGGCTATTTTTGACTTGACTCTCTAATGTCCTAGATAAAAATCCCTTTTAGGAAGGGTAAGCTCTTTAGATTTTTAGATATTATGTAAATACTACACTAAGTATTGAAACGGTTTTAAATAAATACTATATTTAAAAGGCAATACAATTCAAATAAATTGGTTCTCTATTCAATCTGTGTCGCTGAAGCTTTACAGATTGCGATTGAGCCGAGAAATGCAGGGTTTACCGTGAATGCAGTCTGCGCTAAAGCGGAACATTGCCATTCAATTTTAATCACGCTGTAACGCTGAATGTCCGCGATACAGATTGAATAGAGCCCTTAGTCTTCTCTGTCATGAAAACATCCTATTCTCATTACCCAACCTCTGATGCATCGAACCTGTTTCTCCATGCCTCTCAGAATTGAAGTAATAAGATGAGCCAACTTCTTTCCATAAGATGTTATTTTATTGAAGGCAGAGGCAGGAGTGATCACCTGATCCAGAGGATAGTAGATGCATGCTGCCATCAGATTAGAGACAGAGCAGCAGTACCGAAGAGAAGAGCCCAGGGTCTAAGTGAGGGCCTGGTCGGGTTTAAATTGTTTTACTGCCTTTACACCTTGTAATGGGCCTTAGGTGGCCATGACATCTCGATTGGGTTTATTTTCACCCTGAATGAGTTCTAGTGACGCATCAGGAGTGCACTTACCTTAGCATTAGACTTGAGACTAAATTAAAGGGGAACTGCACAAGCTGATTTGGCATCGTTTTTTTTGGCTTGCTCTTCAAGAACTGCTGGCGGCCATGACAGAGGCCAAGCGTGAGTTGGCTTGGGGGTGTGATTTGATGTGGGTGTTTCTTGGGTGTGTCCTTGCCACCATCAAGACACACCCATCTGTCAGACCCCACTCAATCATAATAAACAAACCTCCTGCAGGTCGACGCCACATAGTCAGTTTTCAAAGGGATTAGTTGCATTTAAAGTAAAGTTAATAGTTCATGAGGGGCGGCAAGCAGCCTAGTGGTTAGAGCATTGAGAAAGTAACCAAATGGTTGCTGGATCTGAATCCCTGAGCTGACGAGATAAAAATCTGTTGTTCTGAACAAGGCAGTTAACCCACTGTTCTCCAATAGTCCGTCAATGTAAATAAGAATTTGTTCCTAACTTAAAAAAACATCCACGGTTTGTTTTCAAGCTCTCTACAGTATGTGCCTACTTTGGTGAGTGTGAATCCCACTGCAGGCTCAGACGCTCCCTTACATTCAGAGTATGAACTGACTTTACAGAACTAGCATGTGGTTGGGAATGGTCCAGGACTCGCCGCCCTTGTAACACACAACTGATGATTGTGTTTTCGCCACCGCATGGATTCCAAATGCTTTGACTCCAAATGCTTTGACCTTTCCTCAGCGCTATCTCCACACAGCCGTGTTACTCACACACACAGGAGAAGATGTTGCAAAGAAAACACAGCGTGACATGATTGTGATCGATGCAAGCTGTCCCAACGAAATCTCAGCATAATTTGGCGGATGGCATCAGGAGAAGAAAATGCATTAGCCAGAGACAGCTGTCGTCGTGGCGCCCGGGCAAAGGGGTTGCTACGTTCTCCGCTTCTTATTTCAGATAGAGACAGGACAGACAATTAGAATGATTTACAGTTGGTGCCAAGACCACATTGAAGCCCATTCCCACATATGCAAAAACAAAGGCAAGGCTACCGGGGGCATAAATGGGGATCCTATAGTATATGAAGACACACGTTGGTGGTAGCACCAGGCTAAACATTTTAAAAGTGCATATGGTTTTCCTTTAATTAATGAGCAAATGTAGCCTAACAATGGTTATTTTGACACTGTCAGCTGTTGTTACCATTGTACAAGTTCAAATAATAGAATATATACTTGATCTATTGAGAAACAACAATAAACATAATGAATTGATATTTGGGTCATTCCATAAAAAGAGTGCCCTATGATATTTTAAATAGAAATTGTGCACCAATATTGACTTTTAAAATCCTGTTATTTTAAATTAAATGCCATTTAATATAGACCATATGGAGATGTCAAACCCAAATCTGTTTCACCTGTCCTGTGCTTCTCTTCACCCCCCAACAGGTGTCTCCCATTTGTCCCCATTATCTCCTGTGTATTTATACCTGCGTTTTCCATTATCTGTTGCCAATTTGTCTTGCCCTGTCTCATCGGTTTCGAGTGGCTGTAGTTGCTGTTTTCTAGTCCTGCCCTGCCCTGCCCTGCCCTTCTGTACCTTTCTGACTCTGCCCTGGATTACTGACCTCTGCCGGCCCTGACCCTGAGCCTGCCTGCCTGCCTGCCATACCATACTGACACTGCCCTGGATTAGTGACCTCTGCTTGCCCTTGACCTGTTGTTGGCCTGCCCCCTGTTTTGTAAATACACATCTGTGATTCGAATTGTATGCATTTGGGTCTAATCCTGAGTCCTGATAGGATAAATCAATCAATCAGATTGATTAAAGGCTTGCTAAATGAATAAAGGCTTAAAGGCTTGCTAAAGTCAAGCTTCTAACCCACTTAATCACAAAATGTCTCCAAGTTTCACCATCATTGTAAAGCCCTAATTATTGTGTTGCTTTGACAAAGCCGTTTCTGAAAAGCATTATTTATTTAATGTGATAAGTGATTAATTTATGTCTGTCCCTCATTTTAAGGTTAACCTTATGTGAACTGAACTGTCATTTTAATATGGTGAAACAATTCCCTTTTAAATATAAAAAATGAATAAACATTAAACTAAAAATAACTAATGGTAAGCGCATGCAGCCAAGCAATCCCCTTTGCTTCAGCCGCATGTTCACCACATAACAGGGACAAGTGTGCAGATCTCCTGCACTAAATGATGCCAGGTTAGAATGTAAGGATTATGTGCCTTTATTCTCTGGGAGAGGACTGCAGATGGTTTATTATCAATGTACATGTATGAGCCATATTTTGACACGTCAAGTCCAAAACGGGAGGATTAAAAAATAACAATTTCAATTTCAATCTTCCATAGTTTCACTTTAAGGTTAGAAGTATAGAGCCCCACAGTGGAGGTGTCATAATACCCATAAAACCTAGAGGTCAAAAAAGTTTTTCTACCATTAATTCTTCCTATCGGGAATGCTAGAAACACTTAAAATAAGGGCTGTGTTTCGTGTAGGCTTATCCTGGCGTGACGTTTTGAAACCATGTAAATCTCTTGGCCAAGGTAACTTTTATCAATATTTTTGGCTCTATTTACTCTCAGATTCGAAAAGGCTTATTAGCATCAAAGTAGACATCATGCAAGACTACAAATCCCTGCAAGCTCCTGCACGTCATCTCTAGCTGACACCTTTGCTAACAGGTATTGTGTCCATTTAAAACTTGCACAAGACAGAATTGTCATTTTTAAAGAAATAGCCAATGTATTAATTCCTGAATTTAGCTAACAATAGAGAGTTAATCCAATTCTTACTTTTGCCTCGATTTGACAGTCTTGTCCAGATCATCATGGCATTTGTAGTTCTTTATGATAGCCACGTTAGCAGGTAATTAGCATTTCATTTTTGGGGAGTAAATGCATGCGAATACATTGATAAAAGTCACCTTGTCCGAGAGAGATTTACACGGTTATCAAAACATCATGCCAGGGTAAGCCTACACGAAACAAAGGTCTTCTTTTAAATGTTTCTAAAATCCCCTATGGGAAAATGTATGGAGGAAAAACTATTGGAAGCATTTCCTTGTTTGACCACTAGGTTTTATGGGTATTATGACTCATACTGTGTTACTCTATTAGAAAAGACAATAGCAGTGGTCAAAAATTGAGAGCAGGAGAACACTAGATAGCAGCAAACAAGGACTACACAGTAGATAAAAACATAGCAGGAGGACAACAAGGAAATATGTTCACTAGACGACTGCAAAGGGACCACTAAGACTCTACAGCACATATGTCAGAGTCAAGGCCCGCGGGCCACATCCGGCCCGCAAGAAGGTTTTTTACGGCCCCTGGGATGATCTTGATTTATTATTAGAACCGGCCCGCAGCAAGCCGGCAGCCCGCAGATCTTTTACACGCACCAATACTACATTTCCCACAATGCAAAGGTGACGCACCGAGCAGTAGGCTGCTTCATTTCAATATTTATTGGCACAGCAGTCGTCAGCATCACAGTAAAATTAACTTTCAGATACCCATCAAAAATGGCAAAACGGAAGGTGGATACTGAGAACCGGGGGTTTCAAACAAGGTGGGAGTCGGAGTATATGTTCACGAAGGTAGCTGGAAAACCTGTGTGTCTTCTGTGTGGAGAAAGTGTGGCGGTACTGAAAGAGTATAATCTGAGACGACATTATGAAACGAAACACGCGGACAAAAACAAGAATATGGACATGGAACAAAGGCTACAAAAGGCAGAGGAATTAAAACGAGGCCTCAAATCTCGACAGGCTCTGTTCAAAAAAGCCAAATCACAAGGCCAGGCTGCTGTCAAGGCCAGTTTTATTTTGGCAGAAGAGATCGCTAAATCAGCCCGGCCATTTACGGAGGGGGATTTCATCAAAAACTGCATGATTAAAGTTTGTGACGAAGTTTGCCCAGAAAAAAGGCAACTCTTTTTAAATGTGAGTCTGAGCAGAAACACCATTGCCGAGAGAGTAGACCAGTTGTCCATCAATCTAAAAGAGCAGCTTGTGAAAAAGGGAAAAGATTTTATTGCATATTCCTTGGCTGTGGATGAGAGCACCGACATTTCTGACATTGCCCAGTTGTCAATTTTCATCCGCGGAGTGGACTCCAACCTAAGCGTGACAGAGGAGTTTTTGGCTTTACGTCCTATGCATGGCACAACTACGGGGCATGATTTGTATGAAGAGGTGTCAAGATGTGTAAATGAGATGGAGCTGCCTTGGGAAAAACTCGTGGGTTTGACAACCGACGGAGCACCTGCGATGTGTGGACACAGGAGCGGACTGGTGGCGAAGATACGGGAAAAGATGCAAGAGGAAAACGCGACAGGTGAGCTGACAGCTTATCATTGTATCATACACCAGGAAGCGTTGTGCGGTAAAGCCTTGAAAATGGAGCATGTAATGAGCATCATCACGCGCACAGTTAACTTTATCAGAGCCAAAGGTTTGAATCACCGCCAGTTCAAGGCATTTCTGACGGAGTTAGAAACGGAGCATGGTGATTTGCCTTATCACACAGAGGTGCGATGGCTAAGCCAGGGAAAGGTGCTTCAAAGATGTTTCGAGCTTCGTGAGGAGATTTGTCTGTTCTTGGACAGCAAAGGGAAAGACACAACACAACTCCGAGACGAAATGTTTCTGTGTGAAATGGCTTTTCTGTGTGACATTACGAGTCATCTGAATGCAATAAACTTGCAGCTGCAGGGTCGGGATCGTGTCATCTCTGATATGTACAGTACAGTGAAGGCATTTAAAACCAAACTGACTCTGTGGGAGACGCAGATGCGGAAAGAAAATTTGAGCCACTTTCCCAGCTGCCAGACCATGAAAGAGAAGCTCTCTACCAGTGCGTTCCCGAGCACACAGTTGGCTGATAAAATAGGTATGCTTGCCGCTGACTTTCGACGCCGATTTGCTGACTTTGAAGCACAAAAAAGCAGGTTGGAACTGCTCGGTAACCCATTTGCTGTTGACGTGGAAAGCTCACCACCAAACCTCCAAATGGAGTTGATTGACCTCCAATGCAATGATGCACTGAGGGCAAAATATGCGGCAGTGGGTGCTGCGGAGTTCGCCCGTTTCCTCCCCGGCACAATGCCCCAGCTGCGCATCCAGGCTGCTCAAACGTTGTCTATGTTTGGCAGCACATACCTGTGTGAACAACTGTTTTCTTTGATGAACAAGAACCTGAACAAAACATCACACAGAAGTCGACTTACTGCTGAACACCTCCACTCAATTCTGAGGATTTCTTCAGCTCAGAGCCTTACCCCGAACATTGATGAACTTGTGGAAAAGATGGGACACCACCAAGTATCACCCTCAACCTCAAACAAGTGAACATTACTGTGCAATCACATATTTAGAGTTTTTACTCAGTTCAAGTTTAAAAGTTAAAATTTAATATTTGTTTTCACTGCATGTTACTTCTCCTTAAACAAAGTGTTGTTTTTGATTAATAGATTTTTGCACTTTATTTTTTTGTATTTCAATCCAATTATATTTTAAAAATATTTCAGTTGAGTGGATGATAGAAAATTGCTATTATTGTTTTTTCTTTGAAGTAAATTTAGCCCACTTTTGCTAAAATAGAAAATATAGTCTACTGATGGTGCCTTGAATACCGGTTTCTTTCATTTAATGTTCATGTTATGGGGATATTTATATAAAGGAAATTTGTCTTTTGTGTCTGTTGAAAATTAAAGATTACTGACAGAGCCATAAGAAAATATTGCTTTATTTATCTGATCATATTGTAATATATTTGTTAGGTTTTCAGTAGGTTCAATTAGGTTCACTAGACTATATGCGTCATTTAAAAATTTTTCAATGAACATTCGAACAGTCCGGCCCTCGTCTTGTAGCTGATTTTTTTATTTGGCCCTCCGTCCATTTGACTTTGACACCCCTGCTCTACAGGAATGGTGAGAAATCAATTAATTCATTTAAAATAGGGTAGGGTACCTAGTGGCCAGTAGTTTGTAAGTCCAAACATTTTCCCTTTGGGAAACAAAGACTACCAGATGGCAAGACACAAGTCCTTACACCATGGCGACCCTGCCTACCTACAGGATATGGGTGTTGATCATGTTCCGGCCTCAATTAGAAAAACAGTATGTGATTGTACTGCATTGTACTGTCAGAAATAGTGGAGTCCTACAGACTAAAAAATAACATTTCCATGTAAAAGTTTATCACAGACATCCAAAAGATAGATATCATTTATTTTATTGATATTATTTCTTAATATTCTTCCAAATATTTTGTCTTGTTCATTCTGTTGGATAATTGTATTTCTAAATTGCTGTCCAAGGGTGATAGGCTATTTTTAGAGTACGCAATTGTAGAGACATTATCATATTCATTGCGATTGTAGGAAATCATAACTAGCATACCATGACAGGGAATCCCCTATCCACAGGGCATCCCCTCTATCCACATTGAAGGGACAGAAGTGGAGAAAGTGGATATTTTTTATTTATTCAACGTACACATCAACGACAAACTGAAATAGTCCACCCACACAGACAGTGTGGTGAAGAAGGCGCAACAATGCCTCTTCAATGTCAGGAGGCTGAAGAAATTTTGCTTGTCACCCAAAACCCTGACTAACTTTTACAGATGCACAATCGAGAGCCTATTGTTGGGCTGTATCACAGCCTGGTACGGCAACTGCTCCTCCCTCAACCGCAAGGTTCTCCAGAGGGTGGTGCGGTCTGCACAACACATCACCGGTGGCAAACTACCTGCCCTCCATGACACCTATAGCACCCGATGTCACAGGAAGGCAAAAAAGCTAAAAGACAACATCCACCTGAGCCACTGCCTGTTTACCCCGCTACCATCCAGAAGGCGAGGTCAGTACAGGTGCATCAAAGCTGGGACCGAGAGACTGAATAACAGTTTCTATCTCAAGGCCATCAGACTGCTAAACAGCAATCACTAACTCAGAGAGACTGCTGCCTACTTGGAGACCCAATCACTGGCCCCGTTAACAAATGGATCACTAGTCACATTAAACAATGCCACTTTAAATAATGCCATTTTAATCATGTTTACATATCTTACAGTACTCATATGTGTATACTGTATTTTATACCATCTATTGCACCTTGCTTATGCCACTCGGCCATCCATATATTTATCTGTACATATTCCCATTCACCCCTTTTGTGTGTTTTAGGTAGTTGTTGGGGAACTGTTAGATTACTTGTTACATATTACTGCACTGTCAGAACCAGAAGCACAAGCATTTTGCTACACTCACATTAACATTTGCTAAGCATGTGTATGTGACAAATAAAATGTGATTTGATTTGACCCGACCCTGGAGGGTGCATCACTATTTTACACTTTGAGGTCAAAGTGACACTGGAGATCTAGCACTGACATTCCACAATTCCACAACAACTACCTAATACATGCAAAGTAAAGGAATGGAATAAGAACAGGCCTTTCACAAAGCACTTGTGGCTGGAGTGGCAATTTTAATGTAACTGTGCACCAGTGGCATTTTGCACTTCAGTTGTGTACACTTTGTATAAACTTAGGTACAAATATACATAAAATATACTAAAAGCATACTAAGTATGTATTAAGTATACTTGTAATACACTTACAGTATACCTAAAGTATACTTGTAACACATTCCAAGTATACTTTGTCAATATGAAGAAAGTGTAACACAATATATGTAATTTAGCAGACGCTAAAGCAATTTACATTTATGTATAGGTGTCTCCTAGCCAATTAAACTTGAGCGGAGTTGAGTGGCGACTAGTGTGGTCGTACTGGAGCTCTGACGTTGCATAAAATGTTGTTTTATCAAAATCGACTGACTTCAGCACCCAAAGAATAGCCCCCAATTACACTTTGTTAATGGCTTGAGAGCAGGCAGCCAGCAGGCAGAACACTTATCATGGTGTCTCACCATCCACGCCATCTGTGGCTATAATGAAGCCGCTGTGAGTCGAGAAGCAGGTGTAGGTGAAAGGTTTAATAAAACAACAACCAAGTAGCAAGCCAAGATAACAGAAGTGGAATACATGAACACAGGGATAATACCAACTGAGGAAGGAACAAAGGGAGGGACCTATAAAGGGGAGGTAATCAGGTCCAGGTGTGAATTATGATGATGAGTGCCAGATGCGCGCAATGATGAATCCCAGGACCGGTGGTTAGTATTCCAGCGACGTCGCCAGCCGGAGGGGAGGAGCCAGAGTTGACGTGACAGTGGCTTCGTAGTAGGACTCAGTCACTGGACTAGCTAGCTAGCTACTCTTCCCTACTACCAAAATGCAGCACCCACAAGGTGCCAGAAACCACACCACACAATAGTAATTCAGGAGTAGCCTTATAATTTATTTCATGATTCCATACGGTAATAGTCATCTGTCATCTCTTTCCACCTCTGCCTTCAGGCTTCTCTCCATCCTCAACCTCCGGGACAGTTGGCATAATCAAATCAAAACATTGCTAGCCAGCTAACTTCTGTCTTGAAAACGTGCTGGATTCAAATTATTCAGACTATAATAACAAGCTAAATAAATAGCTAATTAGTTACACAAAACGTTTGTAAGGGAAAATGTTATACGACCTCACGGTGCCATGGCAACCACAGAACTCATTACGCTCCTCCTCTCTGGTGGATTGATCCACAATTTAACAACGCAATTAATAAATGCCATACACTATATGCTATCGGAAAAATTATAGCTTGGCTGTGTTTGTGAAGTTCTTAGATAACATTAGAATATTGAACAAATATATATTTCAAATAACAAAATAGCATTTTCATTAGTTTATGTTATTGAGGCTTGAATGGACAGTAGGCAGACCTTCCAATCAACATTTGAGTCACTTCATATAATTAGCAGCTCTGTGTGGGGCATCCGAACCACACATCATTCCAGATACACGCACCTGGGCTGGTGGGGCTAATCTCAACTGACACACACCACCACTGGGACTGGCTGAGAAGGACGTCAACACCTGGCTGAGAAGGACGTCAACCTCCATCCTTCTCTGGTAGCACCTTACACTGGACCAACACTAGACTGTGAATGAGTCTCAGATGGGGGTGCCTTTACTATTCCCAATAGGGTGCCATTTCAGACAGGGCCCTGGTCAAAAGTAGTGCACTGTACAGGGAACCAATCACATCCCTGTATTGGTCCAAGGGAGGGTGATCCAAGGATGAAGAAATCTATATTTTGAGGGCGCCAATGTTACGTGCAACTTCAACGGGGCTGTGTTTTGTATGTGGACCAAACAAGCTTCCTTCGCTCAGATCCAGCCATTTGTTTTGTTCTCCACTCTACAGGGTAGATGCTGTGTTCTCAGCTACAGGTGTTACTGGTGGCTCTGCTTCAGTGTTGCTAGCGAGGGTCAGCATCGCTCCACACAGAGATGTGCTAAATGCACTACAGAGAGCAGACACAACCAAGGACAAGGTGAGTGGCTGACTAACTTGTGTCAACAGCCTCATTTATACCTAGTTCTTACATGAGTCCTTTGTCCAGATCTTCTCCACATTCTGATAGTGCCCACATTGTAGCCGTTCCAACGACACATGGTGGTAAAATGTCTCATCCATCCAGTATGTCTGCATTGTGAACAAATGTCCCTGTCCCTACCTGCATTCAAATTATTTGGCATTCTTTCAAACCCCTCATGTTGGATCATTTAATTTAAACTTCTTTAGGATTGGTGGGTCCCCTGCAGAGCGGTTGAACTAACATCATACTAATCGCATTAGCCTGAAGTTGTAAGTAACAAGAACTTTTCCCAGTACATAGACATATTGGCCGAAAGATTACATTATTGTTAATCTAACTGCACTGCCCAATATGTAATATACCGCTATTGTTTGTGCACAGTTAAACATGAAAAGTTAAAATACACATTTGGGCAGTCTTGATACATTTTGAACAGAAATGCAATCGGTCATTGGATCAGACTTAAACTCTGCACACGCACTGCTGCCATCTAGTGGATGGGGTGGGGGTCAAAGGGGTCTGGGCCTTGAGGTTACAATGTCACAGGTACTGTAAATGACAGCTACTTAATTGGTTGCATTGTTGAAGACCTAGATTGGTTGTGCTCGACCTCAAATCAAATGAACTTAGTTCAATGTTCTACTAAGTATGTCGCCTTTCCATAGGTTGTCATGTGTAATAACACTGAATTGGTTGGGGACTGATACAGTGGTCTATCAAAAGACATACACATGGTGTAGTTTAATAAAATATGGTTTATTGTCTTTGATCATACTACAAATCGGCATTAAAGGAAAAAAAGCAAATTATTCACACACCTACTTCATACGCAAGTCAAATTGTACAAACCTGCCCAGTCCATTCCTCAGACAAATATCATTATTCTGCAGTGGAACATAAAATTAAACAGTTACAAAGTGATGACCTTTACCCTCATAAGCAAACATCTTAGTGACAATAGCAGTTAAAGTGAAAAATGCTGTTCAACACAGGGACCATAATGTGCTCATTGACCTATACGCTGAGAAGAATCAAATATTGAAACATGATTCTGGACAAAGAAAACAATATAATTGATTTTAAGGGTCTTGTAGTCAGAAGAGAAGCTTCAAAACATACTAGCAGTTTTTACATTAAAACAAAGACAGCGGGATGGAGAATCTCAAGGAGAAATTACAACACAATGTGCGAATAACTACAATGTCGCAGTGTTACTTAAACACGGCCAACAAAGCTATCTCCTAAGGCTAAGCTTACACGTGGCAAGCATGGAGATTCCCCTTTCTTAGTAAGAAGAGCATACTTCACTGCGCCACATTCATCTTCATATTAAAGTAGAACAATCAACCCAAGTGTTAAAAGGAAAAATATCTAAAAAGCACTTTCACATATTAAAAGATAGGGTTTGGACTGGTATACAAGCAACATTCTCTGAAATGCAGTACCAGTTGTGTTTACAAATCACTGTCCTGCAGAATAAAATATGTGTTATGTTCTGACATGTGGTTCAAGATTTAATTATATTGGCAGATTAAATTCTGTAGTAACATCCAATGAGATCAAAGCAATGACGTCAGTGATCTTGTTCGCTCTAATCAATCTTCCTAAAAACTCAATTCACTGCACAACGCACACCCACTCTCTGCCATGAAAGGTCTCCAAACACATCCACGCCACAACCAAAAACACCTGCAATATAAACTCAGTCACAGAAATGCTTTGCATATGTGCACTTTGTTTATGAGGCAGTTCAGCACAGTTGACTTTAGTGGTATACAAAATATATGTTCCAATACCTGGACTGGTCAGTTACCCCACAGCCAGGAAGACACAGTATTCCTCATTATCCTCAATATCACCTCATTTTCCTACTTATCCTCCACAACATCAATATCTCCACAATGTCAATCCCATCGGTGTCTGGCAGGATGGTGTGTGTGAGGGTGCGCAACATGCAGGAAAGTGTGTGTGAGACAATGTGCAACATGCAGGATAGTGTGAGATGAGCAGTGGTGCAGTCAAAGGTTTGAACGGGGGGGGGGGGGTAGTGCAGCCCTCAGCTTTATTCTTCAGATGCCCAAAGATAAGCCATGAGCTGATAAAAGTGAAGAGGGATGAAGTTGTTCTTCGACACTGATCTCAAGTCAGTTTAACATCTCCCCTTGTTAAGGTTCATTCCAGATCTGTTTTTTAAGGCCAACTTTTACCCCAGAGCAGGTGAAAGTAATGGAAGGGTTGAGTGGGGGTCATCGGTTAAAGGTCAGAGGTGACTTCCTAGTTGGTTAGCAGTCAGTTGAGATTTTGGCCGAGGGGTTCAGGATGTGCTGGGCGCTGCAGCCCTTACACAAGATGTGACCGTCCAGGGGGTAACAGCATCGCTCCTCACCCTCAGAGGACAGGAGCAGACCACACTCCTGGAGGGGACAAAGAAAATCCACAGGGTCAATCCAGGAACACTGGATTAGGTGCAACTGAGGGGGTCTGTGTACATTTGATGTGATAGCCTGCCAACATCATTCAACTTGAGTGAACTGTTTAACTAACAGTGACCACTCACCTCACACACATAGCAGTTGACGTGGAAGTTGCGGTCCAGCGCCACTATACTGATCGTCTCATCCTGGCCCGGTCCGGGAATGATGGCCTGGCCACACACTGAGCAGCGAGGGGCAAACTTCCTGTGTAGGACAGGAAGCACCAGTGTCAACACTAACAATAAACAGATAGTCTGTCCAATAGACTCATGTCTAAAACTTAAACTCGTAAAGTGCAATTAAGTTTTAGTCATGAGTATTGGACAGATATCGGATTGTTGTGCTAGTGTTTCAGTTGATTGCCTGCCTAAAGTAAATCAGTGGCGCAGCAGTATAAGGCACTGCTTTAAGCGTCACTGAAGACCAGGGTTCGAGATCTGTGAGGCGGCACACAATTGGCCCAGCATCATCCGGGTTAGCGGAGGGGTTTGGCTGGCACGGATGTCCTTATCCCATAGTGCTCTAACGACTCCTGTGGAAGGCCGGGAGCATGCACGCTGACACGGTCACCAATTCTACGGTGTTTCCACCGACACATTGGTGCGGCGTGCTTCCAGGTTAAGCGAGCAGTGTGTCAAGAAGCAGCGCGGCTTGGAAGGGCCGGGTTTCGGAGCACGCACGGCTCTCGCCTATCCCGTGTCCGTACGGGAGTTGCAGTGATGGGACAAGATTAACTGCCAATTGGATATCATGAAAATAGGGGTAAAAAAAAAAATTGTCAGTATCTGCCACGAGTACTGTCAGTGTGGTCTAGCCGTGTTTCTGACCTGTGGAAGTCGTCTATACAGTGGATCTGGGAGGTGGCGTCCACGGTGAAGGGCACGCCGTCCAGGCAGCAGCCACACACAACACAGTTGAAGCAGCGCGGGTGGTAGGCATTGCCCATGGACCACAGGACACGGTCCAGGATGGGCTTGGAGCACATGCAGCAGCGCTCTAGGACACTCTGAGGGGGGAGGGAGAGGGGCAGCACAGGTTCAGACAGAATAGTGTGAATGAAAATCCAATAGATAAGGATAGACTGCAAGAGAGCGAAAGAGATCAACTGATGAATTGAGAGAACACAACTAAAAGGAAATGTAGAACATAAAGAGACAAGCCTTCTCAATACAAAAGAGGACAGTCAGTGACAGCCACTCACAATGTAACAGCTCCTGCAGTGGCTCTGCTTGTCAATAGCGTAGAACGGTTGCCCCCGGAGATGAGCCTGGCAGGTGACACAGGTGAAACAATCCACATGAAACACCTGCTCCATGGTGATACAGTCGCTGCCGTCGTCAAGGACTTTGTCACCGCAACGTGCACAGCAACCTGGAAGTATGGAGGGAAAGGGGAGAAGCGAGGAGACAAATGGGAGGGACATATTGTGGAATTCAACTGAGTCGCCCAAGGGGAAATTATGATGTAAATAACAGCCGAGGCAACACAAAGGACATACAATTTTATTAGAAAGAAATCGGAACATACCAAAGTCTTCCTCTGTCGGGGGATGATTCATGTCATACACAAACTTCTTAGTGGGCTGGCCCAACTCTTCCTCTGGCCTCGGAGCTGCTGTCCCCTGCTGGACAAATATGAATATTTTCCAGAAAAATCATAGAGATTTTACTTTCCCATTTAGATCCGTGAAACCAAGAGACTGGAGATACAAGTATTCAAAAAAGGATTCAAAAAAGAGACACCACAAACATTAGATGTCTGAACTCCAGACACTCACCTTGCTGGGCTGATAGGCGGAGCTTGGTGCCGAGCCTGACTGGTGAGTTTCTGTGACTCCATTGGATGTCGGGCACTGGTTAGCTCTCCCTCCAAACCCTGCGGCACTCCCCTTGTAACCCCTCTCAGAGTGCAGCTCCTGGACTTGGGATGCAGGGTGGGGAGGGAACCAGCCCTGGGGGCCAGTCTGATTCTTGGGCGGGGACCACAATGCATGCTGGCGGTGTGGGGGAGGGGTGTAAGCCTGCCCAGCTTGCCTACCAGTCTGGAAGTAGGTGACAGTTTGGGCTGTTTTGACCTGAAAACTGAACCTTGGGCCAGTATGGGTGGAGGTGGTATTGTAGGAGGCAGGGACAGGCTGGGGGTAGGATTTGGAGACCTGGGTGTCGTTGTCATCTGGCTGGGGGAAGTACTGGAGACCCTGGTGGGGATCACTGGGGTTCGGGGGTGTAGAATGGTCCGTGGACTGAGGTGGGAAACCCATAAACGGCTCTCCCTGAGATGGGGCTCCTGGCTGGGCTGAGGGTCTGTAGTGGTCCCCCAATATGTATTTGTTGTAAGGCACATTGTGGTACAGCTGCGAAATAATGGATAATCATTTTATGCATTACTTACAAACCAAGGCATAAATATCCAGAGGACCCAGTGAAACACTTTCAGACAGAAAAATACACAAAGTCACATGTTTTGGAGGAATCGTTTACTCCACAGTCCAATGTAGTCAGTCAGGTAGACTACCTGTGTGCCGTTTAGTGTATGGCTGTCCTGATCAGCTAGCATGCAGGCGAGTGAGTCAATCTCCGCATCACTGCTGGAGTGGTGTCCAATCAGCTTTTCAGGAGTTACCCAGTGCTGGAAAAAAAAAAGATAGGTGCCTTCATGAATAATGTCAGAACAGGAGGAGATGGATAGGTAGAGGAAGTGTAGAAAAGTGTTTGTCCCAATACATTTTTATTTGAATATTCTGAGCAATTTCAGGCTCCATTACAAAATTACATGACTACAAATCTTTGCCTGGAAAGTACACCTAACACCAGAGAACTGGACCAAGACAGTGAGAATTCCAGGCTACAGAAGCAATTACAACCTACCATCAGCTGGTAGCGTTCCATGTGAAGGTTCAAGGATTGGTCTTCATCGAGACCTTGGGGAGGTGGTTGGTAGTAGTGGTCATTAGATTTAAGGTGAAACCCTGGGTCCTCTTGGTGGTGGTGCTGCATGGGCCCAGCTGTAGAACACATACAAAACAGTGCACTTTACATTTACAAACAAGACTTAATAACCACAGGGTACACACTTAACATTAATCACATGACAAACATTTATTTACATCAAGATGTTTATTTACGTCAAGAACTAATCACCAAAGCTGTTGATGTACTCAGTAGTGTGTCAGGTCCAACGCTCTACTACAAGGCTTGAGCTACAGAATAACGGACCGCTGATTTTCACAATAGTCCATCACAAGTTCTCATTATAGCAAGATTTCACACAAGACAAGCCCAGTGTAATGTAAGGCCCACCACTGTGTTCTTACCTGTGGGACTAGTAGCCAAGTGTGGGACTAGTAACCTAGTGGCCATTCCTCCTCCGTTCTGGTCATAGACCACATACTTGGGCCGGGTGTCTGAGGAGACCTTCTTGGGCGGCTGTCTGTACACGGCTGGTCCAGAGTCGGACATCTGGGGGACGGGTCTCTCCGGGCTACCAGGAGTCTTCAGAGGCAGCCGGTTAGGACCAGACATCTCAGGGTTCTGAAAAAAAGGTTGTCATGATTAAACAGTTACACTATAACAAAACACTTACATGTTGGTATTAAATTTAAAAAAAAGATGCACTAATATTTTGGCAAGAAGATTTCCTGTCACTGCCACACCAACATACTTGCTGATTGCATATTTAGGTCACAGGTAAGCACTGAAAATCCAAAGATGCTTCAACCTGGATTTCTTATGTCAACTCACATACGCAGTTAAACAATAGGCTTATAGTTGAGAAGCAGGAAGACAGCGACACTCCCAACCATCAGGGAATTCCAGCAGACAGAGACAAAAGAGTATACCACAAAGCAGGATCAATGAGTTAAGCAGCTAACTTGCCTAAATAGTCAGAAAGAATGGTTATTCTTTGGAAAGAACCTTGAAATGGGTAATGGGCTGATTCAGAGCTTCCCTGGGTGCAAGTTTTTTATTTTTACCCTAGCATTACACAGCTGATACAAATAATCAAAGCTTGATGAGTCAGTTATTGGAATCAGCTGTGTAGTGCTAGGGCAAAAGCCAAAACAGTCACCTGGGGGCGGGGCATGACCGTGTTTGGGAAACCCTGGTCAATTGACTCAATAACTGAAACAACATATCTAAGTTTAACTTCCTTAATGAACCAGACATTTCTGATTGTTTATCAAAGTTAGCTATCTCATTGATCCAGCTATGTAGTATACCACTATGTTCCACAGAGTGAACCAACACACACACTCAAAAAACACGCACAATCCCACAAGTGCGAGATCTATGGCTTGTGCCACAAGGACAAAGGATGCATGTTAGAACCAGGTATAAACATGTTAGAACCAGGTATAAACATGTTAGAACCAGGTATTCCACAGAAAGTGTGTATATTGTTTTTATTAATTCTTGAAAGATTTTCTGTAATATAGTCAGCTCAAAAATGATACCATTTCAAGAGGACTGGTCAGATTAAATGACCATAACTTGTACTTGTTAAATGATTTCATGAAGCTTCTGATAATGTTTTGGACCTTGAATAACTGACAGAATAAGTGGTCCCATGAAAACCATCATGTTATGGAGTCTGGCAACAAAGAAGATCAAATATACATGGCCATATCCATGGTGCCCGTCAGGTAGTGGTTTCTGTAGTTTATTTTCTGTATTTTTTTCTATTGTACTGTACTCTACTCTACAGGACCTCTCCCCATCCTCCTGCTGAAGATGTTGGACCTGATGACCACAGCCGGTGGGGAGAACGAGGTTCTAACAGACCTGGAGGCGGCACTCTGGGTGAGGTCGGAGGTGGTGCGCCAGCTACCCCTCAACCAACGGGAACGCAAGGCAGGATGCCGGAACTTCTATTGGAAGACCTTCACATCATGTTAGCCCACCTCCTCACCATCACCAAGCAGCCCCTCTTCTTCCTGTTGGATCATTTAAAGACCTATTTCTTACAATGTCACACAGGTACTGTAAATGACAACTACTTATTTTGTTGCATTGTTTAAGACCTAGAATGTTGGTTATGCTTGAACTCAAAATCAAATAAACTTTGGAGAACATTAAACTAAGTATGGTGCCTTTCCATAGGTTGTCATGTGTAATAATACTGAATAGGTTGGGGTCTAGTACAGCGGTCTATCAAAAGACATACACATGGTGTAGTTTGATGAAAAGGATGGTTTATTGTCTATGTAGTATGATCAATTGGCATTAAAGGGGGAAAAAAAGCTAATCATTCACACACCTACTTCTAACTTGAGTCAAATTGTACAAACCACCTGCTCAGTCTATTCCTCTCATGCATAAATATGATTATTCTGCAGTACTTATCAATAAAATGCTGTGGAACAAATTTACACAGTGAAAAACAAAGTGATGACCCTTACCCTCATAATCACAGATAAACATCAACTTTGTGACAATAGCAGCACAACAGGAGTTGAAATAAATAAAGTGAAAAAATGCAACTTATAGGGCTCAAAACAAGGACCTTCGTATCATTGTGCTCATTGACCTATACTCTTAGAAGAATCAAATACAGAAACAAAATGTGATTCTGGACAAAGAAAACAATATAATTGATATTTTAAAGGGTATTGTAGTCAGAAGGGAAGCTTCAAAACCATCAAATCATACTAGCAGTTTTTACATTAAAAACAGATGACAGCGGGATGAAGAATCTCTAAGACACTTTCAACACAATGTGTGAATAATTCAAATGTCAGAGTTACTCAAACATGGCCGATAGTGCTTTGACGGGGATTAGCAGCACAAATCATACTCCTAAGGCTAAGCTTAAACAAAAACCCATAATGAACACAAGAGGATATTCTCAGCCCACGTGGCCAGTATGGAGAACCCGGTTTCTCAGTAAGACAATGGCAAGCATACTTCATTGTGCCTTAGTCATTGTAACGTATCAAAAATCAACCCAAATGTTAAAGGAAAAATATATAAAAAGCGCATTCACATTTTAAAAGAGGGGGTTTGGACTGGTATACAAGTAACGTATACTCTAAAATGCAGTACCAATTATCATTATGGAAATCACTGTCCTGTGGAATAAAATGTTATGTTATGACATGTGGTGCCAGATATCATTATATGAAAGCCTGCATAAGGGCTCTCGAGTGGTGCAGCGGTCTAATGCACTGCATATCAGTGCAAGAGGCGTCACTATAGTCCTTGTTTCTTTTTATAGCTGTATCACATCCGGCCGTGATTGGGAGTCCCATAGGGCAGCGCACAATTGGCCCAGCGTCATCCGGGTTCGGCTGGGGTAGGCCGTCATTCTAAATTAGTGTGGTTAACTTTTAAAATAAAAAGGTTGCATTTAAAATCAAAACTATTAACATCAAAGCATTAACTTCAGTGATCTCGTTCTCTAACCAATCTTTCTTACCATCTATTTTCTAAACTCTTCACTGCACAACACTGACTACACCCACTTGGTCTCCAAACACATTCACTCCACAACCAAAACCACCTGCAATATAAACGCAGGTCACAGAAATACCTTGCATGTGTGTACTTTGTTTATGAGGCAGATCAGCACGGTTATTAACTTTAGTGGTATACAAAATATATGTTCCATTATCTGGACTGTTACCCAACAGCCAGGAAGACATTGTATTCCTCATTATCCTCTTCCTCAATATCACCTAATTTTCCTAGTTATGATCCTCCACATCGTGAATATCTATCAATCTTTATTTTCCATGGAGCTCCTTCCATGTCCCACCTGGGTCTGGCAGGATAGCGTGTGAGAGACAGTGCGTGACAGACAGTGTGCAACATGTAGGATAGTGCGTGACAGACAGTGTGCAACATGTAGGATAGTGCGTGACAGACAGTGTGCAACATGTAGGATAGTGCGTGACAGACAGTGTGCAACATGTAGGATAGTGCATGACAGACACTACAGGAGGATAGTGTGTGACAGACAGTGTGCAACATGTAGGATAGTGCTTGACAGACAGTGTGCAACATGTAGGATAGTGCGTGACAGACAGTGTGCAACATGTAGGATAGTGCGTGACAGACAGTGTGCAACATGTAGGATAGTGCGTGACAGACACTACAGGAGGATAGTGTGTGACAGACAGTGTGCAAAATGTAGGATAGTGCGTGAGAGATGAGCAGTGATGCAACCAAGGGTTTGGGGTAGTGCAGCCCCTGCTGCCAGCAGGTCAGGGGCTCTATACAGTACTGCTATGGGACTGAGGGGTAGGGGATAGGGCATAGTAGAAAGGGAGCAGGGGGTCGAGAATATATATGTGATAGTGTAAAGCAGAGGATAAGGAAAGGGGTCGAACTATTTGTCAATCCATGTTTCAATACCCTGTCTTGAACCTGTACAAATAAACCTGGTCAAGGGAAATTAAATAATGACTTCATATTGGAGACTGTCAGATTGAGGTTCAATAGTAGGCCAACTACTACTGATTCCTCAGCTTTGGGCATCTGAAGTATAAAGAAAGGCTATGAGAGGATAAAAGTGAACTGGGATGAAGTTGCCCTTCAACACTGATCTCAAGTCAGATTAATATTTCCCCCTTGTGGTTATGAATAAGAGTGTAACTGATTCCAGATCTATTACTTAGGGCAACTTCTACCGCAGTGCAGATTAAAGTAATGGAAGAGTCATTGGTTAAAAGTCAGAGGTGACTTCCTAGTTGGTTATCAGTCAGTGGAGATTTTTGGGTGAGGGGATCTGGATGTGCCGGGCGCTGCAGCCCTGACATAGGATGTGACCATCCAGGAGGTAACAGACTCGCTCCTCACCCTCAGAGGACAGGAGCAGACCACACTCCTGGAGGGGACAGAGAAAACAAGGTCAATCCAGGAACACTGGATGATAATGATATCTGGCACCAGGATCAACTGAGGGGGCTGTGTACATTTGATGTGAAGGCCTGCCAAACTGTGAACATCATTCAACTTGAGTGACCTATTCTAGTAACACAGTGACCACTCACCTCACACACATAGCAGTTGACGTGGAAGCTGCGGCCCAGCGCCACTATACTGACCGCCGCATCCTGGTCCGGCTCAGGCACGATGACATGGCGACACACTGAGCAGCGAGGGGCAAACTTCCTGTGTGGGACAGGAAGCACCAGCGTCAACAATAACAGAGCTCAGAGGGTGGAAAACTAACAACAATCAGATATAATAATCTGTCCAATAGACATGTGTAAAACTTGAAATCTCAAAGTGTAATTCAGAGATTAATTGATCAAGTAATCTCTGAATTACACTTTACGAGTTTAAGTTTTAGACATGGGTCTATTGGACAGATTATTATATCTGATTGTTGTGCTAGTGTTCCATTTGATTACATTCCTAATGTACAGTCAGTGGTCTCCTGAGTGGAGCAGCAGTCTAAGGCACTGCTTGAGGCGTCACTAAAACTAGGGTTCGAGACCAGAAAGGTGGAGCACAATTGGCCCAGCGTCATCCGGGCTAGGGGAGGGCTTGGCTGGCATGGATGTCCTTATCCCATCGCACTCTAACGACTCCAGCGGCAGGCTGGGAGCATGCACGCTGACACCGTCGCCAGTTCTACGGTGTTTCCTCCGACACATTGGTGCGGCGGGCTTCCGGGATACATGAGCAGTGTGTCAAGAAGCAGTGCGGCTTGGCGGGGTCATGTTCCGGTTTAGGAGTTGCAGCGATATGACAAGACTAACTACCAAGTGGATATTGTGAAATTGTGAAAAACTAAAACAAAAGTAAAGTCAGTATCTGGCGCTGAGTAAGTCTATCCGTGTTGCTGACCTGTAGAAGTCGTCCATGCAGTGGATCTGGTAGGTGGCGTCCACTGTGAAGGGCACACCATCCAGGGAGCAGCCACACGCCACGCAGTTGAAGCAGCGCGCATGGTAGGCCTTGCCCATGGACCGCAGGACACGGTCCAGGATGGGCTTGGAGCACATAAAGCAGCGCTCTAGGATACTCTGAGGGGGGAGGGAGAGGGTTGGCACAGGTTCAGACAGAATAGTGCGAGTGAGAATCCAATAGCTACGGATATAGATGGCGAGAAAGATAAAAAAAGAAGGAGATCAACTGATGAATTGAGAGAATACTGCTTAAAAAGAAATGTAGAACAAAAGAGGGAGAAGAGCCTTCTCAATACAGAAAGAGGACAGTCAGTGACAGCCACTCACAATATAACAGCTCTCGCAGTAGCTCTGCTTGTCCAGGGCGTAGAACGTTTTCCCCCGGAGATGGGTGTGGCAGGTGATGCAAGTTATACACTCCAGGTGGAACACCTGCTCCATGGCGATACAGCCGCTGCCGTCGCCAAGGACGTCGTTGCCGCAACGTGCACAGCGACCTGGTAGTATGGATGGAAAGGGGAGAAGACATGAGGCAAATGGAAGGGACATATTGTGGCTTTGAAATCAACTGTCACAAAAAGGGGAAATTATGATGTAAATAACAGTCCAGTCAACACAAAGGACATACAATTTTATTAGAAAGAAATCGGAACATACCAAAGTCTTCCTCTGCAAGGGGATGATTCATGTCATACACAAACTTCTTAGTGAGCTGGACCAACTCCTCTTTTGGCCTTGGAGCTGCTGTCCCCTGCTGGACAAATTTATGAACATTTTCCAGAAAAGTCAGCATAGAGATTTTACTTTCCCATTTAGATCAGTGAAACCAAGAGACTGAAGATACAAGTATTCAACAAGTATTCAAAAAGGACCATAGTTTACCTTAAGAGGCTCCAAAAACACTAGACGTTTACATTGATGGAAGCATCTTGCTGCAAAATTAAGCTTATCCGCCCCTAAAGGAACAACAAAAAAAAACTCCAGACACTCACCTTACTGGGCTGATAGGCGGAGCTTGGTGCCGAGCCTGACCCTGATTGATGAGTCTCTGGGCCTCTATTGGACATGGGCCACTGGGTGACTCTCCCTCCAGACCCTGCGACACTCCCCTTGTAACCCCTCTCAGAGTGCAGCTCCTGGACTTGGGATGCAGGGTGGGGAGGGAACCAGCCCTGGGAGCCAGTCTGATTCTTGGGTGGGGAACGCAACGCGTGCTGGCGGGGTGAGGGAGGAGTATAAGCATGCTCGGCTTGCCTACCAGTCTGGGAGTAGGTGACAGGCTGGGCTGTTTTGACTTGGACACTGAACCTCGGGCCAGTAAGGGCAGTAGTGTAGGAGGCGGGGACAGGCTGGGGGTACCGTTTGGAGACCTGGCCATCGGTGTAGTGTGGCTGGGGGAAGTACTGGAGACCCTGGCGGGGATCACTGGGGTATGGGGGTGTACGACGGTACTGGGGTTGGGGGCGAGGGGGGAAACCCATGGACGGCCTGCCCTGAGAGGATGCTCCTGGCTGGGCTGAGGCTTTGTAGCGATCCCCTGAGATATGGTCGTTGTCATTAAGCTACGAAAGAATGGAAAGGGACCATAAATATATATTTTATTATGCATTCCTTACAATGCAACTAATGACCAAGGCCTAAATATCCACAGGAGCCAGGAACACTTTCAGACAGATATGAAAACAATAAACAACGTCAAAGGTTTCTGTATTAAGATTCAGAAGAATCCTTTATTCCTCACAGTCCCATGTAGTCAGTACCCTACCTGTGCGCTGTTTTGTGGATGGCTGTCCAGATGGGCCAGCATGCATGTGAGCGAGTCAATCTCTGCATCACTGTTGGAGTGGTGTCCAATCAACTTCTTAGGAGGTCCCTGGTGCTTTAAAAAATTTAACAGGGTCACAACAGAAAAAGATGGATAGGTAGAAAATGTATAAATGTGAAAATGTGTCCCAATACATTTTAGTATTGGACATTATGGGCAATATCTGTCTTCATAACAATTTTACATTACTAGAAATCTTTGCATAGAAACTAAAATAAGCACTATGGTGAAACGGACCAATAATCAGTGAGAATTCCAGGCTACAGAAGCAATTACAACCTACCATCAGCTGGTAGCGTTCCATGTGAGGGTTCAAGGATTGGTCTTCTTCAAGCCCTTGGGGAGGTGGTTGGTAGTAGTGGTCAATAGATTTAGGGTGAAACTCTGGGTCCTCTTGGTGGTGGTGCTGCATGGGCCCAGCTGTAGAACACATACAAAACAGTGCACTTTACATTTACAAACAAGACTTAATAACCACAGGGTACACACTTAACATTAATCACATGACAAACATTTATTTACATCAAGATGTTTATTTACGTCAAGAACTAATCACCAAAGGCGTTGATGTACTCAGTAGTGTGTCAGGTCCAACGCTGTACTCCAAGGCTTGAGCTACAGAATAACGGACTTCTGATTTTCACAATAGTCCATCACAAGTTCATTATAGCAAGGTTTCACACAAGACAAGCCCAGTGTGTAAGGCCCATCACCATGTTCTTACCTGTGGATCTTGTAGCCAAGTACCTAGTGGCCATTCCTCCTCCTCTGTTCTGGTCATGGACCACATACTTGGGCCGGGCGTCCGAGGAGACCTTCTTGGGCGGCTGTCTGTACACGGCTGGTCCAGAGTCGGACATCTGGGGGACGGGTCTCTCCGGAGTCTTCGGAGGCGGCCAGGTAGGACCAGACATGTCAGAGTTCTGAAAAAAAGGTTGTCGTGATTAAACTGTTACAATTTAAAACTATAACAAAAAACACTTCCATGCTGGTATTAATAAGGTTCTTATAATAAAATGAAAACAGCTGGACTGTCCTATTTTGGCAAGAAGATTTGTCACTGCCACACCAACTTGCTGTTTGCATATTTGTCACAGGTAAGCACTGGAACCCAGAGATGCTTCAACCTGGATTTCTTATGTCAACACACATTCACAGTTTAACAATAGACTTATATTTGAGAAGCAGGAAGACAGCTCCATTCCCAACCATAAGGGAATTTCAGCAGACAGAGACAAAAGAGGGGTATACTAGAAAGCAGGATCAATGAGTTTGCCAACTAACTTGCCCAAAAAGTCAGAAAGAAACTTTAAAAAGGTATGGCCTGATTCAGGGCTTCCCAAACTCTGTCCTGAGGCCCCCTTGGTGCACTTTTTTATTTTTGCCCTGGCAATACACAGCTGATTCAAATAATCAAAGCTTGATGAGTCGGTTATTTTAAACAGCTGTGTTGTGCTAGGGCAAAAGCCAAAACATGCACCTGGGGAGGGGGCCAGGACTGAGTTTAACAGAAAAAAAAACATATCTAATTTTCTTAATGAACCAGAAAATCTACAGTTATTTCTGGTTGTTTATCAAAGTTAGCTGGCTAACTCATTGATCCAGCAATGTAGTATACCACTCTGTTCCACAGAGTACGCCAACACACACACACACTCAAAAAACAAAATCCCACAGGTGTGAGACTTATGGCTTGTCCCACTATTACCCATGGGTCTGTATCCACTACAATAGTTATTGTCTCTGATGTTTACGATCAACTCTAAATGATCCCAAATGAAGTTGTAGCGTATCGTATATGAAGGCATTGTGAGATGCTAAGTCTTTCAGTCTGACAAACCTGTCGTTGGTAGCAGCAGGCTAAACATTTTAAAGGTGTATATGGTTTTCCTATAATTCATGAGCAAATGTAGCCTAACAATGGTTATTTTGACACTGTCAGCTGCTGTTCACATTGTTTCCTTTTGGAGATAGAGGAACAAGATCAAGTAATATAGTCTATAATAAACAACAGTAATCTTGTCAAATCAAATCAAATTGTATTTGTCACATGCGCCGAATACAACAGGTGTAGTAGACCTTACAGTGAAATGCTTCCTTACAAGTCCTTAATTTAAAAGAAAATAGCTATAAAAAAAGGTAAGAGATAAGAATAACAAATAATTAAAGAGCAGCAGTAAATGACAATATCGGTGCTATATACAGGGGTTACCGGGACATAGTCAATGTGTGGGGGCACCGGTGTCGAGGTAATTGAGGTAATAAGTACATGTAGGTAGATTTATTAATGTGACTATGCATAGATAATAACAGAGTAGCAGCAGCGTAGAAGAGGGGTGTGGGGGCAATGCAAATAGTCTTGGTAGCCCTTTCATTAGCTGTTCAGGAGTCTTATAACTTAGGGGATAGACGCTGTTTAGAAACCTCTTGGACCTAGACTTGGCGCTCCGGTACCACTTGCAGTGTGGTAGCAGATAGAACAGTTTATGACTAGGGTTGCTGGAGTCTTTGACAATTTTTAGGGCATTCCTATGACACCGCCTGGCATAGATGTCCTGGATGGCAGGAAGCTTGGCCCCGGTGATGTACTGGGCCGTACGCACTACCCAGTAGTGCCTTGCGGTCGGAGGCCGAGAAGTTGCCACACTAGGCAGCGGTGCAACCTGTCAGAATGCTCTCGATGGTGCAGCTGTAAAACCTTTTGAGGATCTGAGGACCCATGCCAAATCTTTTCAGTCTTCTGAGGGGAAATAGGTATTGTCGTGCCCTCTTCACAACTGTCTTGGTGTGCTTGGACCATGTTAGTTTGTTGGTGATGTGGACGCCAAGGAACTTGAAGCTCTCAACCTGCTTCACTACAGCCCCGTCGATGAGAATGGGGGCATCCTCAGTCCTCCTTTTCCTGTAGTCCACAATTATCACCTTTGTCTTGATCACATTGAGGGAGAGGGTGTTGTCCTTGCACCACACGGTCAGGTCTCTGACCTCCTCCCTATAGGCTGTCTCATCATTGTCGGTGATCAGGCCTAACACTGTGTCATCGGCAAACATAATGATGGTGTTGGAGTCGTACCTGGCCGTGCAGTCATGCGTGAACATGGAGTACAGGAGGGGACTGAGCACTCAGCCCTGAGGGGCACCAATGTTGAGGATCAGCGTGGTGGATGTGGTGTTCCCTACCCTTACCACCTGCGGGCGGCCCGTCAGGAAGTTCAGGATCCAGTTGCAGAGGGAGGTGTTTAGTCCCAGGGTCCTTATCTTGGTGTTGAGCTTTGAGGGCACTATGGTGTTGAACGCTGAGCTGTAGTCAATGAATAGCATTCTCACATAGGTGTTCCTTATGTTCAGGTGTGAAAGGGCAGTGTTGAGTGCAATAGAGATTGCATCATCTGTGGATCTGTTGGTGCGGTATGCAAATTGGAGTGGGTCTAGGGTTTCTGGGATAATGGTGTTGATGTGAGCCATGACCAGCCTTTCAAAGAAATTCACGGTTACAGACGTGCTACAGGCACAGGGACTATGTTGGTCTGTTTGAAACATGTTTATATTACAGACTCAGACAGGGAGAGGTTGAAAATGTCAGTGAAGACACTTGCCAGGTTGTCACCTCATGCTCGGAGTGCACGTCCTGATAATCCATCTGGCCCTGCAGCCTTGTGAATGTTGACCTGTTTAAAGGTCTTACTCACATCGGCTGCGGAGAGCGTGATCACACAGTTGTCCAGAACAGCTGATGCTCTCATGCGTTCTTATTTCAGTGTTATTTGCCTCGAAGCGAGCATATTTAGCTTGTCTGATAGGCTTGTGTCACTGGGCAGCTCTCGGCTGTGATTCCCTTTGTAGACTGTAATAGTTTGCAAGTCCTGCCACATCCGACGAGCGTCAGAGCCCGTGAAGTACAATTTGATCTTAGTCCTGTATTGACGCTATGCCTGTTTGATGGTTCGTTGGAGGGCATTGCAGAATATCTTATAAGCTTCCCGGGATCTTTGAAAGCGGCAGCTCTACCCTTTAGCCCAGTGTGAATGTTGCATGTAATCCATGGCTTCTGGTTGGGGTATGTACATACAGTCACTGCGGGTACGACGTCCTAGATGCACTTATTGATAAAGCCAGTGACTGATGTGGTGTATTCCTCAATGCCATCGAAAGAATCCCAGAACATATTCCAGTCTGTGATAGCAAAACTGTCCTGTAGATTAGCATCTGCTTCATCGGACCACTTTTTAATAGACTGAGACACTGGTGCTCCTGATTTAATTTTTGCTTGTAAGCAGGAATCAGGAGGACAGAATTATGGTCAGATTTGCCAAATGGAGGGTTAGGGAGAGCTTTGTACACGTCTCTGTGTGTGGCGTAAAGATTGGTCTTGAGTTTTTTCCCACTGGTTGCACATTTAACATGCTGATAGAAGTTAGGTTAAACTGATTTAAGTTTTACGAGGAGCACCGCCTCTGGATGAGCGTGTATTTATACCTGCGTTTTCTGTTAGTCTGTTGCCAGTTTGTCTTGTCCCGTGAAGTCCCACCCTTGTATTTTCCCATTTTCTAGTTGCTGTAGTTGCTGTTTTCTAGTCCTCCGGGTTTTGACCATTCTGCCTGCCCTGACCCTGAGGTTGCCAGCCGTTCTCTACCTTTCTGACACCGCCCTGGATTACTGACCTCTGCTTGCTCTTAGCCTGCTGTTTTGTACCTTACTGACACTGCCCTGGATTACTGACCGCTGACTGCCCTTGAACTGTCGTTTGCAGCCCCCTGTTTTGTAAATTAACATCTGTGAATCGAACTGTACGCATCAATCAGATTTGTAATTTTTTTTACATTTTACCCCCTTATCTCCCCAATTTCGTGGTATCCAATTGTTAGTAGTTACTATCTTGTCTCATCGCTACAACTCCCGTACGGGCTCGGGGGAGACAAAGATAGAAAGCCATATGAGTCCTCCAAAACACAACCTGCATGCTGCTAAACATACCCTCATAAAACTGACTATCCTACCGATCCTTGACTTCGGCGATGTCGTTTACAAAATAGCCTCCGACACTCTACTCAGCAAACTGGATGTAGTCCATCACAGCGCCATCCGTTTTGTCACCATATCCCCATATACTACCCACCACCGCGACCTGTATGCTCTCGTTGGCTGGCCCTCACTACATATTCGTCGCCAAATCCACTGGCTCCAGGTCATCTATAAAAGTCTTTGCTAGGTAAAGCCTCGTCTTATCTCAGCTCACTGGTCACCATAGCAACACCCACCCGTAGCACGTGCTCCAGCAGGAATATTTCACTGGTCATTACCAAAGCCAACACTTCCTTTGGCCGCCTTTCCGTCCAGTTCTCTGCTGCCAATGACTGGAACGAAGTACGAAAATCACTGAAGCTGGAGTCTTTTATCTTCCTCTCTAACTTTAAGCATCAACTGTCAGAGCAGCTTACCGATCACTGTACTTGTACACAGACCATCCGTAAATAGCACACCCAACTACATCATCCCCATATAATTTATCCTTTTGCTATTTTGCGCCCCAGTATCTCTACTTTAATTTATTTATTTTTATTTTACCTTTATTTAACTAGGCAAGTCAGTTAAGAACAAATTCTTATTTTCAATGATGGCCTAGGAACAGTGGGTTAACTGCCTTGTTCAGGGGCAGAATGACAGAGTTTTACCTTGTCAGCTCGGGGATTTGATTTTGCAACCTTTCGGTTACAAGTCCAATGCTCTAACCACTAGGCTTCTTGCACATCATCATCTGCACATGTATCACTCCAGTGTTAATGCCAAATTGCAATTATTTCGCCTCTACGGCCTATCTATTGCCTAGATTTCTATATTGTGTTATTGACTGTACATTTGTTTATCCCATGTGAAACTCTGTTGTTTTTGTCGCACTGCATTGCTTTATCTTGGCCAGATCGCAGTTGTAAATGAGAACTTGTTCTCAACTGGCCTACCTGGTTAAATAAAGGAGGAATAAAAAATAAATAAATAAACAATTATTTTTAGAAAAGACAATAGCAGTGGTCAAAAATTGAGAGCAGGAGAACACTAGATGGCAGCAAACAAGGACTACACAGTAGATAAAACATAGCAGGAGGACAACAAGGAAATATGTTCACTAGACGACAGCAAATGGATGACTAAGACTACAGGAATGGTGAGAAATCAATTTATTAATTTAAAATAGGGTATGCTACCTAATGGCCAGGAGTTTGTAAATCCAAAAATGTCCCTTTAGGAAAGAAGGACTACCAGATGGCAAGACACAAGTCCTTACACCATGGCGACCCTGCCTACCTACAGGATATGGGTGTTGATCATGTTCCGGCCTCAATTAGAAAAACAGTATGTGATTGTACTGTCAGACATAGAGTCCTACAGACTGAAAAATAACATTTCCATGTAAAAGTTTATCACAGACATCCAAAAGATAGATATCATTTATTTTCTTGATATTATTTCTAAATTATCCAAATATTTTGTCTTCTCCATTCTGTTGGAGAATTGTATTTCTAAATTGCTGTCCAAAGGTGATAGGCTATTTTTAGAGTACGCAAAAGTAGAGACATGATCATATTCATTGCGATTGTAGGAAATCATAACAGACCATGATGACAGGGCATCCCCTATCCACAGGGAATCCCCTCTATCCACATCGAAGGGACAGAAGTGGAGAAAGTGGGCAGTTTTAAGTTCCTTGGCATACACATCCACCACAAACTGAAATGGTCCACCCACACAGACGGTGTGGTGAAGAAGGCGCAACAGACACTGGAGATCTTACAGTAGTCATTGTTTGTTTTTTTTTGTAGTCATTGTTAACTGAGTATAACCTGATTATTAGCACTTCACTTGCCTGCCAAGCCAAAACCTACAGGCATCGACTACAAAACAACCCTTCAGGTCTCAGGCAAGGTTACGCATCACACAAGCGTGGATTCTCCACGGGCCTGTTCAGGAGGATGTTACGTTACAGAATGTTCAGATAGAAAGGTATTGTGTAGATCAAATATGAGTGTCTGTGAGATAGAAAAGGGAATCGTGTCTGTTCTATACATTACACTGAATTTATAGGTGCAGTGGGCAAATGAATCACTCTCAATCAACTTGCGCCACTTAGTTCATAGAACCGTGTTACACGGATAAACTCTGATAGCCGCTAAATGCAGTTGTGTCAAACTGAGCAGGTCCAGTTCTCTTTGGCTCTAACTATTGGACGGTTGGAGCTATCATTTGCTATTATGGCCCCATCCCTGAACACCCATGTCTTCTGTTTCCCTCTACTACTCTCACAAGCCGCGCATGACAGGTTAGAAAGGACTGTGGCAAAAACGCATTTAAAAGCATTATGCAGACACACAGAATGTCAATTTGGCCATATAAATGAAATCAAATGTTACTGGTCACATACACATGGTTAGCAGATGTTATTGAAAGTGTAGCGAAGTGTCTGTGCCTCTAGTTCCGACAGTGTAGAAATATCTAACAATTCCACAACAACTACCTAATACACACAAATCGAAGTAAAGGAAAGGAATAAGAATATGTACAGATAAATACTTGGATGAACAATGACAGAGCGGCATAGGCAAGATGCAATAGATGGTATAAAATACAGTATATAGATATGAGAGTGATATGAGAGTGATGCAAGATATGTAAACATTATTAAAGTGGCATTATTAAAGTGACTAGTGATCCATTTATTAAAGCAGCCAATGATTTCAAGTATGTATGTAGGCAGCAGCCTCACTGTGTTAGTGATGTCTGTTAACCAGTCTGATGGCCGTGAGATATACGTTTTCTTCAGTCTCTCGGTCCCAGCTTTGATGGACCTGTACTGACCTCGCCTCCTGGATGGTAGCGGGGTGAACAGGCAGTGGCTCGGGTGGTTGTTGTCCTTGTTGATCTTTTTGGCCTTCCTGTGACATCGGGTGCTGTAGGTGTCCTGGAGGGCAGGTAGTTTGCTCCCGGTGATGTGTTGTGCAGACCTCACTACCCTCTGGAGAGCCCTGCGGTTAAGGGCGGTGCAATTGCCGTACCAGGCGGTGATGCAGCCCAACAGGATGCTCTCAATTGTGCATCTGTAAAAGTTTGTGAGGGTTTTGGGTGACAAACCACGTCTTCAGCCTCCTGAGGTTGAAGAGGCGCTGTTCACCACACTGTCTGTGTGGGTGGACCATTTCAGTTTGTCCATGATGTGTACACAGAGGAACTTTCCACCTTCTCCACTGCTGTCCCATCGATGTGGATAGGGGGGTGCTCCATCTGCTGTTTTCTGAAGTCCACGATCATCTCCTAAAATGCTTTCAAATAACTTATAGAAATGCATAAAAATATTTTACAGTTTGAAATTTGACACATACAAGACACCTGGAACCAACACAATGGCCTTGTCATTAAAAGTTGGGAGTTCGATCCCCTGAGTCCTACCAAAGACTCTATAAATGTAACCCGATGCCTCTGTTTGGCACTCAGCATGAAGGAGATAGATTGGTGGTAAGACCCTGCGTCAGACTAGCGTCCTGGCCAATGGGTGTACTTGTACATCAAGTGGCTTCATGCCACAGAAACAGAAGATGGGCTCCTGCCACTATGGACTGGTCTGTCTGCGACAAGACTTACTTACTTAATGGAAGCCTGGGCCATGATATGGATGAGAGTAATTACAAACATATTGGTGTAAGATATCTGCTTGACAAGATGATAGGGAGTCATCGAAGGGGAATATTGACCAACAGAGCATCATTGAATTGTCCTCTTAATTTACAACTAAAAAAACAAGGTTATGTTTTAATTTTCTGTGCTGTAAATAACATGCAATATTGGGACGTAAACAGACACTTAAATACAGTTCAACTAAATATCTGACATTATTCAATTTGAGCCAATAACCATATATGTGTGAGGTGTATACTTTTGATACCTTGAAGATATGTAAGACTACCAAAATGAAACCTGTGTGACCATGTTTTAGTCCATTGTGACACAGGGGGGAAACACTATTTGGAAGTTTGCACTATTTGGCATGACAGGAAACTGTCACATTTTCCAAATCTGTTGGTGACAAGTCAACCCAATGGCTCCTTTAAAGGCTCTCTGAAATGTAATTGGTAAACATTTTCACACCCATTGTCCTTTCTATATTGTCCTTAAAAGTACACTTCTTACTTATGAACCACATTGGCTATTGAAATGAATGCCACTAAGGTTACCTTGACTAAACAAGGCTTCCTCTCAGCCATTGTTACAACAGGCCTTTCACAAAACACTTGTGGCTGGAGTGGCAACTTTAATGTAACTGTGAACCAGTGGCATTTTGCACTTCTGTTGTGAACACTTTGCATACACTTAGGTATAAAATACACTTACACTATCCTAAAAGCATACTAAGTACACTTGCGATATGCATAAAGTATACTTAAAATAATACTAGAAGAATACTTGTAATACACTTACAGGATACCTAAAGTACACTTGTAACACATTCCAAGTACACTTTCAGTCAATATGAAGAAAGTGTTACAATACAATGTCATTTAGCAGACACTTATCCAAAGTGATCTACATTAGTTTTTGTATAGGTGTCCCCTAGCCCCCAATTACACTGTGCCAATGGCTTGAGAGCAGGCTGGCAGCAGTCAGAACGTTGTCATCATGGTGTCTCGCCATCCATGCCATCTGTGGCTGTAATGAAGCCGCTATGAGTCGAGAAGCAGGCGCAGGTGAAACATTTACTAAAACAACAACCAAATACCGAGCCAGCATAACAGCGTCGGGGATACATGAACACCGGGATAATAACAAAAGAGGAATTAATAAAGGGAGGGACCTATAAAGTGGAGGTAATTAAGTCCAGGTGTGAATCATGATGAGTGCCAGGTGTGCATAATGATGAATCCCAGGACTGGTTGTTAGTATTCCGGTGACGTCGCCCGCCGGAGGGGAGGAGCCGGAGTAGACGTGACAGTGGCTTAGTAGTAGGACTCAGTCAGATGAAGTTACAGTTCCGTACTAGCCACTGTACTAGCTAGCTAGCTACTCTTCCCTACTACCAAAATGCAGCACCCACAAGGTGCCAGGAACCACACCACACAATAGTAATTCAGGAGTAGCCTTATAACTTATTACATGATTCCATACGATAATAGTCATCTGTCATCTCTTTACACCTCTGCCTTCAGGCTTCTCTCCATGCTCATCTTCCGGACAGTTGGCATAATCAAATCAAAACGATGCTAGCCAGCTAACATTAGCTAGCTAGCTATCCAAAAATTACATTATATTCGAAAATGTACAGCAGCTCTCTGCCTAGACGACCTCACGGTGCCATGGCAACCACAGAACTCATTAGATATCAGTTTGTCTCTGTGAATGGTTTGTCATCTGACAAATCAACTGTACATTTCAGTGTTCTTCAAGCTTTCGTTTTAGGACCACTATTGTTTTCACTATGTATTTAACCTCTTGGGGATGTCATTCGAAAACATAATGTTAACTTTCACTGCTATGCGGATGACACACAGCTGTACATTTCAATGAAACATGGTGAAGCCCCGAAATTGCCCTCGCTAGAAGCCTGTGTTTCAGACATAAGGAAGTGGATGGCTGCAAACTTTCTACTTTTAAACTCGGACAAAACAGAGATGCTTGTTCTAGGTCCCAAGAAACAAAGAGATCTTCTGCTGAATCTGACAATTAATCTTAATGGTTGTACAGTCGTCTCAAATAAAACTGTGAAGGACCTCGGCGTTACTCTGGACCCTGATCTCTCTTTTGATGAACATTTCAAGGACAGCTTTTTTGCATCTACGTAACATTGCAAAAATCAGAAACTTTCTGTCCAAAAATGATGCAGAAAAATGTATTTATGCTTTTGTTACTAGGTTAGACTACTGCAATGCTCTACTTTCTGGCTACCCGGACAAAGCACTCAAATAAACTTCAGTTAGTGCTAAATACGGCTGCTAGAATCCTGACTAGAACCTAAATATTTGATCATATTACTCCAGTGCTAGCCTCCCTACACTGGCTTCCTGTTAAGGCAAGGGCTGATTTCAAGGTTTTACTGCTAATCTACAAAGCATTACATGGGCTTGCTCCTACCTATCTTTCCGATTTGGTCCTGCCGTACATACCTACACATATGCTACGATCACAAGACGCAGGCCTCCTAATTGTCCCTAGAATTTCTAAGCAAGCAGCTGGAGACAGGGCTTTCTCCTATAGAGCTCAATTTTTATGGAATGGTCTGCCTACCCATGTGAGAGACGCAGACTCGGTCACAACCTTTAAGTCTTTACTGAAGACTCATCTCTTCAGTGGGTCATATGATTGAGTGTAGTCTGGCCCAGGAGTGTGAAGGTAAACGGAAAGGCTCTGGAGCAACGAACCGCCCTTGCTGTCTCTGCCTGGCCGGTTCCCCTCTCTCCACTGGGATTCTCTGCCTCTAACCCTATTACATGGGCTGAGTCACTGGCTTACTGGTGCTCTTTCATGCCGTCCCTAGGAGGGGTGCGTCACTTGAGTGGGTTGAGTCACTGACGTGATCTTCCTGTCTGGGTTGGCGCCCCCCCTTGGGTTGTGCCGTGGAGGAGATCTTTGTGGGCTATACTCGGCCTTGTCTCAGGATGGTAAGTTGGTGGTTGAAGATATCCCTCTAGTGGTGTGGGGGCTGTGCTCTGGCAAAGTGGGTGGGGTTATATTCTTCCTGTTTGGCCCTGTCCGGGGGTATCATTGGATGGGGCCACATTGTCTTCTGACCCCTCCTGTCTCAGCCTCCAGTATTTATGCTGCAGTAGTTTATGTGTCGGGGGGCTAGGGTCAGTTTGTTATATCTGGAGTACTTCTCCTGTCTTATCCGGTGTCCTGTGTGAACTTAAGTATGCTCTCTCTAATTCTCTCTTTCTCTTTCTTTCTCTCTCTAGGAGGACCTGAGCCCTAGGACCATGCCTCAGGACTACCTGGCATGATGACTCCTTGCTGTCCCCAGTCCACCTGGCCGTGCTGCTGCTCCAGTTTTAACTGTTCTGACTGCGGCTATGGAAACCTGACCTGTTCACCGGACGTGCTACCTGTCCCAGACCTGCTGTTTTCAACTCTCTAGAGACAGCAGGAGCGGTAGAGATACTCTTAATGATCGGCTATGAAAAGCCAACTGACATTTACTCCTGAGGTGCTGACTTGCTGCACCCTTCACAACTACTGTGATTATTATTATTTGACCATGCTGGTAATTTATGAACATTTGAACATCTTGGCCATGTTCTGTTATAATCTCCACCTGGCACAGCCAGAAGAGGACTGGCCACCACTCATAGCCTGGTTCCTATCTAGGTTTCTTCCAAGGTTTTGGCCTTTCTAGGGAGTTTTTCCTAGCCACCGTGCTTCTACACATGCATTTCTTGCTGTTTGGGGTTTTAGAATGGGTTTCTGCACAGCACTTTGAGATATCAGCTGATGTAAGAAGGGCTATATAAATACATTTTATTTTATTTTATTTGACTACGCTCCTCCTCTCTGGTGGATTGATCCACAATTTAACAACGTAATTAATAAATGCCATACACGATATGCTATCGGAAAAATAATAACTTGGCTGTGTTTATGAAGGTCTTAGATAACATTAGAATATTGAAAAAATATATGTCAAATAACAAAATAGCATTTTCATTAGTTTATGTAGGCTAGATGTAAAACCCCCCAAAAATAAAAATGTAAATCAAAAAAGTGTTCAATTTTATTTGTGGAGTGTTTAAGTTACAACTATGAAACAGAAAGCATGTGTTGAAACAAGGTAACGACTTCCACATTTATTTGTTTGAATATGCACCTGGCGAGATGAATGCTTACTTCTTCTGCGAACATGATGGGGGGGAAGGAGAAGCTAGAGACTATGGGGGGGTTGAGCGGACAGTAGGCAGACCTTCCAATCAACATTTGAGTCTCTTCATATAATTAGCAGCTCTGTGCACACATCATTCTAGATACACGCATCTGTGCTGGTGGGGCTGATCTCAACTGACGCACACCACCACTGGGACTGGCTGAGAAGGACGTCAACCTTCAAACTCCTCTGTTAACACCTTACACTGGACCAACACTAGACTGTGAATGAGTCTCAGATGGGGTGCCTTTACTATTCCCAATAGGGTGCCATTTCAGACAGGGCCCTGGTCAAAAGTAGTGCACTGTACAAGGAACCAATCACATCCCTGTATTCGTCCGAGGGAGGGTGATCCAAGGATGAAGAAATCTATATTTTGAGGGCGCCAATGTTACGTGCAACTTCAACGGGGCTGTGTTTTGTATGTGGACCAAACAACCTTCCTTCTCTCAGATCCAGCCATTTGTTTTGTTCTCCACTCTAGGCTGGTTATTGTTGGACATCCAGTCTAAGATTATTGCTGCTGAATATAGCATTGAAGGACAATCGATATACATTTGAATCAATAGCCAAACATACGGACAGGGTAGATGCTGTGTTCTCAGCTACAGGTGTTACTGGTGGCTCTGCTTCAGTGTTGCTAGCGAGGGTCAGCATCGCTCCACACAGAGATGTGCTAAATGCACTACAGAGAGCAGACACAACCAAGGACAAGGTGAGTGGCTGACTAACTTGTGTCAATAGTCTCATTTATACCTAGTTCTTACATGAGTCCTTTGTCCATTTCTTATCCACATTCTGATAGTGCCCACATTGTAGCCGTTCCAACGACACAGTGGTAAAATGTGTCTCATCCATCCAGTATGTCCGCATTGTGAACAAATGTCCCCGTCCCTCCCTGCAATCAAATTATTTGACATTCTTTCAAGTAAAATATTGATGTCAAGACTCAAAGGTTTCATTGTCTAAATCCATCTACACTTGTAACATATCCAGATACGATGGGTACCTACTTCCTCTGAAGGTGTTCAGGAAGAACTCAATCAGATAAGTCCTTTAATCGTCTACTCTAAAAATGTGGAGAAAAATCAGGACAAACGATTCATGTTAGAACCAGGTATAAACAGGACAAATGTGTGTGTGTTTTTATTCATTCTTGAAAAGATAGTCATATGGTCAACTCAAAACATTTCTAGAGGACTGATCAGATTAAATTATCGTAACTTCTACAAGCATGTTAAATGATTTGATGAAGCTTCTGATAATGTTTTGGTCCTTGAATAACTGACAGAATAAGTGGTCCCAAGAAAACCATCATGTTATGGAGTCTAGCAACAAAGAAGATCAAATATACATGGCCATATCCATGGTGCCAGTCAGGTAGTGGTTTCTGTAGTTGTATTTTATTCTATTGTTTTCTACTCTACAGGACCTCTCCCACATCCTCCTGCTGAAGATGTTGGACCTGATGACCACAGTAGCAGGGGAAAACGAGGTTCTACCAGACCTGGAGGCGGCACTCTGGGTGAGGTCGGAGGTGGTGCGCCAGCTACCCCTCAACCAACGGGAATACAGGCAGGATGCCGGAACTTCTTTTGAATGACTTTCACATCATGTTAGCGTGCCAGCACCAAGCAGCCCCTCTTCTCCTTGGATCATTTAAAGACCCATTTTTTACATTGTCACACATGTACTGTAAATGACAGCTACTTAATTTGTGGCATTGTTTAAGGTCTAGAATGTTGGTTATGCTTGACCTCAAATCAAATAAACTTAAATTTAAGGTTCTAAGTATGGTGCCTTTCCATAGGTTGGGGTCTAGTACAGCGGTCTATCAAGACATACACATGGTGTAGTTTGCTGGAAAAAAAGGATGGTTTATTGTCTTCGTAGCATACTACTGATCAATCGGCATTAGAGGGGAAAAAGAAACTAATCATTCACACGCCTACTTCTAACTTGAGTCAAATTGTACAAACCACCTGCTCAGTCTATTCCTCTCATGGATAAATATTGATAAGTACTGCAGAATAATCATAGGATGCTGTGGAACAAAATTACACAGTGAAAAACAGTGATGACCCTTACCCTCATAATCACAGATAAACATCAACTTTGTGACAATAGCAGCACAACAGGAGTTGAAATAAATAAGTAAGTGAAAAATGCAACTTATAGGGCTCAAAACAAGGACCTTCATATCATTGTGCTCATTGACCTATACTCTTAGAATCAAATACTGAAACAAAACATATTTCTGGACAAAGAAAACAATATAAATTGATATTCTAAGGCTCTTGTAGTTGGAAGAGCAGCTTCAAACCTATCAAACCATACTAGCAGTTTTTAAATTACAAGACAAAATGAGGACAGCAAGACTAACTAAATGGCCAAATTACAATTTGGGAATAACTCCGTCAGAGTTACTTAAACATTGCCAACAAATCTAACTCCTAAGGCTAAGCTTACACAAAAACCCATATTAGGATGTTCTCAGCCCACGTGGCCAGCATGGAGATCGCAGTCTCTCAGTGATTTAAGGGCAAACATTTCATTGCACCTTATTCATCTTCATTGTAACGTATCAAATCAACCAAAATGTTAAAAAGGAAAAACATCTGAAAACCACATGAACATTTTAAAAGAGGGGGTTTGAACTGGTATACAAGTAACATTATTAAAATGCAGTACACAAATTGCTGTCCAGTGGAACAAAATATTAATGTTAAGTTCTGACATACAGTGCAAGATATCATTATATGATGACAGCCTACATATTGTATTAACATCCAATAAAGCATCGACTTTAGTGATCTCCTTCTCTAACTAATCTCTTTTTCCATCTACTTTCTAAAAACTCTTATTCACTGCACAACACACTGACTACACCCACTTGCTCTCCAATGAAAGGTCTCCAAACACATTCACACCACAACCAAAACCATCTGCAATATAAACGCAATCAGAAATACCTTGCATATGTGCACTTTGAGGCAGGTCAGCACTGTTATTGACTTTAGTGGTATACAAAATATAATGTTCCATTATCTGGAATGGTCAGTTACCCCACAGCCAGGAAGATATTGTATTCCTCGCCATTATCCTCTTCCTCAATATCACCTCATGTTCCTACTTATGATCCTCCACATTGTCAATATCAATTAATCATTATTTTCCATAGAGCTCCTTCTATGTCCCACCTGTGTCTGGCATGATAGTGTGTATGTGAGAGTGTGCAACATGAAGGATAGTGTGCGTGAGACAGTGTGCAACATGAAGGATAGTGTGTGAGTTGAGCAGTGGTGCCGTCAAGGGTTTGGGATGGGGTGGGGGGTGGGGGTGCAGATTAGGGGCTCTATCCAGTACTGGTATGGGACTGAGGGGTAGGGAATACGGTGTAGTGGGACGGGAGTAGGAAGATAGAATGTGATCGTATGATGCAGAGGATAAGGCATAGGGGTCAAACTTATTGTCAATCCATGTTTCAATAACCTGTAATCCTGTACCAATAAACCTGTTCAAGGGAAATTAAATAATGACTTCATATTGGAGACTGTCAGATTGAGGTTCAATAGTAGGCCAACTACTACTGATTCCTCAGCTTTGGGCATCTGAAGCATAAAGAAAGGCTGAGAGGATGAACGTGAAGGGGGGTGAAGATGCCCTTAGACACAGTCAGGTTAACATTTCCCCCTTGTGGTTAAGGTTATGTATCAGAGGAGTAGGACTGATTCCAGATCTCTAACGTCTACCCCAGAGCAGGTGAAAGTAATGGGAGGGTTGAGGGGTCATAGGTTAAAGGTACGAGGTGACTTCCTATAGTTGGTTAGCAGTCAGTGGAGATATTGGCAGAGAGGTCCTGGATGCGCTGGGCGCTGCAGCCCTTACACAGGATGTGACCGTCGAAGGGGTAACAGCCTCGCCCCTTAACCTCAGACGACAGGCGCAGACCACACTCCTGGAGGGGACAAAGAAAACAGTCAATCCAGGAACACTGGATTAGGTTCAACTGAGGGGGCTGTGTACAACTGTAAACATCATTCAACTTGAGTGACCTGTTTAACTCACACACGTGACCGCTCACCTCACACACATAGCAGTTGACGTGGAAGCTGCGGTCCAGTGCCACTATACGGACCGCCGCATCCTGGCCCGGCTCAGGCATGATGGCCTGGCCACACACTGAGCAGCAAGGGGCAAACTTCCTGTGTGGGACAGGAAACACCAGCGTCAACACTAACAGAGCTCAGAGGGTGGAAAACAACAATCAGATATAATAATCTATCCAATAGACTCATGTCTAGAACTTATAAACTCAAAGCATAATTCAAAGTTGAATTGATCAAGTCTCCCATTGATCAATTCATCTCTGAATTACACTTCACGAGTTTAAGTTTTAGACATGGGTCTACTGGACAGATGATTATATCTGATTGTTGTGCTAGTGTTCTAGTTGATTGCATGCCTGAAGTATAGTCAGTGGCCTCCCGAGTAGCGCAGAGGTCTAAGGCACAGCTTGAGGCACCACTACAGACCCGGGTTCGAAACCCATGACGCGGCACACAATTGGCCCAGTGTCGTCCGGGTTTTTTATTTAACCAGGTAGGCCAGTTGAGAGCATGTTTTCATTTACAACTGCGACCTGAACAAGATAAAGAAAAGGAGTGAGGCAAAAGCAACAGAGTTGCACATGGTGTAAATAAACGTACAGTCAATAACGCAATAGAAAAATCTGTATAATGTGTGCGCAAATGAAGTAAGGAGGTAAGCCAATAAATAGCCCATAGTGGCGAAGTAATTACAATTTACACTGGAGTGATTGATGTGCGAGCAGAAAAACAAAAACAAATATGGGGATGAGGTAGGTAGTTGGATGGGCCATTTACAGATGGGCTGTGTAAAGCTGCAGCGATCTGTAAGCTGCTCTGACAGCTGACGCTTGAAGTTAGTGAGGGAGATAAGTCTCCAGCTTCAGTGATTTTTGACAATTCATTCCAGTCATTGGCAGCAGAGAACTGGACGGAAAGGCTGCCAAAGGAAGTGGGGATAACCAGTGCAATAATTCTGCTGGATTCCGTGCTACGGGTGGGTGTTGGTATGGTGGCCCGTGAGCTGAGATAAGGCTGGGCTTTACCTAGCCAAGAGTTAGATGACCTGGAGCCAGTGGATTTGGCGACGAATATGAAGCGAGGGTCAGCCAACGAATGCATACAGATCGCAGTGGTGGCTAGTATATGGGGCTTTGGTGACAAAACGGATGGCACTGTGATAGACTGCATCCAATTTGCTGAGTAGGTTGTTGGAGACTTTTGTAAAAGACGTTGCCGAAGTCAAGGATCGGTAGGATAGTCAGTTTTGCGAGAGTATGTTTGGCAGCATGAGTGAAGGAGGCTTTGTTGCAAAATAGGAAGTCGATTCTAGATTGGAGATGATTATGAGTCTCGAGAGTTTACAGTCTAGCCAGACACCTACGTATTTATAGTTGTCCACATATTCTAAGTCAGAACCAGTCCAGAGTAGTGACGCTAGTTGGGCGAGTAGCTATCAGTTGAAGAGCATGCATTTAGTTTTACTAGCATTAAAGAGAAGTTGGAGGCCACGGAAGGAGTGTTGTATGGCGTTGAAGCTCGTTTGGAGGTTTGTTTACACAGTGTCCAAAGAAGGGCCAGATGTATACAGAATGGTGTTGTCTGCATAGAGGTGGATCTAAGAATCACCAGCAGCAAGAATGACATCATACACCGAGAAGAGTCGGCCCGAGATTGAACCCTGTGGCACCCCCATAGAGACTGCCAGAGGTACGGACAACAGGCCCTCCGATTTGACACACTGAACTCTGAGAAGTAGTTGGTAAACCAGGCGAGGCAGTCATTAGAGTCTGCCGATAAGAATGCTGTGATTGACAGAGTCGAAAGCCTTAGCCAGGTCGATGAAGACGGCTGGCGGAAAGTACTGTCTTTTATCGATGGTAGTTATAATATTGTTTAGTACCTTGAGCGTGGCTGAGGTGCACCCATGACCAGCTCGGATACCGGATTGCATAGCAGAGAATGTCCAGTGGGATTCGAAATGGTCGGTGATCTGTTTGTTCACTTGGCTTCCGAAGACTACAGAAAGGCAGAGCAGGATGGATATAGGTCTGTAGCAGTTTGGGTCTAGTGTCTCCCCCATTTAAGAGGGGGATGACCGTGGCCACTTTCCAATCTTTAGGAATCTCAGACAATACCAAAGAGACATTGAACAGACAAGTAATAGGGGTTGCAACAATGGCAGCGGATAATTTTAGGAAGAGAGGGTCCAGATTGTCTAGCCCAGCTGATTTGTTGGGGTCCCGATTTCTCAGGTCTTCAAAACATCAGCTGTATGGATTTTTTGTGAAGAAGAAGCAGGGGGGGGCTTGGGCTGCTGCAGAGCTGTTGGTCGGGGTTGGGGTAGCGAGGTGGAGAGCATGGCCAGCCATAGAGATATGCTTATTGAAATGATCGATTATCGTGGATTTATCGGTGGTGACAGTGTTTCCTAGCCTCAGTGAAGTGGGCAGGTGGGATGTGCTCTTATTCGCCATAGACTGGTGTCCCAATATTTGGGGGAATTAGTGCTACAGGATGCAATTGTTTGAAAAACAAGCCTTTGCTTTCCTATCTGACTGTATATATTGGTTCCTGACTTCCCTGAAAAGTAGCATATCGCGGGGACTATTCGATGCTAGTGCAGTACGCCACATGATGTTTTTGTGCTGGTCAAGGGCAGTCAAGTCTGGAGTGAACCAAGGGCTTTATCCGTTCTTAGTTCTACAATTTTTGAAAGGGGCATGCTTATTTAAGATGGTGAGGAAAGCATTTCTAAAGAACAACCAGGCATCATCTACTGATGGGATGAGGTCAAAATCCTTCCAGGATACCCGGGCCAGGTCGATTAGAAAGGCCTACTCGCTGAAGTGTTTGACAGTGATGAGGGGTGGTCATTTGACCACGGACCCATAACAGTGAGGCAGTGATCGCTGAGATCCTGATTGAAAACAGCAGAGCTGTATTTAGAGGGCAAGTTGGTCATGATGATATCTATGAGGGTACCCTTGTATCTGGTAGGTTCCTTGATAATTTGTGTGAGATTGAGGGCATCTAGCTTAGATGAGCATATCCCAGTTTAGGTCACCTAGCAGTACATACTCTGACGATGGATGGGGGGGGGGCAATCATTTCACATATAGTGCCCAAGCACAACTTAGAGCGGAGGAGGATGGGGGGGAGGGGGTCTATAACAAGCGGCAACAGTGTGGGACTTATTTCTGAAGAGGTGGAGCGGCAGCGTAGCCTAGTGGTTAGAGCGTTGGACTAGTAACCGAAAGGTTGCAAGATCGAATCCATGAGCTGACAAGGTACAAATTTCTCCTTCTGCCCCTGAACAAGGCATTTAACCCACTGTTCCGAGGCCGTCATTGAAGATAAGAATTTGTTCTTAACTGACTTGACTAGCTGAAAAGTTTTTTTTATTTTTTTTTTTTAAAAGGTCAAATAAATAAATGTTAAAGTAGAAGCTGTTTGGGCATAGACCTGGAAAGAATGACATAACTCTGCATCTCTAAAGTAGATTGCAATTCCACCCCCTTTAGCAGTTCTATCTTGACGATAATTGGGGATGGAAATTTCAGAAGTTTGTGGCCTTCCTATGCCAGGATTCAGACAAGGCTAGGACATCAGGGTTAGAGGAGTGTGCTAAAGCAGTGAATAAAGCAAACTTAGGGAGGAGGCTTTGATGAAAAACATGAATTAACCCGAATTACCCCATGGTTTTGAAGGTTACAGAAGGTCAACAAATGAGCGACTGGGGACACGCAGGGCTGGGTTAACCTCTACTTCACCAGAGGAACAGAGGAGGAATAGGATGAGGGTACGGCTAAAGGCTATTTGAACTAGTCGTCTAGTGCTTTGGGAACAGAATTAAAAGGAGCAGATTTCTGGGTGTGGTAGGATAGTGTCAGGGCATAGTGTACAGGCAAGGGTATGGTAGGGTGCGAGTACAGTGGAGGTAAACCTAGGCATTGAGTGAAGATGAGGTTGCAGGCGCCAGTTAAAAAGTGTTGAGGATAGGGGGCAGTATTTTCACTTTGGATGAATTGCGTGCCCATAGTGAACTGCATCCTACTCTGTCCTAAATTGCTAATATATGCATATTATTATTACTACTATTGGATAGAAAACACTGAAGTTTCTAAAACTGTTTGAATTATGTCTGTGAGTATAACAACTCATAGGGCAGGCAATCTTCCAAACAAGAAGTGAAATTCTGAATGTGGGGCAACATTGACGTCATCGCCCCCTCCTTTCCCAAAAATATATGGATCTGGTAGCACTTCCTACGCCTTCCACTAGATGTCCTCATTCAGTAGAAAGTGGAATGGAGCATTTGCTGTGAACTTTGACCGAATGGGAGGGGAAATAGTAAGTGTCCCGACAGAACGCCATTTTCCTGTGGCGCATTTCTCTGTGGGTGCTACCGCCGTTCCATTTGGCTCCAGCTGAAAACGTATGATCCGGTTGGAACGTCATTGTATATATATTATAATAACATCCTGAAGATTGGTCAAACTAAGTAGAGAGTCAGTTTATTCGACCTGGAATATATCTTTGACGTTTTCGTGCGAGTTATCCTGGACCAGTCAGTTAGTTTTTGGGCACGTGAGCTGAAAGTGATAGCGAAAGCAGCTACTTGGACACAAGTATTGGACATTATGGAACAAAACAACGATTTATTGTGGAACTAGGACTCCTTGCACTACATTCTGAAGAAAGATCAAAGGTAAGGGAATATTTATGTTGTAATTTCGTATTTCTGTTGACTCCAACATGGCGGAGAAATACTTCTACGTCTAAGCGCTGTCTCAGATTATTGCAATGTTAGGCTTTTTCCGTAACGTTATTTAAAAAAAATCTGACACAGCGGTTGCATTAAGAACCAGTGCATCTTTAATTATATGTAGAACATAGTCAAAATGTATGATGAGTATCTGTTATCTGGCGTAGCTTTCTATAATTCCTCCAGATATTTTGGAGGCAGTTCTGAACATGGCGTCAATGTAAACCGAGATTTGTGGATATAAACATGCATATTATTGAACAAAACATAAATGTATTGTGTAACATGTTATATGAGTGTCATCTGATGAAGATTTTCAAAAGGTTAGTGATTCATTTTATCTCCAATCCTGCTTTTGTGATTATCTTTGGCTGGAAAAAATGGCTGCGTTTTCCCTTTGATTTGGTGGTGGTCTAACATAAATATTTGTGTTTTTGCTGTACAACATTTTACAAATCGGACATGGGTAGATGAACAAGATGTTTATCTTTCATTTGAGGTATTGGACTTGTTAATGTGTGAAAGTTAAATATTTCTAAAGAATATTTTTGAATTCCCTGCGCCACCTTTTCAGCTGAACGGGGGTGGGCATAACAGGTTTTAAGCTAGGTGCGGTCTCCACATGTGTGGGGGATGGGACAAAATGGCTATCTGACATGTTGAGGGAATAGGGGCTCCGCAGTAAAGGGCTAGGCATACCGCTTAGCAGGAAAACTTCCAGTGAAACTGGATGGCGTGCAATTCAAAATGTAATATCCGTAATTCTGATTAAACATTTAGGTACATGCAAGTGTCTTATATCGGTTGAAAGCTTAAATTCTTGGTAATCTAACTGCACTGTCCGATTTACAGTAGCTATTACAGCGAAAGCATGCCATTGCTTGAGGACGGCGCCCCACATCTAAATATTTTAGATCGGTTTCATAAATTCACAAATAGTGATTACATATTCACTTACTTTTTGAAAATCTTCCTCTGATTTGTCATCCAAAGGGTCCCAGATATAACATGTAGTGTCCTTTTGTTAGATAAAATCCTTCTTTATATCCCAAAAAGGTCAGTTTAGCTGGCGCCATCGATTTGAGTAACCCACTCGTTCAACTGCAGAGAAAGGAATCTGAAAATCTACCCCTAAACTTTGTTTCAACAAGTCAAAATACATTTATTTACTCCTCAGATACCTTAAAATGTAAACTATAATATTTCTTACGGAAAGTAGTATGTCCAAACCGATTTTAGCAGGTGCGTCTTGTCTTCATGGCATGCCCAAAAACAAATTTCCAAAACTGTCCCTGTAGTACAACTGATATTTCTTATTCATTTTGGAAGTTACAAGTCTGAATCCTTGAAAATAGACTGCTGACACCCTATGGAAGCCATAGGAATTGCATCCTGGGAGCTAGAATTGAGTATGCCCTTATACTTGCCTTTGTAAGACCATGGTCTCAAAAAGACAAATTCTCCTACATTATTTTATAATTTCTACAAACTTCAAAGTGTTTTCTTTCCAATGGTACCAATTATATACATATTCTGGCTTCAGGGTCTGAGCAACAGGCAATTTAATTTGGGCATGTCATTCTGGGGGAAAAGGAGCATAGCCCTAAGAAGATAAAACAATGAGTGCTGCCCTAAACTGTATACAAGGCATATTGACATGAGGCATAAAGCAATCACAGGAGAGCAAAGACAACAGGTAAGACAAAGGGTAAATGGCGATGAAGGGGCAAAGACGGTCAGTTAGCTACACACAGGGCCTGAGTTCTAGGCTGGTAAACAAAATGAAGTACCGTGTTAATGAACAGTCCAGCAGGCATCAATTGTGTAGCCGAGTGATCATAGGGTCCAATGAGCAGCAATAGACGAAACAGGGAGCCGTTCGGCAGTCGTTACGACACTAGGCGAGCGGGAGACAAGCTAGCGGGCCGGGGATAGATGTGTCTTCAACATCCACGATGCAGAGGCACATCGGCCTAATTACTTCAGCAGACCAGCCATGATGGATCGGCGGGGCTGTCGATAAAGGGTCCAGGCCAAATGGCAAGAGAGGTATTGTAGTTGGTGTACTTTGTTTGCTAGCCGGGAGATGGGCCTAGCTCGTGCAGCTTCTGGACAAGGGCGTTAGCCACAATAACAAATCGGTAACAGCTACCTGCGATGATCTGGTGTAATGGTCCAGAACTTGCAGCAGGAATCCAGTGATGTAGTGAGGGTAAAAAAGCAGTTCGATATGCTCAGGGCTGATATCGCGCTGTGCAGACTGGCAGGTATTATCCGTGCTATCCAGAATGAAGCGGCTGGTGTCTGAGCTAAAAAAGGTAAAGACAGCTAGCAGTAGCTAACAATGACTAAATAGCTAGTAGATAATTAGCTGGTCCGGTAATAAGGTCTAAAAAAAATCTGTATGGGAGTTGCAGCGATGGGACAAGACTAACTACCAATCGGATATCATGAAATTGGGGGTGAAAATTAAAATACAGTCAGTATCTGGCACAGAGGAAGTGTGTTCAATCTGTGTTGCTGACCTGTGGAAGTCGTCTAGGCAGTGGATCTGAGAGGTGGCGTCCAGGGTGAAGGGCACACCGTCCAGGCAGCAGCCACAGACCACGCAGTTGAAGCAGCACGGGTGGTAGGCCTTGCCCATGAACCGCAGGATATGGTCCCGGATGGGTTTGGAGCACTTGGAGCAGCGCTCTAGGGTAGTCTGAGGGGGGAGGGAGAGGCGCAGCACAAATCCAATCGATGGAGGTGACGGTGAAAAAGAGCAAAAGAGATCAACTGATGAATTGAGAGACTACTGCTAAAAAGAAATGTAGAACAAGAATAGGAAGAGCCTTCTCAATACCTAGAGAGGACAGTCAGTGACAGCCACTCACAATGTAACAGCTCTCGCAGTAGCTCTGCTTGTCCAGGGCATAGAACGGTTTCCACCTGAGACAGGTGTGGCAGGTGACGCAAGTGAAACACTCCACGTGGAACACCTGCTCCATGGCGATACAGCCGCTAACGTCGCCAAGGACGTCGTCACCGCAACGTGCACAGCGACCTGGTAGTATGGAGGGAAAGGGGAGAAGACATGATGCAAATGGGAGGGACATATTGTGGCATTGAAATTAACTTTGTCGCCCAAGGCGACATTCAGATATGTTGACTGGACTGTTATTTACCAAGGACATACAATTTTATTAGAAAGAAAGCGGAACGTACCAAAGTATTCTTCTGTAGGGGGATGATTCATGTCATACACCAACTTCTTAGTGAGCTGGTCCAACTCCTCATCTGGTCTCAAAGCTGCTGTCCCCTGCTGGACAAATAAATGCACATTTTCCAGAAAAATCAGCATAGAGAATTTTACTTTCCCATTTAGATCAGTGAAACCAAGAGACTGGAGATACAAGTACTCAAAAAGGATCATAGTTTATCTTAGAGGCACCACAAACAGTTGACGTTTGAACTCCAGACACTCACCTTACTGGGCTGACAGGCGGAGCTTGGTACCGAGCATGACCCTGATTTTTTAGTCTCTGTGCCTCTATTGGACGTGGGGCACTTGGTGACTCTCCCTCCAGACCCTGCGGCACTCCCCTTGTAACCCCTCTCAGAGTGCAGCTCCTGGGCTTGGGAAGCAGGGTTGGAAGGGTACCAGCCATGAGGGACAGTCTGATTCTGGGGCGAGGGCCGCAAAGCGTGCTGGTGGTGTGGGGGAGGGGTGTGACCCTGCTCAGCTTGCCTACCTGTCTGGGAGTAGGTTACAGGCTGGGCTGTTTTGTCCTGGACGCTAATCCTCGGGCGAGTAGTGGTGGAGGCTGTAGTGTAGGAGGAAGTGACAGGCTGGGGGTAAGGTTTGGAGTCCTGGGCATCGGCATAGTCTGGCTGGGTGAAGTACAGGGGATCTCTGGGGAATGGGGGTGTAGGACGATACTGGTGTTGGGGGTGAGGTGGGAGACCCATGAACAACCTGCCCTGAGAGGGTGCTCCTGGCTGGGCTGAGGGTTTGTAGCGGTCCCCTGTGATGTGTTTGTTGTAAGGCACATTGTCGTACAGCTGCAAAAGAAAGGAAAGGGACCATTAATATATATATTCTCTATGCATTCCTCACAGTCCCATGTCATCAGTCAGGTAGCCTACCTGTGTGCTGTTTTGTGAATAGCTGTCCAGATCATCCAGCATGCAGGTGAGCGAGTCAATCTCGTCATCGATGATGGAATGGTGTCCAATCGGCTTCTCAGGACGTCCCTGGTGCTGAATTTTTTTGGACAGGATCACATGAAGATGGGTGAGTTTATAAAATGTCACAACAGCAAGAGATGGATAGATAGAAAATGTAGAAATCTGAAAATGTGTTTGTCCACATACATTTGAATATGGGATGAGCGATTTATGGCTTCATAACAAAATTACTACAAATCTTTGCCTGGAAACAGCACTAAACACCATGGTGAAATGGACCAATAATCAGTGGGAAATCCAGGATACAGAAGCAATTACAACCTACCATCAGCTGGTAGCGGTCCATGTGAGGGTTCAAGGATTGGTCTTCTTTGAGCCGGTGGGGAGGTGGTTGGTAGTAGTGGTCAATAGATTTAGGGTGAAACCCTGGGTCCTCTTGGTGGCGGTGCTGCATGGGCCCAGCTGTGGAACACATACAAAACAGTGCACTTTACATTTACAAACAAGACTTAATAACCACAGGGTCCACCCTTAACATGAACCACATGACAAACATTTACATCAAGAACTAATCACCAAAGCTGTTGATGTACTCAGTAGTGTGTCAGGTCCAACGCTCTTCTACAAGGCTTGAGCTACAGAATAACGGACTTCTGATTTTCACAATAGTCCATCACAAGTTCATAATAGCAAGGTTTCACACAAGACAAGCCCAGTGTAATGTAAGGCCCACCACCGTGTTCCTACCTGTGGGTCCAGAAGCCATGTACCTAGTGGCCATTCCTCCTCTTCTGTTCTGGTCATGGACCACATACTTGGGCCGGGTGTCCGAGGAGACCTTCTTGGGCGGCTGTCTGTACACGGCTGGTCCAGAGTCGGACATCTGGGGGACGGGTCTCTCCGGGCTACCCGGAGTCTTCGGAGGCGGCCAGGTAGGACCAGACATGTCAGGGTTCTGAAAAAAAGGTTGCAGTGATTAAACTGTTACAATTTAAAACTATAACATAACACTTACATGTTGGTATTAATAAGGTTCTTATAAAAATAAAAATGCTGGACTGTCCTATTTTGGAAAGAAGATTTGTCACTGCCACACCAACATACTTTCTGTTTGGATATTTACATCACAGGTAAGCACTGTAAACCCAGAGATGCTTCAACCTGGATTTCCTATGTCAACTCACATACTTTTTTAACAATAGGTTTGGGAAGATATCACCATTCCCAACCATAAGGGAATTCCATTATACAGAGACACCAGAGGGGTATACAACAAAGAAGGATCAACTTGCCTAAATATTCAGAAAGAACTGTGTGCTTTGGAAAGAAACTTAAAAATGGACATGACCTGATTCATGGTTTCCCTTTTTTTTATTTGTTTTTGCCCTAGCAATGCACATCTGATACAAATAATCAAAGCTTGATGAGTTGGTTATTTGAATCAGCTGTGTAGTGCTAGGGCAAAAGCCAAAACATACACCTGGGGGCGGGGCATGAACGTGTTTGGGAAACCCTGGTCTAATTGACTCAACAAGAAACATCTAAGTTTAAGGTCCTTAATTGTAATGAACCAGAAAGTGAATAGTTATTTCTGGTTGTTTATCAAAGTTAGCTGGCTAACTCATTGATCCAGCTATGTAGTTTACCACTCTGTTACATAGAGTGCGCCAACACACACACTCAAAAAATAAAACACATGCACAAATTCCTCATATGTGAGACCTATGGCTTATCCCACAAGGACAAAGGATGATTGTTAGAACCAGGTATAAACAGGGCTAATGTGTATAGCGTTTTTATTCATTCTTGAAATATATTCTGTAAAGGCCTCCCAGGTGGCGCAGTGGTCTAAGGCTGTGACACCAGATATTCTGGGTTTGATCCCAGGCTCTGCCTCAGCCGGCCGCGACCGGGAGGCCCATAGGGAGGCGCACAATTGACCCAGCGTCGTTCGGGAGGGTTTGGCCAGCAGGGATATCCTTGTCTCACCGCACACTAGTGACTCCTGTGGTGGGCCAGGCGCAGTGCACGCTGACCAGGTCGCTAGGTGCATGGCGTTTCCTACAACACATTGGTGCGGCTGGCTTCCGGGTTGGATATGTGTTGTGTCAAGAAGCAGTGTGGCTAGATTGCGTTGTGTTTCGGAGGATGCATGGCTTTCGACCTTCGCCTCTCCTGAGTCCGTACGGGAGTTGCAGTGATAAGACAGTAGACACTACCAATTGGGGAAAAAAATATTTTTAAAAAAGAAAGATATTCTGTAATATATGTATATATTTTTTTCACATTTAACCAGGTAGGCCAGTTGAGAACAAGTTCTCATTTACAACTGTGACCTGGCCAAGATAAAGCAAAGCAGTGAGACAAAAACACCCCAGAGTTTCACAAGGGATAAACATACGTAGTCACAAACACAATCGAAAGATTTGTATACAGTGTGTGCAAATGAATTAAGGAGGTAAGGCAATAAATAGGCCAAAAGTGGCGAAGTAATTACAATTTAACAATTTACACTGGAGTGATATATGTGCAGATGAGGATGTTCAAGTAGAAATACAGGGGTGCGAAAGCAGAAAACAAAGATGAGGTAGGTAGCTGTTTGGCTGGATGGGCTTTTTCCTCAAAAATTATACCATTTCAAGAGGACTGGTCAGATTAAAAGACCATATCTTCTACTTGTTAAATGATTTGATGAAGCTTCTAATGTTTTGATCCTTGAATTACTGACAGAATTAGGGATCCCATGAAAAACATGTTATGGAGTCTAGCAACAAAGAAGTTCAAATATCCAAGGTAATTGCCATGTTACCAGTCAGGTAGTTGTTTCTGCAGTTTAATTTACATTCTATTGTTTTCTACTCGTTCCCTACAGGACCTCTCCCACATCCTCCTGCTGAAGATGTTGGACCTGATGACCACAGCCCCGGGGGAGAACGAGGTACTACCGGACCTGGAGGAGGCACTCTGGGTGAGGTCGGAGGTGGTGCGCCAGCTACCCCTCAACCAACGGGAATGCAAGGCAGGATGCCGGAACTTCTATTGGAAGACCTTCACATCATGTTAGCCCGCCTCCTCACCATCACCAAGCAGCCCCTCTTCTTCCTGTTGGATCACTCAAAGACCTATTTCTTAGTGTCACACAGGGACTGTAAATGACAGCTACTTAATTTGTTGTGTTGTTTAAGGTCTAGATTGTTGGTGTATGCTTGACGTCAAATCAAATAAACTTAATGTCCTGCTTTTCAAATCAAACTTTTTATTCGTCACGTGCCAAATACAAGTGTAGACCTTGAAGTGAAATGCATACTTACAAGCCCATAACCAACAATGCTTTAAGAAAAAAAGTTAAATAAAATTAACAAATAATTCAACAGCAGCATTAAATAACAAGCAAGGCTGTAAACAGGTAGTACCGGTACAGAGTCAATGTGCGGGGGCACTGGTAAGTTAAGGTAATTTGTACATGTAGGTAGAGTTAAAGTGACTATGCATAGATTATAAACAGAGAGTAGCAGCAGCGTAAAAGAGGAGTCTGGGTAGCCCTTTGATTAGCTGTTCAGGAGTCTTATAGCTTGGGGATAGAAGCTGTTAAGCCTTTTGGACATCGACTTGGCGCTCTGGTACCGCTTGCCGTGCAGTAGCAGAGAGAACAGTCTATGACTGGGGTGGCTGGATTCTGACAGTTTTTAGGGAATTCCTCTGACACCACCTGTTATAGAGGTCCTGAATGGCAGGAAGCTTGGCCCCAGTGATGTACTGGGCCGTACGCACTACCCTCTGTAGTGCCTTACAGTCGGAGGCCGAGCAGTTGCCATACCAGGCAGTGGTGCAACCAGTCAGGATGCTATCGATGATGCAGCTGTAGAACATTGAGGATCTGAGGGCCGATGCCAAATCTTTACAGGCTCGAGGGGGAATAGGATTTGTCGTGCCCTCTTCAAGACTGTGTTTGGACCATGACAGTTCGTTGGTGATGTGGATACCAAGGAACTTGAAGCTCTCAACCTGTTCCACTAAAGCCTGTCGATGAGAATGGGGACGTGCTCGGTCCTCCTTTTCCTGTAGTTCACAATCATCTCCTTTGTTTTGATCACATTGAGGGAGAGGTTGTTGTCCTTGCACCACACGGTCAGGTCTCTGACATCCTCCTTATAGGCTGTCTCAATGTCGGTGATCACTGTCATTGGTACACTTGGATTTGGAGACTGTGCCTGGTCATGCAGTCATGAGTGAACAGGGAGTACAGGACGGGACTGAGCACGCACACCTGAGGGCCCCTAGTGTTGTGGACCAGCGTGGTGGATGTGGTGTTCCCTACCCTTACCACCTGGGGGCGGCCCGTCAGAAAGTTCAGGATCCAGTTGCAGAGGGAGGTAATTAGTCCCAGGGTCCTTATCTTGGTGTTGAGCTATGAGGGCACTATGGTGTTGAACGCTGAGCTGTAATCAATGAACAGCATTCTCACATATGTGTTCCTTTTGTTCTGGTGGGAAAGGGCAGTGTTGAGTACAATAGGGATTGCGTCACCTGTGGATCTGTTGGTGCGGTATGCAAATTAGGAGTGGGTCTAGGGTATCTGGGATAATGGTGTTGATGTGAGCCACGACCAGCCTTGCAAAGCATTTCACGGCTACAGATGTGAGCGCTACGGTCAGTAGTCATTTAGGCAGGTTATCTTAGTGTACGGGGTACATGGTGGTCTGCTTAAAACATGTTGGTATTGCACACTCAAACATAGACCGTTTGAAAATGTCAGTGAGGACACTTGCCAGTTGGTTAGCGCATGCTCGGAGCACACATCCTGGTAAGCCATCTGACACTGCAGCCTTGTGAATATTGACTTGTTTAAAGGTCTTACTCACATCAGTTACAGAGAACGGGATCAAAATTGTCCGGAACAGCTGGTGCTCAAATGCATGTTTCAGTGTTACTTGCCTCGAAGCAATCATAAAAGTAATTTAGCTCATCTGGTAGGTTTGTGACAGGTTGTCCTGTGTAATAATACTGAATAGGTACAGCGATCTATCAAAAGACATACACATGATGTAGTTTGCTGAAAAAAAGGATGGTTTATTGTATTGATCACATACTACATTGTCATTAGGGATGAAAAATAGCTAATCATACACACTTCAAACTCAAATCAAATTGTGCAAACCATAAATCAAACTCCTAAGGCTAAGCTTAAACAAAAACCCAAAGTGAACACAAGAGGACATTCTCAGCCCATGTGGCCAGTATGGAGAACCCGGTTTCTCAGTAAGACAATGGCAAGCATACTGCATTGTGCCTTATTCCTCTTCATTGTAAAGTATCAAATCAACCCAAATGTTAAACAAGGAAAAATATCTAAAAAGCACATTCACATTTTAAAAGAGGGGGTTTGGACTAGCATAACATTCCCTAAAATGCAGTACCAATTATCATTATACTAATCACTGTCCTGTGGAATAAAATATTGATGTTCTGTTCTGACATGTGGTGCAAGATATTATAAGACAGTATGTAGGCTGTGTTAACATCCAATGAGATCAAAGCATTGGGAAAAGAACGAGTTGAGTCAAGTCAATCTTTCCATCCGTCTACTTTCTAAAAACTCTATTCACTGCACCACACCCACTTGGTCTCCATATGTGTTCCATTATCTGGACTAGTCAGTTACCTCACAGCCAGGAAGACTTTGTATTCCTCAACATCACCTCCTTATCATCCTCCACATCCACAATCATTTTACATAGAGCTCCTTCAATGTCCCACCTTTGTTGGGCAGGACAGTGTGTGTGTGTGTGTGTGTGTGTGTGAAAACAGTGCATCACGCAGGATCGTGTGTGTGTGTGAGAGTGTGAAACACGCAGGATCGTGTGTGTGTGTGTGTGTGTGTGTGTGTGTGTGAGAGAGTGTGCAACACGCAGGATCGTGTGGGTGAGAAGCAGTGGTGCAACCCCTGCTGCCTGCAGGTCAGGGGCTCTATACAGTACTGGTATGGGACTGAGGGGAAGGAGGTGGAGTGGAAAGGGAGTAGGGATAGAGGATAGTGTAAAGCAGAAGATAAGGAAAATGGGTTGAACTTACGTCCATCCACGTTTCAATACCCTGTACCTATAAACCTTATGAAGTCATTATTTAATTTTACTTGACATTGAAGACTGTCAGGTTGAGATTCAGTAGTAGGCCTACTACTAATTCCACAGCTTTGGGCATCTGAAGAATAACGAACAACTATGAGGATGAAGTTGCCCTTCGAGACTGATTTCAAGTCAGGTTAACATTTCCTCCTTGTGGTTAAGGTTATGTATCAGAGGGGGTAGAACTGATCCCAGATCTGTTCCTTAGGGCAACTTTTACCCCAGAGCAGGTGAAAGTAATGGAAGGGTTGGCGGGTCATCAATTAAAGGTAAGAGGGGATTTTCCATAGTTGGTTAGCGGTCAGTGGAGATGTTGGCGGAGGGGTTCTGGATGTGCTGGGCGCTGCAGCCCTTACACAGGATGTGACCGTCCAGGGGGTAACAGCCTCGCTCCTCACCCTCAGAGGACAGGAGCAGACCACACTCCTGGAGGAGACATATCACACAGGGTCAATCCAGGAACACTGGATTAGGTTCAATTGAGGGGGCTGTGAACATTTAACATGGCCTGCCAAACTGTAAATATCATTCAACTTGAGTGACCGTTTTACTAACACAGTGACCTCTCACCTCACACACATAGCACTTGACGTGGAAGTTGCGGCCCAGCGCCACTATACTGACCGTCTCCTCCTGGCCCGGCTCGGGGATGATGACCTGGCCACACACTGAGCAGCGAGGGGCAAACTTCCTGTGTGGGACAGGACGCAGGAAGTACCCATGTCAACGCTAACATCAGAGCTCCGAGGGTGGAAAACTTAAAATCAGATATAATAATCTGTCCAATAGACACATTACTCGTAAAGTGTCATTCAGAAATTAATTGATCAATGGGAGACTTGATCAATTAAACTTTGAATTATGCTTTGAGTTCAGGGTTTACACATGAGTTGATTGAGTGGTGCAGCAGTTTAAGATACTGCTTGAGATGTCACTACAACCTCGGGTTCAACATCCGTGAGGAGGCGCACAATTGGCCCAGCGTCCAACCCAGGGTTAGGGGAGGGTTTTGCTTGCCGGGATGTCCTTATCCAATCGCGCTCTAGCGATGGGATAAGGTGTGGCAGGCCGGAAGCATACACGCCGACACCCTCGCCAGTTCTACAGCGTTTCATCCGACACATTGGTGCAGCTTGCTTCAGGATTACGTGAGCAGTGTGTCAAGAATCTGTGGGGCTTGGCGGGGTTGTGATTTCACCTCTCCCGAGTCCGTACGAGAGTTGCAGCGATGGGACAAAACTAACTGCCAATTAGATATCATGAAATTGGGTAAAAATTAAAAATAAAGTACAGTCAGTATCTGGCGCCGAGTAAGCGTTTCCTATCCATGTTGCTGACCTGTGGAAGTCGTCTAGGCAGTGGATCTGGGAGGTGGCGTCCACGGTGAAGGGCACACCGTCCAGGCAGCAGCCACACACCACGCAGTTGAAGCAGCGTGGGTGGTAGGCATTGCCCATGGACCGCAGGATACGGTCCAGGATGGGCTTGGAGCACATAAAACAGCGCTCTAGGACACTCTGAGGGGGGAGGGAGAGGGGCAGCACAGGTTCAGACATAATAGTGTGTGTGTGTGTGTGTGTGTGTGTGTGTGAGAGAATCCAATAGATACGGAGAAAGAACAAAAAAGAGCAACTGATGAATTGAGAGACTACTGCTAAAAAGAAATGTAGAACAAAAGAGAGGGAGAAGAGACTTCTCAATACATAAAGAGGACCGTCAGTGACAGCCACTCACAATGTAACAGCTCTTGCAGTAGCTCTGCTTGTCCAGGTCGTAGAACGGTTGCCCCCGGAAAGGGGAGTGGCAGGTGATGCAAGTGAAACACTCCACGTGGAACACCTGCTCCATGGCGATACAGCCGCTAACGTCGCCAAGGACGTTGCCACCGCAACATGCACAGCTACCTGGTAGTATTGAAAGGGGAGAAGAGATGAGGAAAATGGGAGGGACATATTGTGGAATTGAAATGAACTGTGTCGCCCAAGGGGAAATTAAGATGTGTTGACTGGACTGTTATTGACAAAGGACATACAATTTTATTAGAAAGAGGAACGTACCAAGGTATTCCTCTGTAGGGGGATGATTCATGTCATACACCAACTTCTTTGTGAGCCCATCCAACTCCTCTTGTCTCAGAGCTGCTGTCCCCTGCTGAACAAATAGATGAACATTTTCCAGGAAATATAAAAAATAACGTTCAGCATTTAGATTTCACTTTCCCATTTAGATCAGTGAAACCAAAAGACTGGAGATACAAGTATTCAAAAAGGACCATAGTTTATCTTGGAGAAACCACAAACAGTAGTAGATGTTTGAACTCCACAGACACACACCTTACTGGGCTGACAGGCGGAGCTCAGTGCCGAGCCTGACCCTGATTGATGAGTCTCTGGGCCTCTTTTGGGAGTGGGACTCTGGGAGGCTTTCACGCCAGACCCTGCGACACTCCCCTTGAAGCTCCTGTCGGAGTCCTGCGCCTGGGCTTCGGAAGCGAGATTCTGGGGCGAGTTCCGCAACATGTGCTGTCGGTGTGGGGGAGGGGTGTAACCCTGCTCGGCTTGCCTACCAGTCTGGGAGTAGGTGATAGGCTGGGCTGTTTTGACCTGGACACTGAACCTCGGGCCAGTAGGGGTGGAGGCGGTAGTGTAGGAGGCAGGGACATGCTGGGGGTAGGGTTTGGAGACCTGGGCGTCAGTGTAGTCTGGCTGGGGGAAGTACTGGAGACCCTGGTGGGGATCACTGGGGTTTGGGGGTGCAGGATGGTCCGTGGACTGAGGAGGGAAACCCATAGACGGCCATCCCTGAGATGGGGCTCCTGACTGGCCTGAGGTTTTGTTGTAAGGCACGTTGTCGTACAGCTGCAAAAGAATGGAAAGAGACCATACATACATATATTTTTTAATCCAGTACTTACAATGTAACTAACAACCGAGGCCTAAATATCCAGAGGAACCAGTGATAGAGGTTTTCATAGCTGTCTGAAAGCGTAAACAAAGTCTTATGCTTCTGTATTAAGTCTCAAAGGAAACCTTTATTCCTCACAGTCCCATGTAGTCAGGTAGCCTACCTGTGTGCTGTTTAGTGAATAGCTGTCCAGATCAGCCAGCATGCAGGTGAGCGAGTCAATCTCTCCCTCAATGTTGGAGTGGTGTCCAATCAGCTTCTCAGGAGGTGCAAGTTGCTTTTAAAAAAATTAGCAGGATCACATAAGATGGATTCCTTAATAAAATGTCAACAGAAGGAGATGAATAGGTATACAAAAAATAAATAATGGCCAGATGTGTTTGTCCATTGTCCAAATACATTTGAATATTATGAGTAATTTCTGGCTTTATAACAAAATTAAATGAATACAAATCTTTGCCTAGAAACTACACTAAACACTATGGTGAAATGGACTAATAGTCAGTGGGAATTCCAGGCTACAGAAGCAATTACAACCTACCATCAGCTGGTAGCGGTCCATGTGAGGGTTCAAGGATTGGTCTTCTTCAAGCCGGTGGGGAGGTGGTTGGTAGTAGTGGTCATTAGATTTAGGGTGAAACCCTGGGTCCTCTTGGTGGTGGTGCTGCATGGGCCCAGCTGTAGAACACATACAAAACAGTGCACTTTACATTTACAAACAAGACTTAATAACCACAGGGTACACACTTAACATTAATCACATGACAAACATTTATTTACTTCAAGATGTTTATTTACATCAAGAACTAATCACCAAAGGGGTTGATGTACTCAGTAGTGTGTCAGGTCCAACGTTCTACTCCAAGGCTTGAGCTACAGAATAACGGACTTCTGATTTTCACAAAAATCCATCACAAGTTCTCATTATAGCAAGGTTTCACACAAGACAAGCCCAGTGTAATGTAAGGCCCATCACCATGTTCTTACCTGTGGGTCCAGTAGCCAAGTACCTAGTGGCCATTCCTCCTCCTCTGTTCTGGTCATGGACCACATACTTGGACCTGGCATCCGAGGAGACCTTCTTGGGCGGCTGTCTGTACACGGCTGGTTCAGAGTCGGACATCTGGGGGACGGGTCTCTCCGGGCTACCAGGAGTCTTCTGAGTCGGCCAGGTAGGACCAGACATGTCAGGGTTCTGAAAAAAAATAGGTTGTCGTGATTAAACTGTTGTGCAGGTGTTTTAAAATATGTTGGTATTAATAAGTTTCTCATAATTTTTTTTTTTTTAAACGGGTGCCTTATTTAGGTCACAGGTAAGCACTGGGGACCCAATGATGCTTCAACCTGGATGTCCTGTGTCAACTCACATACGCAGATTAACAATAGTCTTATAGTTGAGAAGCAGCAAGAGAGTACCATTACCAACCATAAGGGAATTCCAGCAGACAAAGACACAAGAGGGGTATACCACAAAGCAGGATCAAGGAGTTAGCCAGCTACCTTGAATAATTATTCAGAAAGAACTGTATTCTCAGGAAAGAAACTTGAAATGTGCGTGGCCTGATTCAGGGTTGCCCTGGGTGCATGTTTTTATTTTTGCCCTAGCAATACACAGCTGATTCAAATAATTAAAGCTTGATGAGCTGGTTATTTGAATCAGCTGTGTAGTACTGGGGCAAAAGCCAAACGATTCACCTGGGGGCGGGGCATGACCGTGTTTGGGAAACCCTGGTCTAATTGACTCAGCAACAGAAAAAAACACATCAAAGTTTAACTCCCTTAATGAACCAGAAAATGAAGTTATTTCTGGATGTTCATTACATTTGGCTGGCTAACTCATTGATCCAGCTATGTAGTATACCACTATGTTCCACAGAGTGCACCAACACACACACTCAAAGAACAAAACACGTGCACGATACCACAGGTGCGAGATCTATGGCTTGTCCCACAACAAAAAAGGACGCATGTTTGAACCAGGTATAAACAGGGTAAATGTGCATAGTTTTTTATTCATTCTTGAAAGATATTCTGTAATATAGTCAGCTCAAAAGTGATACCATTTCAAGAGGACTGGTCAGATTAAATTACCATAACTTGTACTTGTTAAATGATTTGATGAAGCTTCTGATAATGTTTTGGTCCTTGAATAACTGACAGAATAAGTGGTCCCAAGAAAACCATCATGTTATGGAGTCTGGCAACAAAGAAGATCAAATATACATGGCCATATCCATGGTGCCAGTCAGGTAGTGGTTTCTGTAGTTGTATTTTATTATATTGTTTTCTACTCTACAGGACCTCTCCCACATCCTCCTGCTGAAGATGTTGGACCTGATGACCACAGTAGCAGGGGAAAACGAGGTTCTACCAGACCTGGAGGCAGCACTCTGGGTGAGGTCGGAGGTGGTGCGCCAGCTACCCCTCAACCAACGGGAACGCAAGGCAGGATGCCGGAACTTCTATTGGAAGACCTTCACATCATGTTAGCCCGCCTCCTCACCATCACCAAGCAGCCCCTCTTCTTCCTGTTGGATCATTTAAAGACCTATTTCTTACAATGTCACACATGTACTGTAAAATGATAGCTACTTAATTTTTTGCATTGATTAAGGTCTGGAATGTTGACATCAAAAATCAAATAAACTTATTGTAATGTTCAAAGTATGTCGCTTTCTCATAGGTTGTCATGTGAAATAATACTGAACAGGTTTAAGGTTGGGGTCTAGTACAGCAGTCTATCAAAAGACATATAGTTGAAGTCGGATGTTTACATACACCTACATTTAAATTCAGTTTTTCACAATTCCTGACATTTAATCTAAGTAAAAATTCCCTTTCTTAGGTCAGTTAGGATCACCACGTTATTTTAAGAATGTGAAACATGCAGAAAAATAGTAGAGAATGATTTATTTCAGCTTTTAAATCTTTCATCACATTCCCAGTGGGTCATAAGTTTACATACAGTACAATCAATTAGTATTTGGTAGCATTGCCTTTAAATTGTTTAACTTGGGTCAAACGTTTCGGGTAGCCTTCTACAAGCTTCCCACAATAAGTTGGGTGAATTTCGGCTCGTCCCTCCTGACAGAGCTGGTGTAACTGAGTGAGGTTTGTAGGCCTCCTTGCTCACACACACTTTTTCAGTTCTGCCCACAAATTCTCTATAGGATTGAGGTCAGGGCTTTGTGATGGCCACCCCAATACCTTGACTTTGCTGTCCTTAAGCCATTTTGCCAGAACTTTGGAAGTATGCTTGGGGTCATTCACCATTTGGAAGACACATTTGCGACCAAGCTTTAACTTCCTGACTGATGTCTTGAGATGTTGTTTCAACATATCCACATAATTTTCCATCCTCATGATGCCATCTACTTTGTGAAGTGTACCAGTCCCTCCTGCAGCAAAGCACCCCCACAACATGATGCTGCCACCCCCGTGCTTCACGGTTGGGATGGTGTTCTTAGGTTTGCAAGCCTCCCCCTTTTTCCTCCAAACATAACGATGGTAATAATGGCCAAACAGTTCTAACTTTGTTTCAACAGACCAGAGGACATTTCTCCAAAAAGTACGATCTTTGTCCCCATGTGCAGTTGCAAAGCGTAGTCTGGCTTTTCTATGGCGGTTTTGGAGCAGAGGCTTCTTCCTTGCAGAGCAGCCTTTCAGGTTATGTTGATACAGGACTCGTTTTACTGTGGATATACTTTTGTACCAGTTTCCTCCAGCATCTTCACAAGGTCCTTTGCTGTTGTTCTGGGATTGATTTGCACTTTACGCACCAAAGTACGTTCATCTCTAGGAGACAGAACGAGTCTCCTTCCTGAGCGGTATGACGGCAGCGTGGTACCATGGTGTTTATACTTGCGTGCTATTGTTTGTACAGATGAATGTGGTACATTCAGGCTTTTGGAAATTGCTCCCAAGGATGAACCAGACCTGTGGAGGTCTACAATTGTTTTTCTGAAGTCTTGGCTGATTTCTTTTGATTTTCCCCATCATGTCAAGCAAAGAGGCACTGAGTTTGAAGGCAGGCCTTGAAATACATCCACAGATACACCTCCAATTGATTGAAATATTGTCAATTAGCCTATTAGAAGCTTCTAAAGCCATGATATCATTTTCTGGAATTTTCCAAGCTGTTTGAAGGCAGTCACCTTAGTGTTTGTAAACTTCTGACCCACTGGGATTGTGATACAGTGAATTATAAGTTAAATAAATAAACTAGCTTTAATGACTTCAATTTAAGTGTATGTAAACTTCCGACTTCAACTGTACACATGGCGTAATATGCTGGAAAAAAGGATGGTTTATTGAATTGATCACATACTACAATCGGCATTCGAGAAGAAAGCTAATCATTTACACACACCTACTTCAAACTCGAGTCAAATTGTACAAACACCTGCTCAGTCTATTCCGCTCAAGGACAAATAAGATTATTCTGCACTTATCTGTACGATGCTGTGGAACATAAAACAATTACACACAGTTAATCTCAATATCACAGATAAACATAGACTTGGTGACAATAGCAGTACAACATGAGTTGAAATAAATAAAGTGGAAAATTCAACTCACAGGGCTCAAAACAGGGACCTTCATATCATTGTGCTCATTGACCTATACTCTGAGAAGAATCAAATACTGAAACAAAACATGATTCTGGACAAAGGAAACAATTGGTATTTTAAGGGTCCTGTAGTTGGAAGAGAAGCTTCAAAACCGTAAAATCATACTACCAGTTTTTATGGTGCTATGAGGGCAGGGATTGGACACAAATCAAAGTCCTAAGGCTAAACTTAAACAAAAACCCATAATGAACACAAGAGGATGTTCTCAGCCCAAGTGGCAAGCATGGAGATGCCGGTTTCTCATTAACCTCCACGGGATCGGTGACCCCCCCAACAGGACGGTTGAGATAACGTGCGCTAATGTGATTAGCATGAGGTTGTATGTAACAATAACATTTCCCAGGACATAGACATATCTGATATGGGCAGAAAGCTTAACTTCTTGTTAATCTAGCTGCACTGTCCAATTTACAGTAGCTATTAGTGAAAGAATACCATGCTATTGTTTGAGGATTGTGCACAGTTATGAAAATGTATCAATAAACCAAATAGGCACATTTGGGCAGACCTGAATTTGTATTTTTAAATACAGAAATGCAATGGTTCATTGGATCAGTCTAAAACTTTGCACATACATTCCTGCTATCTCGTGGCCAAAATCTAAATGTTGCCTAAACTGGAATAATACTTTTTGGGCTTTCTCTTGCATTTCAAAGACGGAACCAAAAATATATATAAAGACTTGCGTGTTTTTTTTAAGTTTTTTTTTTAGATTTTTTAAAAATCTAATGTGTTATATTTTCCTGCATTAATTTCACAATTCCACCAACTTCAAAGTGTTTACTTTGAAGTTGTATCAAGAATATGCATATCCTTGCTACAGGCAGTTAGATTTGGGTATGTCATTTTAGGTGAAAATTGAAAAAAAGGGTTGGAGCCTTTTAAGAGGTTTTTACAGTTTTTCTCAGTCGCTTTGGTGCATTTCTTAGATCAAAAAAGTGCAATTCTTTATACTACTTGCACAAATTCCAAATCATCTAGTCACTTGTGCACATCATTAAAGCAATTTCTTATTCCTTTGAACAAATTGCAATATATAATGTACAAGTGTCAGATTTTTTCCACATTTTCAATTGCTCATGTCATGTTGATCAAAATATAGTAGATGGTTCTCTGTTGAATAGTCTTACCCCTCAAAACATCTAGGCATTAGTTCCTTGCATAAGCCATTACATGCAAAATTGTTGAACTATTTGTCATAAACTGTCAAGCATAGTTTTACACATTTCTATTAGACCTTTTGTACAAAAACGTGAATTGATGAACCGTGCAGGTGAAATTGACCCTCACTCATGAAGGAATGTAAAGTGTTCGTTCAACCAACAATCAACCAGTTGTCTAAATTGCTCAAAGGTGCATCTCATGAAGAATCAATTGGCAAGCATATAGACAGACCACAACACAGAGTTGCAATTTTCCAATAATGGATGGACCAGGAAACAAACAGGGTCAACAGCCAAGAGGAGGAAGAAGAGGAGCAAGGATGCGTGGTGGAAGGCAAAACAAGAGGAAGAGGCAGAAGAGGACATAGGCGAATATCTGATGACATAAGGGCCACTATTGTAGACCATGTTGTCAATCGTGGCCTTACAATGGCTGAGGCGGGTCGAAGGGTGCAGCTGAATATTGGGAGATCAACAGTGTCCTCAATAGGTCAAACGTTTCGAAGAGAGAACAGGTATGACCACCAATGTACAGTGCACTGTTACTGTAAATAAGCAGTATACTGTATACTTCCTACAATGCTTCATATTACAGTAGTCCACTTGTATTTCACAGCATACAGAAATATACTCTATACAGATAAATACAGCACCTTACAAGCACCCACCTGTATGTTTTACAGTAAAATGTGTGTTTGCATAGTTTTTGTCTATGTGAAAGTGTGCGATGCATCACTGCATTTTTCCACACATAGGACTGCAAGATTACCTCAAACCGGTGGCAGAGGACACCTCTTCACACCTCAACAGGAGGAGGCTATTTGCACCATGGTCCTAGCAAACAATGCCATGAGACTCAGGGAAATACGAAGGACCATTATAGAAGACAACGATGTCTTTGAAAACATCCATACGGTTAGCATCTCAACCATCGACAGGGTTCTGCAAAGTACCAGATGAGTATGAAACAGTTCTACCGTGTACCATTCCAAAGGAATGAGGACAGAGTTAAGGAGCTACGGTACCAGTATGTACAGGTAAAACATATATCTATGTAACTACTTTACAGCAACATTTTATAGCGATACATAGTACAGTAAGCATAAACTGCACAAATTTCCATTGCTGTGGAAGGAACATGCAATATATGTACATTTTGTCACTCTTCCTCACCAAAACAAATTTAACTGTGGGTTCTGGGATATAGCGTATAATGGAGTTGGAATCAAGTGAACCCTCTCACAACTTTGTATACGTGGATGAGGCTGGCTTCAACCTGACCAAATGCAGAAGGCGGGGTCGGAATATCATCGGTCACAGAGCTTCTGTGGATTTGCCAGGCCAACGGGGAGGAAATATCACCATGTGTGCTGCTATTTCGGAGCATGGTGTCCTAACCCATATTCCCCTTATAGGGCCATGCAACACCCAGCATCTACTCAACTTTTTAAAGACTCTCTACAGGGCTCTCATCCCTGATGATGGGTCTGTTTAGAGAGGATTTGCCAAAGTATGTGGTCATTTGTGATATGAGTTTCCATCAATCAAACATCATTAGGCAATGGTTTGTGACCCACCCGAGGATGCTCATAGAATTCCTCCCAATTGAGGAGTTATTTTCAGCGGAGGTGGAAGGTGTATGATCGTCAGCCACACACACACTGATGACCCTGCTGGCTGCAATGGATGCAGCATGTGAGGACATCACAGTAGGCGCCTGCAGAGGATGGACAAGGCATTCCAAAAGATTCTTTCCACGTTGCATTGGAAGGGAAAATATCCGGTGTGATGTGAATATGTGGGCCGACAGACAGGAACATCTGGATGTGTAGAGACAGCACAACTGCGGGCAAAGTTGTGCCTTAGGGGTGGTTTCCTGTGTTTCTTTCTAATTTAGTTATTTTTCCATTGTGCCCATTGGGTTGTCCAGTCTCTTTCAATCAATAACCCACATACAGTAATATGTAAATAGTACTGTTGAAATTGATATGCTATAGAAGTGCAGCCTTGTGCATTTAATACAGTAACTGTCATCCAAACTATAGCCAAAGTTTACATCAGGTAATACTGTCAAAGTACAGTTACATTGACAACATGCCTAAACATTTTGACAACCTTGTTCATGAACAATGACAACTTTCTGATGATCATTGGCATGAATATTTACTTTTGAGAGATGTACTAAGGATTTTTAGTGACTGACTAGCTTTAGAAACATATCTATTGTATATTGCAGTTTGTACAAATTGTTCTGAGAAATGCACTTATTATTTTGCACATGTTAGGGATGACATGCATCATGCACCAAAGAGACTGAGAAAAACTAAGACAATGGCAAGCATACTTCATTGCACCTTATTCATCTTCATTGTAACATATCAAATCAACCCAAATATTAAAAAAGGAAAAACATTTGAAAAGCACATTCACATTTTAAAAGAGGGGGTTTGGACTGGTATACAAGTAACATTCTCTGAAATGCAGTACCATTATCATTATACAAAACACTGCCCTGGGGAATACAATATCGATGTTATATTCTGACATGTGGTGCCAAATACCATTACATGACGGGCTACAGTGCATAAGGGCTCCCGAGTGGCGCAGCGGTCTAAGGCACTGCATGAGGCATCACTACAGTCCCTGGTTTGATTCCAGTCTGTATCACATCCGGCCATGATTTGGAGTCCCATAGGGCAGCTCACAATTGGCCCAGCGTTGTCCGGTTTGGCTGGGGTAGGCAGTCATTGTAAATAAGAATTTGTTCTTAACGGATTTGCCTAGTTTAAAAAAAGGTTGCATTTAAATAAATAAAAATGTTATTAACATCCAATGAGATCAAAGCATCGACTTTACTGATCATTTTCTCCCTAACCAATCTTTCTTCCCGTCTACTTTCTAAAAACTCTTATTCACTGCACAACACACTGACTACACCCACTTGGTCTCCAATGAAAGGTCTCCAAACACATTCACTCCACAACCAAAAACACCTGCAATATAAACTCAGTCACAGAAATACTTTGCATGTGTGTACTTTGTTTATGAGGCAGTTCAGGACGGTTATTGACTATAGTGGTATAAAAAATATATGTTCCATTATCTGGACTTGTCAGTTACCCCACAGCAAGGAAGACATTGTATTCCTCATCATTATCCTACTCTTCCTCAATATCACCTAATGTTCATACTTATCATCCACCACATCGTCAATATATATCAATCATCATTCTCCATAGAGCTCCTTTCATGTCCCACCTGTGTCTGGTAGGATAGTGTGTGAGACAGTGTGCAACATATGCAGGATAGTGTGTGTGAGACATGATCTGTGTTGGAAATACCCATACTAACACACTGAATAGTACATACTTAATGAGTACTACAAACGATTAGTTCATTTCAGTATACTGTGATCCTTACAGTTGAGGGTACCAGCGCTTCGCCTGTCTACTGGAAGTTGTGAATGTTAATATACAACCTCTTACTAGCTAGTCTGCATAAATTACTAGATAAGACATTTTACGACTTCGGGTGTGTTCTTAAACTCAATCTGGAGTGCCAGACTACGCTTGTAAATTCAGAGCATTCCGCTCTCTGAGCGCACACTGGACGCTCGGGACGAGGAGTAAAGTTTATTTCAGCGTTCTGACCCCAAGCTAACGTTGGCTACTTCCAGACAAATGAAACCACTGACCATTTACTCGCCCTAGCAGATCTGATTATGCAGTGTTCATGTTATCCGGAGCGTTAGTGACTAACTGTGCTGCTGGCAACAATTTAAGTACGTTTTTTTTGCCGACGTTTACTGACACCGGCCATATTCAACAGGTGTTGAGCGCTAGTAAATTAATTATTCTGCGCTCTGGTACACTCAGACGAGAGAATTTAAGAAAGCATCCGAATGTCCAACGACTATACCATTTAGCTAAACTAAGAATGACGGGAATAATCAAGTCAATAAACGTTGGGTAGTTAGATAGCCTATAGATAAGATACTGGCAAATTTGATGTATAAGTAGGCAACGAATGTATAAGTAGCCTAGCTAACATACCGCCTGAATATACTTCTGTAATGACTTTTTATTTAACTAGGCAAGTCAGATAAGAACAAATTCTTATTTACAATAACCGCCTACAGGGGAACAATGGGTTACCTGCCTTGTTCAGGGGCAGAAAGACCGATTTTTACATTGTCAGCTCGGGGATTCAATCCAGCAACCTTTCGGTTACTGGATTACTTCTTATTTTGGTGCAAGATACCATTTAGTAAGACATACAGGAACATTTGGCATACTAACTATATCCATACTATGACCAATAAGCATAGTATATAGACAATTCACGTCACAAATAGTATGGTTAGTATGAGTATTTAAACACAGCTATAGTGTGCAATATGCAGGATAGTGTGTGAAATGAGCAATGGTGGAGTCAAGGGTTTGGGGTAGTGCAGCCCCTGCTGCCTGCAGGTCAGGGGCTCTATACAGTACTGCTATGGGACTGAGGGGTAGGGGATAGGCTATGGTGGAAAGGGAGTAGGGGTAGAGAATGTAGAGGATAGGTGATAGTGTAAAGCAGAGGATACGGAAGGGGATAGGGGTCGAACTTATTGTCAATCCATGTTTCAATACCCTGTCTTGAACCTGTACAAATAAACCTGGTCAAGGGAAATTAAATAATGACTTCATATTGGAGACTGTCAGATTGAGGTTCAATAGTAGGCCAACTACTACTGATTCCTCAGCTTTGGGCATCTGAATTATAAAGAAAGGCTGAGAGGATTAAAGTGAAGGGGGATGAAGATGCCCTTAGACACAGTCAGGTTAACATTTCCCCCTTGTGGTTATGATTATGAGTCAAAGAAGGGTAGAACTGATTCCAGATCTGGTCCTTACGGCAACTTCTACGTAAAGCAGGTGAAAGTAATGAAAGGGTTGAGGGGGGTCATAGGTTAAAAGGTAAGATGTGATTTTCCATAGTTGGTTAGCAGTCAGTGGATATTTTAGCAGAGAGGTCCTGGATGCGCCGGGCGCTGCAGCCCTTACACAGGATGTGACCGTCCAAGGGGTAACAGCCTCGCCCCTCACCCTCAGACGACAGGAGCAGACCACACTCCTGGAGGGGACAGAGAACACACACACACACAGGGTCAATCCAGGAACACTGGATTGGGTTCAACTGATTGGGCTGTGAACTTTTGACGTGATGGCCTGCCAAACTGTAAACATCACTCAACTAGAATGAGATGTATAACTAACACACACACACAGTGACCACTCACCTCACACACATAGCAGTTGACGTGGAAGCTGCGGTCCAGCGCCACTATCCTGACCGTCTCCTCTTGGCCAGGCTCGGGCATGATGGCCTGGCCACACACTGAGCAGCGTGGGGCAAACTTCCTGTGTGGGACAGGAGGCTGGAAGTTTCAGCGTCAACACTAACAGAGTTCAGAGGGTGAAAAACTAACAATCAGATTTAATAATCTGTCCAATAGACGCATGCCTAAAACTTAAACTCAAAGCGTAATTTGCGTCGTGTTTCTAACCTGTGGAAGTCGTCTATACAGTGGATCTGGTAGGTGGCGTCCACGGTGAAGGGCACACCATCCAGGCAGCAGCCACACACAACACAGTTGAAGCAGCGCGGGTGGTAGGCCTTGCCCATGGCCCGTAGGATACGGTCCAGGATGGGCTTGGAGCACTTGGAGCAGCGCTCTAGGGTACTCTGAGGGGGGAGGGAGAGGGGCAGCACAGGTTCAGACAGAATAGTGTGTGTGAGAGAGAGAAGCCGATAGTTATGGAGATAGACGCCGAGAAAGAGTGAAAGAGAAGGCGAGATCAACTGATGAATTGAGAGAATACTGCTAAAAAGAAACGTAGAACAAAAGAGAGCAAGAAGAGCCTTCTCAATACAAAGGGGACAGTCAGTGACAGCCACTCACAATGTAACAGCTCTCGCAGTAGCTCTGCTTGTCCCGGGCGTAGAACGGTTGCCCCCGGAGACGAGTGTGGCAGGTGATGCAAGTGAAGCACTCCACGTGGAACACCTGCTCCATGGCAATACAGCCACTGCCGTCACCAAGGACGTTGTCACCGCAACGTGCACAGCGACCTGGTTGTATTGAAAGGGGAGAAGAGATGAGGAAAATGGGAGGGACATATTGTGGCATTGAAAGGAACCTTGTCACCCAAGGAAAAATTAAGATGTAATAACAGTTCAGTCAAAACAAAGAACATACAATTTTATTGGAAAGAAAGTGGAACGTACCAAAGTATTCTTCTGTAGGGGGATGATTCATGTCATACACCAACTCCTTAGTGAGCTGGTCCAACTCCTCCTCTGGCCTCAGAGCTGCTGTCCCCTGCTTGACAAATATATTAACTTTTTCCATAAAGATCAACATAGAGACTTTACTTTCCCATTTAGGTCAGTGAAACCAAGAGACTGAAGATACGTATTCAAAAAGGACCATAGTTTACCTTAAAAAAAAAGAGACACCACAAACAGTCGTAGATGTTTGAACTCCACAGACACTCACCTTGCTGGGCTGATAGGCGGAGCTTGGTGCCGAGCCTGACCCTGATTGGTGAGTCTCTGGGCCTTTATTGGACATGGGGCACTGGGTAGCTCTCCCTCCAGACCCTGCATCACTCCCCTTGTAACCCTTCTCAGAGTGCAGCTCCTGGGCTTGGGAATCGGGTTGTGGAGGGTACCAGCCCAGGGGGCCAGTCTGATTCTGGGATGGGGGCCACAACGCGTGCTGGCGGTGTGGGGGAGGGGTGTAAGCCTGTTCGGCTTGCCTACCAGTCTGGGAGTTGGTGACAGGCTGGGATGTTTTGACCTGGACACTGAACCTCGGGCCAGTAGGAGTGGAGGCAGTAGTGTAGGGGGCAGGGACAGGCTGGGGGTAGCGTTTGGATACCTGGTTGTTGGTGTAGTCTGGCTGAGGGAAGTACTGGAGACCCTGGTGGGGATCACTGGGGTATGGGGGTGCAGGAGGGTACTGGGACTGGGATTGGGGGTGAGGGGAGAATCCCATGGACTGCCTGCCCTGAGAGGGTTCTCCTGGGTGGGCTGAGGGTTTGTAGCAGTCCCCTGAGATGTGTTTGTCGTAAGGCACGTTGTCGTACAGCTGCGAAAGAATGGAACGGGACCATAAATATATATTTTTAAAGCATTCCTCACAGTCCCATGTACAGTGCCTTGCGAAAGTATTCGGCCCCCTTGAACTTTGCGACCTTTTGCCACATTCCAGGCTTCAAACATAAAGATATAAAACTGTATTTTTTTGTGAAGAATCAACAACAAGTGGGACACAATCATGAAGTGGAACGACATTTATTGGATATTTCAAACTTTTTTAACAAATCAAAAACGGAAAAATTGGCCGTGCAAAATTATTCAGCCCCCTTAAGTTAATACTTTGTAGCGCCACCTTTTGCTGCGATTACAGCTGTAAGTCGCTTGGGGTATGTCTCTATCAGTTTTGCACATCGAGAGACTGAAATGTTTTCCCATTCCTCCTTGCAAAACAGCTCGAGCTCAGTGAGGTTGGATGGAGAGCATTTGTGAACAGCAGTTTTCAGTTCTTTCCACAGATTCTCGATTGGATTCAGGTCTGGACTTTGACTTGGCCATTCTAACACCTGGATATGTTTATTTTTGAACCATTCCATTGTAGATTTTGCTTTATGTTTTGGATCATTGTCTTGTTGGAAGACAAATCTCCGTCCCAGTCTCAGGTCTTTTGCAGACTCCATCAGGTGTTCTTCCAGAATGGTCCTGTATTTGGCTCCATTCATCTTCCCATCAATTTTAACCATCTTCCCTGTCCCTGCTGAAGAAAAGCAGGCCCAAACCATGATGCTGCCACCACCATGTTTGACAGTGGGGATGGTGTGTTCAGCTGTGTTGCTTTTACGCCAAACATAACGTTTTGCATTGTTGCCAAAAAGTTCAATTTTGGTTTCATCTGACCAGAGCACCTTCTTCCACATGTTTGGTGTGTCTCCCAGGTGGCTTGTGGCAAACTTTAAACGACACTTTTTATGGACATCTTTAAGAAATGGCTTTCTTCTTGCCACTCTTCCATAAAGGCCAGATTTGTGCAATATACGACTGATTGTTGTCCTATGGACAGAGTCTCCCACCTCAGCTGTAGATCTCTGCAGTTCATCCAGAGTGATCATGGGCCTCTTGGCTGCATCTCTGATCAGTCTTCTCCTTGTATGAGCTGAAAGTTTAGAGGGACGGCCAGGTCTTGGTAGATTTGCAGTGGTCTGATACTCCTTCCATTTCAATATTATCGCTTGCACAGTGCTCCTTGGGATGTTTAAAGCTTGGGAAATCTTTTTGTATCCAAATCCGGCTTTAAACTTCTTCACAACAGTATCTCGGACCTGCCTGGTGTGTTCCTTGTTCTTCATGATGCTCTCTGCGCTTTTAATGGACCTCTGAGACTATCACAGTGCAGGTGCATTTATACGGAGACTTGATTACACACAGGTGGATTGTATTTATCATCATTAGTCATTTAGGTCAACATTGGATCATTCAGAGATCCTCACTGAACTTCTGGAGAGAGTTTGCTGCACTGAAAGTAAAGGGGCTGAATAATTTTGCACGCCCAATTTTTCAGTTTTTGATTTGTTAAAAAAGTTTGAAATATCCAATAAATGTCGTTCCACTTCATGATTGTGTCCCACTTGTTGTTGATTCTTCACAAAAAAATACAGTTTTATATCTTTATGTTTGAAGCCTGAAATGTGGCAAAAGGTCGCAAAGTTCAAGGGGGCCGAATACTTTCACAAGGCACTGTAGTCAGTCAGGTAGCCTACCTGTGCACTGTTTTGTGGATGGCTGTCCAGATCGGCCAGCATGCAGGTGAGCGAGTCAATCTCTGCATCGATGTTGGAGTGGTGCTTTAGAAAATTGAGCAGGATCACATAATAAAGATGGGCGCCTTTATAAAATGTCACAACAGAAGGAGATGAATAGGTAGAGCAAATGTAGAAATGTGCACGTGTTTGTCCTTTGTCCCAATGCATTTTTATTTTAATATTACTGAGCAATTTCTGGCTTCATAACAAAATTACATTACTACCAATCTTTGCCTAGAAAGTACACTAAACACCATGGTGAAATGGACCAATAATCAGTGGGAATTCCAGGCTACAGATGCAATTACAACCTACCATCAGCTGGTAGCGGTCCATGTGAGGGTTCAAGGATTGGTCTTCTTTGAGCCGGTGGGGAGGTGGTTGGTAGTAGTGGTCATTAGATTTAGGGTGAAACCCTGGGTCCTCTTGGTGGTGGTGCTGCATGGGCCCAGCTGTAGAACACATACAAAACAGTGCACTTTACATTTACAAACAAGACTTAATAACCACAGGGTACACACTTAACATTAATCACATGACAAACATTTATTTACATCAAGATGTTTATTTACGTCAAGTGCTAATCACCAAAGGTGTTGATGTACTCAGTAGTGTGTCAGGTCCAACGCTCTACTACAAGGCTTGAGCTACAGAATAACGGACTTCTGATTTTCACAATAGTCCATCACAAGTTCATAATAGCAAGGTTTCACACAAGACAAGCCCAGTGTAATGTAAGGCCCACCACTGTGTTCTTACCTGTGGATCTTGTAGCCAAGTACCTAGTGGCCATTCCGCCTCCTCCTCTGTTCTGGTCATGGACCACATATTTGGGCCGGGTGTCCGAGGAGACCTTCATGGGCAGCTGTCTGTACACGGCTGGTCCAGATTGGGACAGTCGAGGGACCGGTCTCACTGGGCTACCCAGAGTCTTTGGAGGCGGCCAGGTAGGACCAGACATGTCAGGGTTCTGAAAAAAAGGTTTGTCATGATTAAACTGTTACAATTGAAAACTATAACATAACACTTACATGTTGGTATTAATAAGGTTCTTATATTAAAACTAAAACAGCTGCAAGTCCTATTTTTGTCAATTCGATTTTTTTAAACTGCCACACCAACATACTTTCTGTTGGCATATTTAGGTCACAGGTAAGCACTGTAAACCCAGAGATGCTTCAACCTGGACTTCCTATGTCAACTCACATACGTGGTTTAACAATAGGCTTATAGTTGAGAAGCAACTGCTCGGCATCTGACCCTAAGGTGCTACAGAGGGTTGTGCATACGGCCCAGTTCATCACTGTGGCCAAGCTTCCTGCCATCCAGGACCTATATAATAGCCAGTGTCAAAGGAAAGCCCATAAAATTGTCAGAGACTCCAGTCACCCAAGTCAGACTGTTTTCTCTGCTAGCGCACAGCAAGTGGTACCAGAGCGCCAAGTCTAGGACCGAAAGGGGCTCCTTAACAGCTTCTACCCCCAAGCCATAAGACTGCTGAACAATTAATCAAATGACCACCAGACTATTACATTGACACCCCCCCCCCCCCCCCCCCCCCCATTGGTTTTGTACACTGCTGCTACTCGCTGTTTATTATGTATTCATAGTCACTTCACCCCTACCTACATGTACAGATTACCTCAACTAACCTGTACCCCCACACACTGACTCGGTACTGGTTATTATGTTACTTTTTACTTTAGTTTAATTGCTAAATATTTTCTTAACTCTTCTTGAACTGCACTGTTGGTTAAGGGCTTGTAAGTAGGCATTTCACATTAACGTTATACAGGGCATATGACAAATAAAGTTTGATAGTGCATTCCCAACCATAAGGGAATTCCAGCCAACAGAGGCACTAGAGGGGTATACTACAAAGCAGGATCAATGAGTTATCCAGCTAACTTGCCTAAATATTCAGAAAACACTGCATTCTTTGGAAAGAAACTTGAAATGTTCACGTTTTTCTTTTAACCCTAGCAATACACAGCTGACTCAAAATAATCAAAGCTTGATGAGTTGGTTATTTGAATCAGCTGTGTAGTGCTAGGGCAAAAGCCAAAATTTGGTCCATTTTACTTTTTTAATGAAGCAGAACATCTATAGTAATTTCTGGTTGTTTATCAAAGGTAGCTGGCAAACATTGTTTTAGCGATGTAGTATACGACTCTGTTCCAGAGTGCGCCAAAACACACACTCAAAAACGCACACAAACCCCACAGGTGTGAGACTTACGGCTTGTCCCACTATTACCCATGGGTCTGTATCCACTACAATAGTTATTGTGTCTGACGTTTACACTCAACTCTAAAATGATCCCAAATTAAGTTGTAACAACAAAAACAAGAGAGGAAATGTTGTGCAATGATGTCTCTGCTTAGGCACCTGGACCTGGTTCATAACAAAATACACAAGGCAGTGGAAAAAATAAAACCACTGACTGGTAGGGTACAGCTGTAAGGATGGGACTGTAATTAGGCCTACAATCTTATTAGGATACAATACATTCTTCTCCAAACTTTGAACATGACAGCCCCTATGGTGATAATTAATCTACCTTACACCTCATATTTATAAACTACAAGTTAATGGCTCGAGTCATGGTCTATATGTTATGGAGTAGCTGTCCCTCCTCCCACCGATCTGATTTAAACCTAAATCCGGCTGAGCACACACTCAAATCCGAGGATTGCTGGGCCGGATAATTTATCACAGCGGCGTTATCATTCTGTGATTAAAATCCATTTGTTTTAGTCTTACGGTGGATCACAAGACCACTAACCAACTTGATATCAGTTGCCTAATCATGATAACCACACTTTTGATTTGAGCTAACTGTCAAACGGTAATTGGAGAGCTGGAGCGCGCTAGAGTTGATACATTGTCGCAGCAATAGCAACTTTACATTGTTGCAATTCCAGCCTACCAAAACTTCAGCAATTAAAACAATAACACGACTACTGCGATTGGGACGTAGGTATTGTAGGCTACGGCGAATAGGCTGGAATTAAGATGTCCTACCTCTTAAAATCCCAAAGCATTCGGTCTCCTCGTCTTCATACTCATTTACAAACGAAAGATATTTCAGTGAGGCGACAATGAGGGTAGATCACGTACAAACAATGTTACATCTTATTGCCTACTTGCACCGCAACTTTATACACGATCAAATGTAGAAACTATTGCTTTGTCAAATTACGCTGAGGCAAAGAACATGTGTAGGCTAACTAATTATGTCTAGAAAATGATTAACTTTTTCAGTTAATCCAATTTTGGTTGCTGCAGCGTCAATGTCGCCTAGCTAGGGATATCAAATTGGTCAGTTACACTGACGTCTACTTGCGAGATAATGCAGGAAAATTACAACAATTACCCTAATGACATGTTTGTTTACTTGTTTGTTTGGGCTACACATGAAGGATAGCCTACACTTGAACACAAGACCGCGAAATTAAACTTTGAGTTATTCGGTGTAGAATAAAAGTAGCTCTTTAAAGTTAACTACTTATTTTTTTCGTCTAGTAACCTACTTTCTCATGGATCCTGCTTTTATCACAGACCTTCAGCTTGCTACGTCATCATAGCCTTTCAAATGTGCAACGTGAACTTCGTGGTGAACCATGAACGTATTGATTTATTATTAATAAAAAATGTAAATACAAAAACGTGGTGGACCATGAGCACATGCCTGAAGTAGGAGGATTCCATTTTGTTAGCTGATCCTGCTTTAAGACAACAAAAAACGACTTAAAAAAACGTGAAAAATAAATTCTTAGCCTTACATCTGCACCTGATAGGCTTCTAGGAATTTGCAATTGACAAACAATGTTCTTCATGTTACAAAGAAGCCTTTGCAAAAATATAAATAGATAGATAGACAGACAGACAGATAGATAGATGCAGTGCATTCGGAAAGTATCCAAACACCTTCACTTTTTTCACATTTTGTTACATTACAGCCTTATTCTGAAATGTATTAAGTATATGTTTTTCCTCATCAATCTACACACAATAAGCAAAGCAAAAACAGAAATACCTTATTTACATAAATATTCAGACCCTTTGCTATCAGACTCGAAATTGAGCTCAGGTGCATCATGCTTCCATTGATCATCTTTGAGATGTTTCTACAACTTGATTAGAGTCCACCTATGGTACATTTAATTGATTGGACATGATTTGGAAAGGCACACACCTGTCTATATAATGTCCCACAGTTGAAAGTGCATTTCAGAGCAAAAAACAAGCCATGGGGTCAAAGGAATTGTGTGTAGATGGATGAGGGGGAAAAACTATTTAATACATTTTAGAATAAGGCTGTAAGGTAAAAAAAACATGTGGAAAAAGTCAAGGGGTCTGAATACTTTCCGAAGGCACAGTATCTCGCTCGCTCTCTGTCTCGCCCACTCGCCTATGTCCCCAGACAGTGCTTCAAATGAAGCTCTATTTCAATATGTTTTGCTTTATTGTTTTTCATTGCACCGGTTTTCTGTTATTTTTTTCTAATTCCTACCACCATCTAAGGGAGACACAATTCCTACCCCCCCCCCCCCCTCTAACCTTCTCTATCAGGATAGTGGTTACAGCTTGCCCTTATATGTCCAGAATGCTCGGCAAGCACAGGAAGAAACAGTTTATATGAATCTGTGTTATTGTTTCAGGCTCTTGTTGTCAACACCTTTTAAGGTAAAGTAGTTCCCCAAGCAACAAAGCGACAGCCCAATCAAGGGCTTTCCCGGAATTGCATTTTTTGTGCTTTAGAACCAGAAACAAAATAGGAAATATAGTCAAACATGAAAGAATTCATTGTCAAATGCATCATGTAAAATGTGCATAATCAAAAAAGCGAAGTATTTTAGAGTGTTCTTTAAATTGTACTCTGTCTTGTTTTATTTGGTAAGATTCTTGACCTTTGCAGTTGATTATATAACCACAATGTTACTGTACGGAGGTGATGTTTCACCCAACCGGTCTCTAGTCCTGTACATACAGTATCTGAACGACAACCATAACACACTACAATAACCACAACCTTCCAAATTAAAGTTTTTATAAAACTCCTATCATTTACATGGGCATAGTAGTGGACACTGACAGATTGGGTGAACAAGGGGAAGTCTCCATTAGCTAGCAGAGCCTTGCCAACTGGACAGACTGAATGGCTTCCGCTCATTGGCGAACCTGTTTAGTAATGTTCTCACTTTTCCTCAACCGCCCCCCTCTTCCGTTCCTCTCACAATGCCTGGAAGTATCTTAGACCCAGGCTACATCTTTTTCTCTGTTTTCTTAAACGTTGTTTATCTTTCATCTTTTTTTTTTTTCCTTTTTTACAAGACACAATTGATCTGGCCTCCATCAAAACAAATACAAGCACAAGGACACACACACGCACTCAACACCCCGGGCAGAACACTCTGCTTCCGACTCGCATTTACCCTATGGGTTTATACCCAAACATGGCCGTATTGGTTGATTTGTCGTTGTTTGCAGCTTGTACACATGTATTTAAACTCCTACAAAATTATTTTTCGCTGACAGAAAAATGGGATTAACATTGGTCTCCTTTTAAAGGGAAGTATTTTTCTTCTATTTGATTTGGGTTGGCTTCAACAGTCCATGAATTTGTTGTTTCATGCATAATAACTTTAACACCCTATTACAGAGGTTAAATAACACGAATCAGGGAGTATTATCTGCATCATCTTGACAGATTCAACGCTTGTTTTCCTTAAATGGTGGAAAATCTACCCTCTCTCTCACTGCTTATAAAACCACAAAACGATAAAAAAAGAAAAACACATTCAACAGAAACTGAAATCTCAGGTTTGCAGTTCGCATCATCCCTGTGGACTGTCTGCTGTTTCTGCAAGGGCGGGTCTCTCTCTCTCTTGACTCTTATCTCCTTCTGGTCTTGATCGACCGACAGACGCCTTGAAACTCACTCAAGGTCCTCCAGTTCTGTCAGAATTATTTGATCTGAAGGAAATGCAAGTTCATGGTGCACTGAAGCAGCCCGTCTATTAGGTCTGTGTGTTGTAATGTCATGCACCTCTTTGTGAACCAAGGCTGTGCTTAAGATGGTCACTTTTCCACTTGTTTTTAAGTTAATGTGCTGACCTTTGACACTTTGTCCCCCCCCCCTTGCATCCCTCCCTCATCCCCTCCCCATGTCTCCTGCTCCACTTATTATTGACGGATGTCCTGCGCAGGCGTTTTCCTCCTCTTCTCGGTGCGCCTTGCAGGATGCATTCATATATGGTGTGTGTGTGCGTGTGTGTGTGTGCGCGCGTGTGCGTGCGTGTGCGTGTGTGTGTGTGTGTTCGGCAGTTCCTGCACATCTGTCCTCTGCTTTTCTAATAGTCTTGGCGGTTGTTGTTTTGCAAGCCAGGGAGGGAGTATCTCCCATATCGCCCTCCTGCCTCCCTCCTCCCCACACTCTCCCGTTTCCTTCCTCTAAGTGCCCATAACACGTTGGCCTCTCCCCTCAGGCAGTAGGCCAGAAGCTTCCGGAAGACTTTACGGAGCGCTCATAACTTTACGTTCACCTGGATCTGTCACCTCAGAAATATACTCTTTATGACTGCATGACTAAGAGGTATACATCATGTCATTTGCGAGTCTCTGTCGGTAAAATAGCACAGATTTTGCTGTATGCTCACCCTAAGTTGCAGTGAGTTGAGTAAGGATACTATATGCGTCTGGTGTGAAAGAAAATGTTTCAGCCTGATGTATGTGGAAGTGCAACGTTAAATCCATCAAGTCAATGGCTTCTGCTCTGTCTATACAATGTTACATTTCAAGAATGGTCCCTTCTCTGATATCTGAAGAGCCTCAGTTCCCGAGGGGCAGGTTGTGAGTTTGGAACAAGGTTTGTTTATCTAACATGTAGGTGTTCTTTAACTTCCTGGGGAGGGTTCATGGGGAGGAAGGCGTTGGTGGTGGAGGATGGAGGATGGTCTTCTTTGACCCTAAGGTTCAGCTCCTGGAGAGCCTCACCCTCAGCAACATAATCCCTATTCCCTTCGGATCCTCATATATATTTGTTCTACTCACACCACTTTCCTGCCATTACTTTGTTTGCAGAGACTATGGGGTTAGAAAAACTAATAGTCCACTAAAAATACCCTGCCGGCTGGCCTTTTCCTGCAGGCAGCACAGCTTCCAGGGTACGTGTGGGCCGTTGAGGAAAGAGGACATGAGTGGAGCTGGTCTGCATGCGGCTTCCTGCGCTATGTTATAAAGACTGCCCTCCCTCCGGCTAACCTCCACAGTCTTTCTCAGACAACTGTCGTAGGTTATATCTTGGGATAGCTATATTAAGGTTGACAGTTGAACTGAGGGTTGCGAGGGCAGCATTGTGCACATTGGTTCTCGTCCCTGCTGGTCGGGGTGAGTGGTTACCTAGATGTTTATTTAAGGGTTTGATCATGTTTCATGATGTTTGATAACATTTAGGGGTTGCCTGGATTGGTGTGATAGAAACCGGCGTCAGGGATGTTCGTTATACCACTTTTCTGTCTAAAAGTACATTCTTTCAACATGGTTTCACCTGGAGGGCGAATTATGTTGTCGATAAGAATCTATTTTTGTGGATATTTCTGTTTTTTTTTAGGTATTTTTCATGATGTAATGAGATCCATGTCTCATATTAAGTTGCATTATGTTTCAGTGTCGTCATGTTTTGCTTCCTGCAGGTACGAGTAGGGAGCTGGTCTCACCTAACAGAGGCGTCCAGGAGACTGCCCTCTATGTATTCTCTAGCTGGTGCCTTCCTCAACAAGGTAGGTCAATGTGAGAGAGCTGCACTTTTACTGGGACAGTACATTGTACATTTTAGAAACTTTAATATAATACATAGTGCCATTGCAACTCTACCGTTATATATCTTTTTCCTTCCTCTCCCAAACAAAAGATGAGCAAGATCCAGGTGGTGGAGGGATACCAGGTTGGAGGAAGGCGTGCGGTGGTGGCGTCTGATGCGGTTGCTGCGGAGGGATATGTGAAGGAGTTTACGCGCCACTCCAACGACGTCCTGCTGAATCTGAATGAGCTGAGGCACCGGAACATTCTGACTGATGCCACCCTCATGGTGGGCGCTGCCCAACTGCAGGCTCACTGTGCTGTGCTCATTGCCTGCAGGTCAGCTCAGAGGATAATATGCGTTGTAATCTTCTTGTTCTTTTTCTTCTTGTTCTTGCACTAAATTGCACATTCTGTCTCTCTCTCTCAGTGGGTTCTTCTACTCCCTGTACTGCCATCGTGTGTCCTCCCCCGTACAGAGTGGTGCTGGAGGCCAGGCCCTAACCCTGTCTCTCCCTGACTCCCTGGACCCCTCCAGCGTCTCCCTGCTTCTGGACTTCATGTACACCTCCCGGCTGCCCCTCACATCACACACCGTCCCCGGGGTGCTCGCCGTCGCCACCTACCTGCAGATGGACCACGTGGCTGACACCTGCAGAGCTTTCATGTTACACATGTGAGCCCCTTTTTTCTATAAGTCTATGGGTGAGCCTTGGGGGGTGGGAGGTAAGAGAGTGATGATGCTAGCTAACAGGATAAACTAAAATCACCCATGGGGAAAGTTTACTGAAAATTGACTGAAATACCATGTCAGCTAGAGACTTTGGGGTAGACCTGAATAGGCAGTTAGCTGTAAACGTTTTAAGCTTTAAATAGGCTTCTAAATCTGTCCTACAGACACCATGGCTGCTGGTCGAAACTATGTTAAAGAATCATTTACCTATGGTCTATAGTTAATTGGTTTTGACTGGCGTTACCTGACAGTTCCTTTTGTTTCCCCACACAGTGAGAGGATGAGAGGGACGCCCCCTCAAGTGGAGCTGGACTCCACGGTGTCTGCAGTGTTTGAGGCACCCTCAGGGGGAGTTCCTCCCAGTCCCCCTATCAATGGAAGACCCCGCCCGTCTGTTCTCGCTGTCTCCACCCCCTCACAGCCCGCAGCGGAGGCTGAGGGCCATATTTGCCCTGACTCAGCCAGGTGAGAGAGAGAGAGTGAGTGTGTGTGTACATGTGTCTGCTTATCTCTTTGTCAGTACCGTGTGTGTGCGTTTGTCTCTATGTGCCATTGTCTATGTTCAGTTTGCTCATTACATGAGTTCCTTTTTTTCTCCTGCAGGGTCCCTGGAGACATCCGGGCCTCTCTGCAGCCAGGGACTTTCCTGACCCATAAGCCCAGGTCAAAGGAACTAAAGTTGGAGCCTGAATCCCCTCTCCCCACACCCTCTCCAGAAAGCCCATCCCGCTCCAGCTGCCAGCCCAACTCTCCTGCTGAGTCCAAAACCTGTAACCTGGGTGAACCCAAGAACAGCCCTGACCCTAAGGCGTGCAACTGGAAGAAGTACAAGTACATCGTCCTCAATCCATTCTGTGCCATAACCACAGTGAAGGAGGAGGAGCCTGAGGAGGTCCAGCAGCAGCTTAGGCACACCCCCACCTCTGATAGGATGGAGGTGACATTGAAGCCAACTATAGAGGAGTGGCCAGGGGAAGGATCTGGCCAAAATGACAGGTGTGTTGTCAATATTTTGCAATACTGGTATTTTAAAACCAACAAGTCATATTGACCAAATAAACTATCCAAGGAGATAGTTTAAATGGGCTAACTTGGCACTGATGTTGACAATATGACTATGTTCTGTCTTCCAGGCATGTCTCCTGCTATGATGTCCCTGGTCGTAGCCCTCCTCTGGTGCCCCTCACAGGGCTGTCAGCACACTCTGCGGACCACCCCATGGAGCCTCCCACCCACAAGGAAGGAACAGGTACTACAGCAGTTACTACAACCTAAAACACGTATTTTCTCCAGCTAAACAGTGAGAGATCATACTTGTGTTGTATGCTTACAATGTACATACGTGTCACATGTATATATATGAGATACGTATTAGTATATATTTTCTGCCCCTCCCTGTCAGCCTCGCCTTGCTATCTGGCACCCCGCCCATTGGAGCCAGAGGCTGCCCATCACTGCCAGCACCCAATCAAGCGCAATAATTACGGCTTGCCATTCCGTTACTCCGACAACCTGAGCGTGATAAAGGCTGTCTGCACAGGTAAGGCAGGTAACCAATGACATCTGATGATGTGGTCATTTGACATACAAACCTCCATGACATGATGTTTGAGTGCCATTTATCATCAAAGTAACGAACGGAGGCATTGCAGCAGTTTGGACAGTAATGCATTATGACTGCAGTTGATTATCCCCATAGGTAGTTGATGTGTGTGTTTCATTGAACTTCTCTTTTCCTTCTTTTCCAGCCCCTGTTGCCGGCGACAAGCCGTACCGCTGCAACGTGTGTGGCGCCCAGTTCAACCGGCCCGCCAATTTGAAGACTCACTCCCGCATCCACTCTGGAGAGAAGCCCTACCACTGTGATACCTGCGGGACCCGATTCGTTCAGGTGAGGACCCACCACAGATGAGGGACAGGTGTTGAACAGAGGGTGTGTGTGTGTGTGTGTGTGTGTGTGTGTGTGTGTGTGTGTGTGTGTGTGTGTGTGTGTGTGCAGGAACAAAGTGTAAGGTGGAAGTCAAAGTTGTTGGTTGATGTTATAGCCATGTTATGTTATACGTTATTTATCACTGTTCATTTGGCTGACCCGTGCACGTGTGTTAACCTACAGGTGGCCCACCTGCGAGCCCATGTTCTGATTCACACGGGGGAGAAGCCCTATCCCTGTCACACCTGTGGCACTCGCTTCCGTCACCTGCAGACCCTGAAGAGCCACCTGCGTATTCACACGGGCGAGAAGCCTTACACTGTGAGTACATCACTCACACCTTACAAAGAACTGCATTGTTGGTTAACGACTTGAGAGTAAGTATTTCCTGGTAAGGTCTACGCCTGTGGTATTTCTGCGCATTTGACGAATACAATTTGATTTGATTTGACACACACATTCGTGTACAGACCGACACACATATGCACGCAGGCACGCACACCTCTTGTGTTTGACCTCTTGCAATACAAACAGTTGTTCCATGACGAAATAGATCATTTGTCTGTTTACAACCATCAACAACATTATGATGCCATGACATTGCCCTCTCCCCTCCCCTCCCTCCCTCTCTCTCCCAGTGTGAGAAGTGTGACCTGCACGTCCGCCACAAGAGCCAGCTGCGTCTCCACCTGAGGCAGAAGCACGGCGCCGTCACCAACAACAAGATCCACTACAAGGTCCTGGCCGACCCCTACCAGTCCATCCTGCAGGCCTGTTAAATGTCTTCCCTTTGAACCCAGACTTTAACCCCTAACCCCATTATAACACCTAAACAGATAGTTGGAAGTACATGGGTCCTGTATGGGATTAGCCAATCAAGCCATGATGTTCTAATATGATTTGGGGAAAGACAGCAGGACCAGAGATCTGAGCTGATATGTAGATAGCATGCTGATGCCTGTCCTCTACATACTGTCAGTGAGGCACATATGAGTTAGGTCAGTATGATGTGGATCTTGTCAAGAGTTACTGGGAGTAGTATGGAATGTTTTTGTAGCCCATCAGTTTGAGAAAGAGAGCGAGAGAGAGAGAGAGAGAGAGAGAGAGAGAGAGAGAGAGAGAGATTTGACAGTTAAGAACATGAAATTAGGATTTGACTGTATTAGAGTGATAGAGAGGATGATGTAGTACATTGCTATGAGGTTGGGAGCTGTAGAAATGGATAGAGCATGTGAAAGAAAGTTTTTTGTGCCATTGTTTTATTTATTTTCCAGTCTCACAGGTATTTTTAGGGACTGGGACACATTGGGGATCGTTGAGTATTTGGAAGGGATACTACAAAGATGTCATTGCATAGCAATATAGACAAAGATAGGTCAAAGATCATGATGCCCTCAGCACTAACGCGTGAATAGACTACCCCGATTGTGACAGCTTTACATAGCTTTCTAACTAATGTTTATTTTTTACATACTTGGGGGCTTTTGTATAATGATGTGCTATATTGGATCAGATATTTGCCCGTTACATCCCTGCTGTGTTTTTCTAAAGCTTTTTATTTAAATGTAAGATTATAACTTGTCATCCGTGATTAATTATCATTTTATTTCGGAGTCCAAGCAGGCAAAGGACTTCCGTCTCTTGTATATGAAGGAATATGGGCTCTCAGCATAAAAGCTACATAATGCTACTGTAAAAAAAATGGATGAGAGATGATATTGATATCTGAAATTGTATGGTGTTCTTTTGCTGGACAAAGACAAGGACTGTTTTATACGAATTAAATGAAATTGATTGCCATTAACTACAAATGAGTTGTATCTTTTTAAGTTGTACTGTATGTGTTGAACGTGTGAGGACTAAATAATATACCCCCTGGAGATGGCTTGCGTATGCCTAAGTTCCTGTACCACCGTTAAGGAAACAACGATATGGTACTACTGTATTTATCTGAAAAGATAAAAAAAGACATAAGATATGGATGCAATCTAAATATTCAATATCATTTTGGACTCAGCATTCTACCCGCCATAGTAATATTGAGTGATTTAGGATTTAGGGATGTAGGACTTTCCACATCCACACATACACCGTTTGTTTTACTATCCTTGTGAGGAACAAACAATTGATTCCCATTTAAAAATCTTATTTTCCCGAACCCTTAGCCTAAACCCCTAACCCTAAACCCCTAACCCTTACCCTAAACCCCTAACCCTAAACCCCTAACCCTAAACCCTAAACCCCTAACCCTAAACCCCTAACCCTTACCCTAAACCCCTAACCCTAAACCCCTAACCCTAAACCCTAAACCCCTAACCCTAATTGTAACCGTAAACCTAACCCCGAAGTCTAAAGTAATACTTTTCCTTGTGGGGACCGGCAAAATGTTTTACTATCCTTGCAAGGACTACTGGTCCCCACAAGGATAGCAAAACCAAAAACACACACATCTCCTCCCTAGACTTCCTTCCTCCCATTAACTCACCCTTCAAACCCCCATGACTCACTTCTTGTGCAGAGGAGCCAACAATGACGCAAACCGCTCTCTGGGTCTGGCTGTTGTTGAGGGAAGGAACAATAGATAGAGTCCTGGGCACCTGTTTCCGGCAGGGCTGTAATGCGGAGTGCACACTGCCATCCACTATGTGATAGCATACTGCTTCCTGTGGTGAAAGGGGCAGTGGCCCCTGCTGAACTCTCCAACTGTCTGTCACCCTCAGTTCCTGCTCTGTGATGGGCTTGTGGCAGGCAGAAGGACCTGATGATCTCATCTGTGACACCCTATTCCTATACAGTGCACTACCTTTGGCCAAGCCCTAGTCTGACCAGAGCCCTGGTCAAAAGTAGTGCACTATAGGGGATTGAGTGCTATTTCGGGTGCAACTTGTGTGAATACTATCTGTCTAATCCTTGTTTCCACCTTCCTTGATTCCACTCAAAGCTCATTGGAGGACGAGGTCTGAGGGAGGGACCTTGGATCCACTCCTCCAATGCGCTCCTTTGAGAGTCATTGAGGAAACATGGATGGAGGACGCATTATGTTTGCAGACACAGCCATTGTCTGTGAGGGAACGGCAGCGAGGAGAAGAGGCATTTGGAGAAATGTTGGAAACGAGAGGGGACTTTCCAACCCCTTCCCCCAGCCTTTCCATCAACGAGATAGTCACTGACATGACATGGCCTACCGTCTGTAAATCAACAGACATGTCATCTGCTGACCCATATTAGTTCTTGACACTGGCAGCATCCTCACACATGTCAATGCTTGTATCACACGTTACAGGCTATCTATCAATTGATCATTCATTCTATGCTCCATAACCAGCGCAGACTATTCTTCTACACATATTTTTCAATCACTTTGGCACATTTTTCAGATGTAAGTGATATATTTTAAAAGCTCTAAGTACAAAACTCTAAACCGATAATACTACCCACTGTGCAAAAACTGTGTGAATCAACATTGAAAACTGACTGGATTTGCAAGAAGTCATCAATTTAAGGGAATTTTGTATTTTTTCCCACCCAACTTTTAAACTTAATCCAATGACATGGTAACATTTATTTTTTGTTGATTAAATGTTGAATTCACATTGACATCTCAACCAAATATAAATCACAGCTAGACGTTGAACTGACGTCTGTGCCCAGTGGTTAGTAATGTCCCCTATTTTATGTGCAGAACCCTTGGTTGTGCATTCATTGGGGTTTCACACAGCTTTCACCCCTGAGACATTCATACAAAAGTTTTCTGTGAAATACCATGAGCATGGGCCTCCCGAGTGGCGCAGGCACTGCATCGCTGTGCCCTAGAGATCTGTTTTCGAGTCCAGGCTCTGTCGCAGCCGGCCGTGACTGGGAGACCCATGGGGTGACGCACAATTGGCCCAGCGTTGTTCGGGTTAGGGGATGGTTTGGCCGGCAGGGATGTCCTTGTCCCATCACGCACTAGCGACTCCCGGTGCAGTGCACGCTGGCACGGTCGTCAGGTGTACGTTGTTTCCTCCGACACATTGGTGCTGTTGGCTTCCGGGTTAAGTGGGCATTGTGTCAAGAAGCAGTGCGGTTGGGTTGTGTTTCGGAGGACGCACGGCTCTCGACCTTCTTCTCTCCCGAGTCTGTATGGGAGCTGCAGCGATGAGACAAGACTGTAACTACCAATTGGGGAGAAAAGGGAGTAAAAAAATAAATAAATAGCATGAGCACATTTTGTTTAGTCACCAATAAATAATGTACTGTAATTATAGGCTCACCATTTAGTCATTTTTACTACCATTTAATCCCATAGCAAAAAAATACAAGACACACATGTAGTGCTGAATAGAAAGAATAGAAAATTGTCGATATAATTGTACATACAGTATTTGACTAGAACTTTACATTTTATCCAATGGCAGGATGTGTGCATGTTGAGAAATATGTCAGTCTTACAGTTTCATTATCCTTATACAGTACATATATAGGACAAATATTGTACAAATATTTGACTTGTCAACTGATACAGTATCGCCTGTCTCTCTGCTTGAAATTCAACAGCTTACAGTGCATGAAATTCATATAATATGACTGGTCGGTAGGGTAACCTCCATGATAACGCTTCCAAGGTCTTCACGGGTGTTAAAAGTGTTGTCTCCTATATGTGAGTTTGATGAAAAGTGTTCCTTCTCCACACACGGTTGTCAAGAGTGGTGGAAATGGAAGAAGAGCCAATCTCTCCCAGTCCATAAGGTGGCATCCCGCCCTTTCACATGGCACTCCACGGGTGTCTCGCTGTCTGCACCGACCAATGGCACCTCTGAGCAGTGTCGCCCTGGATCATGCCAACTGTGATGTCAGGATACAGGCTACAATTTGTTGTGTCCCCCCATGCTTCTGCAGCGTCATCACGCTGACGATTCCCAAGGCCTCAGTGGCCATTTTGAGGGAGGAATATCCTCCCGTATCCAGAAGCAGGCAATCCGAGTGCTTCCCGTGTCGAAATCCGGGACTGTTGGATCTTCAACTTTGCCTCCCATTCTAGCAAGCACCTCAGTCTATAAACTCAGAATGCTCAAAGAACCGCTAGTGGCTGTGGAGTCGAGGGGGCAAGCAGTGTTACACACATCCATACTACTTTCCCATATTCAGACTCTAGGCCTCATAAAAAAACAGAAAAAGAGCTGTCTGACTCCATCTCAGCGCATTCCGTTTCCGGGTCTTGAGCTAGACTCACTCACGTATCATGCTTTTCTATCCCCACGGAGGGTGTCCGGGTTTGGGCTCTGCCAAATTTTGATTGGGTCACACAGTGCGTTTTCTGCCAGTGCCTATGCCTACTGGGGATGTTGGATTCTGTGAAGGAAGTCGTTCCCGTGGGGCTATTGTTGATATGGCCCTTCCATCGCTGTGCTGGCTACTCACCTGCACTCATCTCACAGTCGGTCACTTCGGGTGTCCCTGTCAGGCATATGGGCTATGGCCCAGTGGTTGGACCCTCTGCTATTGTCAGGGGGCTCCCATGGGCTGAGTTGTATCCTGCAAGGTGATCACGACAGACACATCCTCCCGGAGGGTGGGGTGTGCTGTACGAAGGTAACTCAATTTGGGTGGTTTGACACTGTTGAGGAGCGAACTGTATTTCAATTACCCGGAGTATCTGGTGCTCAGGCGCTTCCCCCTGTTTTTGTCAGGCCGGCTTGTGCTGGTCAGAACCAACAATGTGTCAGTGGTGGTGGGTATCAACAGATTTGGACAGACTATATCTTTCCCGCCTAACATTGACTCGCTCCCCATCGCAGGGCAGCAGTGCACACATGCTTTCGCTTTGGGCAACGCATGTCTCCAGTTGCCTCAACTTGGATGCAGATGTTTTATCCAGGTGGGACCCTCTCTCTCAGGAGTGGAAGCTCTCCCAGGTATGTGTCATTTTCGGCAGGTCCAAAGTAGATCTTTATGCGTCACAAGAAAATTTGCAGACTAGTTTTCTCGATGAGGAACCCGAGTGGCCCGTTGGGAACGGATGCACTGGCGATTCTTGTGGTTCACCATTGGCCCAGGCAGCCTTGGATCACGCAGGTAATTTATGTTGGGACTCCCGTTGCACAGGGATCTGTTGTCCCTGGAACATGGCATGTTTGGCAAGCGAGGCCAGGGATTTGATTCCTTTGGGCCTGGCCAATAAGAGGGCCAAACTGATGGCTAGAGATGTACCTCTGAATGTTATTGCTACCATTCGAGAGGGCTGTACCACACGAGAGGGCTGTATTCGTATGTGGCAAGCGTTTGAGCTCTGGTGCCAAGATAAAGGACTTGTTCCTTTTCAGTGCTCTGTGCATTCTTCACTTTAAAAGTGTACATGGCCACATCTCAGCGAGTCATGTGGAAATTGATTGAACCTTACCGGGGGCTCACCCGCTGGTGGTGTGGTTCCTGAAATGTCTACGTCATCTCAGACCAGTCTCTAAACCTATTGCGCCCACATGGGACTTGGCGCTGGTTTTGGAGGCACTGTTCCCCCTTTGAGCCTCTGGAATCGGTGGATATAAAGATCCTTTCCTACAAAACCTCCCTGCTCAGCACTTTGGCATCGACTAAACGTGTTGGGGACCTCCACGAGTTATCCGTACACTCTTCCTGTGTCTAAGCAGCGTCTCCCCCACTGGATTGTGGAGACTCCCTGGCATAGAGCAACAAGGGGCAAGGGTTACTAAGCGGTGTACGCGCCCACTCCACCAGGGATCTGTGTCTTGGGCGTTGTTTAAAGGGTTGACTATAGGAGATATTTGTGCTGTGGCGAGTTGGGCATCAACACACACTTTTGTGAGGTTTTATCGCTTGGATGTCACTGCACCCAGTGTAACACACAGTCTGCTTATGGCTGGGACAGGGGAAAGTCACTAAGCAGTGCGTCGTTTTCGCAATACCCAGACTGCCGCATCTGGAGAGGTCAGGTCTGCGTGATCTGCCATGGGTCGTATCATGTAGTATCCCTTGGGGTCGGCTTGAGGCATGATTATATTTTCCCATAGTATATTGTACCGAAGTTGAATGACTAAAAAGGGAACGTAGCGTTATAGCTACTGTTCCTTGCAGGAGGGCAATGAGGTACAACACCTGTTTGTCCCCGCACCACCCATTCCTGGACTCTGTGAAGAGCGGGATTACATGAAGGAATGAATCTGAGCCTCACGCTTACAGTATCACCTGTACAGATTTCATTGGCCTTGTCAGGCGCGGTGGTGTAAAGTACTTTAGTAATAGTGCTCCTGACTATCCATAAATAACAAAAACAAAACATATGGTTTGCTTAATGTAAGCAATTAGAAAAAAAAAAAACTTTTTCTTTTGATACTTATCTATATTTAAAACCAAATACTTTTAGACTTTCACTCAAGTAGTATTTTACTGGGTGACTTTCACTTTTACCTGAGTCATTTTCTATTAAGGAATCTTTACTTTTACTCAAGTATGACAAATGGGTACTTTTTCCACCACTGGTCAGGAGTGATTGTATATCCTTCAACCAAAGCCGCGAGAGTGTGACTCCCCATAATATATGGTACCTCATTTCCCTCCGTCAGGGAACATTAGTTATAGTCATAATGCTATGTTATGAAACTATATACAGTACCAGTTAAATGTTTGGACACACCTACTCACTTTTTCTTTATTTTTACTATTTTCTACATTGTAGAATAATAGTGAAGACATCAAAACTATGAAAAAACACATATGGAATCATGTAGTAACCAAAAAAGTGTTAAACAAATCAAAATATATTTTAAATTTGATTCTTCAAAGTAGCCACCCTTTGCCTTGATGACAGCTTTGCACACTCTTGGCATTCTTTCAACCAGCATCAATGCATTTCAAATTAACAGGTGCGCCTTGTTAAAAGTTCATTAGTGGAATTTCATTCCTTCTTAGTGCGTTTGAGCCAATCACTTGTGTTCTGACAAGGTAGGGTGGTATATAGAAGATAGCCCTAAATGTTTTTTCATAGTTTTGAGGTCTTCACTATTATTCTACAATGTAGAACACTGTAAAATTAAGAAAAAAAACTTGAATTAGTAGGTGTGTCCATACTTTTGACTGGTACTGTAGGTTAACTATGCAACTCATCATTTTGGTTTAGTAGCTATCAACTTTGAGCAGATTAATGAAGTGATAGTATTGTTAGCAAATTACAAGAAAATCATTGAAAAAATGAATTGAATATGGCATTTTTAATAGCAGATACTTAGATTGAATATCTATTCAAATCAATTTGAAGACTGATTTCAAGACTGATTTGGTACAGTGGATTTGTGAATTTCTTTGTTGTACTCAGTAAATTGAAAATGTGGGGTTTTGAAACATGAGACATTTTGATGATCTGTTTTTATTTTTATGCTTAGAGTTGGAAATGTACGACATCCTTGCAAAAATTAAACAAAACAAAAACGAATAGAACAAAATATAGATTTTTTCATTGCACTGCTCATTGTATTGCCAGTCTGATAGAATTGAGATTGGGGCCAATTGGCATAGGTGAAAATGTGAATGTGAAAATTATTTTTCTGGGAGGCAAATCCACTTGTTGGTTGTGATGTTGGAGAAGTGCGTGTGCCCTTGTGTGTGTGTACCCAATAGTACAGGACACAATGGGTTGAGTTACCCTCAACATGAGTTAAAGTGTTCTTTTACTTCCCTCTAGTGTTGATTTCTGTTAGTTGGTAAAACTGCACTTTAGAGTCACAACTAATCTCGGTTAACCCCATAGAGAGTGATTGAGGACTGTAGTGCTCAAAAGTCTGTTTTAACATGGGCAGCGTCATTGAGGAATTCCACATTTTTTAAGTAGTCAACTGGGTGGGACATCCTATTGGTTAAGATAAAATCACATAATTCCATCCAGGTCATCAGAAGGGACAAGCCAATGAATTATACTTGTGATCAAACTTTACATAACTGCAGGTGGAAGGAAATGCTTTATATCTGTTCAAACAACACACTCCAGTTGGCAGTATGCACTCTTTCAGTTTGTTCACCAACTCAGAGGTAGTAGAAAAAGGAAACGGACTACTTAAAAATGGAGATGGGCTCAATCAATTGTGCTGCCCATGTGCTCACAGACACCATAATGGGACAGATACAATGATGAGTCCTCTATCATTCTTTATGCTTAACCCAGAACTAAAGTCTGCTTCCTCTGGTTGGTTGGCCATTCCTATGGTGGAAATTAATGGGGGGAAAAAATAGAGTTTTGGGATATATGCCCGAAAATAAGGTCTGATGTTAAGGCTTACACGGAACCCAAACCGGCTGTGTGCGTGCGCTATCGTGCGCTATCGTGCATACATTTATTTTGTCCCCCTACACCAAACGCGATCACGATACGCAGGTTAAGTGGAAGGGAGTTCCATGCACAAATGGCTCTGTATAATACTGTAGGTTTCTGTGAATTTGTTCTGGACTTGGGGATTGTGGAAAAAAAACCCTGGTGGCATGCCTGGTGGGGTAAATGTGTGTCAGTGCTGTGTGTAAGTTGACTATGCAAACCATTTGGAATTTCCAACACATTAATCTTTCTTATAAAAACAAAAAGTGACGCAGTCAGTCTTTCCTCAACTCTTAGCCAAGAGAGACTGGCACGCATAGTATTAATTCATATTAGCCCTCTGATTACAATGCAGAGCGAGACATTCCGGCCCTGTTCTGGGCCATCTGCAGCTGAACTAGGTCTTTCTTTGCAGCACTTGACCATATGACTGGACAATAATTCAGATAAGATTCAACTAGAGCCTGCAGGACTTGTGGATTGTGGTGTCAAAAAGCAATGCATCTCTTTCTTATGGACAGACCTCTCCCATCTTTACAACCTTTGAATCTATATGTTTTGACCATGGCAGTTGACAATCTAAGGTAACTCCAAGTAATTTAGTCCACACCATTCATTACCAGATTCAATTGAGGTCTAGAATTTAGGGAATTATTGTACCAAATGCAATGCTCTTAGATTGCAATGCTCAGAGATGTTCAGGACCAGTTTGTTACTGGCCACCCATTCCAAAACTGACTGCTCTTTGTTAATTAAGGGTATCAGTGACTTCATTAGCTGGTGTTGCTGATGCTTATGTGGTTGAATCATCAGCATCAGCATACATGGACACACATGCTAAGCCAACACTATTATAGGGAAGCAAAGCAACTCTGGATCATTCATAATGTGGGTTTGAAATTCATAGATGTGTGATGGATTCACTTTTGTAAAGTGTTCTATGAATAACGGTTTATTTGAATGATGATGTAATGATTAAACAGTACAGAGTATTGCAGGATGCTCACGGGCCTGCTGTTTAAAGTCTGGATGTTTTCAAGTTCTTAAAAACAGGAATATCTGGGTATTTTTGTTTTAGAATGTCTCTCAGGGTAATGAGAGAATGGTCTGACTGATGTTGTTATGGGTATGTTAAGCTCCTAAAAAACAATGAGGAGATGGGAGAGGCGGGACTTGCAGCGTGTCGAGCGTCACAAATGGAACCAAGTTATATTTTAGTGCCTGGCTACGCAGATGCTTGTTGACATGCGCGAGCAGTGTGGGTGCAATGATTGAATAAGTGTACATTTAGTGTACATTTATTTTGCACACTTGCACACGCGACTCAAACGGTGTGGTCAGCATGTTAGTCTTCTAGTGAGGAGAATAGTGCCGTTAATAGGCACATTACACAAGACAGAAAAACACAAAAGCCCATAGATGTAGCAATGCTCTCTTGGGTACATCAATTATACAAGCTGCAGTAGGCTAATATTTCTGAGTGTGGATTGTATTACCGTACTGTATTGTATTGTACTGTATAATATGGACTGGAATTACGCACCTCGTTCAAACCATGAAGCTGGGACAGAACATGCGATGCTGGTGCAGGACATGCGGCCTACAAAGTTACAATTATAGGATAGGGGCTATTTTAAACTGAACAAATATATAAATGCAACGTGCAACAATTTCAACGATTTTACTGAGTTACAGTTCATAGAACAAAATTAAGTAATTAGGTCCTAATCTATGGATTTCACATGACTGGGCAGGGGCGCAGCCATGGATTTTCCACAGGACAATGACCCAACACACAACTCCAGACTGTGTAAGGGCTATTTGTCCAAGGAGAGTGATGGAGTGCTACATCAGATGACCTGGCCTCCACAATCACCCGACCTCAACCCAATTGAGATGGTTTGGGATTAGTTGGACTGCAGAGTGAAGGAAAAGAAGCCAACAAGTGCTCAGCATATGTGGGAACACCTTCAAGACTTTTAGAAAAGCTTTTCTCATGAAGCTGGTTGAGAGAATGTCAAGAGTGTGCAAAGCTGTCATCAAGGCAAAGGGTGGCTACTTTGAAGAATCTGAAATATAAAATATATTTTGATTTGTTCAACACTTTTTTGGTTACTACATGATTCTACATGATTCCATGTGTGTGATTTCATAGTTATTATTTTATAGTTATTATTTTTTACATTATTCTACAAGGTTAAAAATTGCAAAAATAAATAAAAACCCTGCAATGAGTAGGTGTGTCGAAACTTTTGACTGGTACTGTACCTTTCATAATATTTTCCCTCATGTTATTAGCCTATATCCTCATTCTCTAGCATTGCTTCATTTCTTCCCCTCTTTCAACAGTTCAATTGAATAAGTTCGCATTGTCCTTATCTTCATCATTGTATTGACATGCTTGAATAATATAGGACCAGAATGAGATGCAGACGTCTTACACTTCTCTTCAGGAAGATTGAATGGCTATGTGTGTGAATAAACAACTGCTATAGCCTACCGCCATCTCGTTCGCTCTTCTGTCAAACCACCCGTGAGTTCTATGGGCTGCTGTATTTAACATTTAGCAAACAAGCGCTTCCATCCCTCTTCAAATAGTCTATTTTAGTATAGCTTTTCCTTGGACTCCAAGAGACAAGGAACACTTTTTAAGGAGAGAGGCCAGAGGAGCACAGGTGCCTATTGCGCAAGCAGCCTGGTCTCATAGACAAGATGTAACATAGTAAAAGTAAATCCGGGACATGTAAATTAGTATGATATGTTACGTTTGGTATGGTTACATAAGACAGATGGTTACTTAAGGCAAAAAGTTGGGTGCTTGGTAGGAGTGGATGTGTCTGCTTATAACGCGAACGTCTAGCAACCCAAAGGTTGCGAGTTCATATCTCATCACAGACAACATTTGATCTAATTAGCAACTTTTCAACTACTTACTACTTTTTAGCTACTTTGCAACTACTTAGCATGTTAACTAACCCTTCCCCTAACCTTAACCCTTTCATCTCAAATCAAACTTGATTTGTTTCATGGGCCGACTACAACAAGTGTAGATCTTACCGTGAAATGCCTACTTACAAGCCCTTAACCAACAGTGCAGTTCAAGAAGATTTAAGAAAACATTTACCAAATAAACTAAATGTAACAATAATAAAAAGTAACACATAACATAACAATAACGAGGCTATGTACAGGGGGTACCGGTACCGAGTCAGTTTACGGGTCAATGTGTTCCTTCAGACATGATGCTTGGCATTCAGGCCAAAGAGTTCAATCTTGTTTTCATCAGACCAGAGAATCTTGTTTCTCATGGTCTTAGAGTCCTTTAGGTGCCTTTTAGCAAACTCCAAGCGGGCTGTCATGTGCCTTTTACTGAGGAGCGGCTTCAATCTAGCCACTCTACCATAAAGGCATGATTGGTGGACTGCTGCAGAGATGGTTGTCCTTCTGGAAGGTTCTCCCATCTCCACAGAGGAACTCTGGAGCTCTTTCAGAGGGACTATCTTGTCACCTCCCTGATCAAGGCTCTTCTCCCCCGATTGCTCAGTTTGGTCGGGCGGGCAGCTCTAGGAAGAGCCTTGGATGTTCCAAACTTCTTCCATTTAAGAATGATGGAGGCCACTGTGTTCTTGGGGACCTTCAATGCTGCAGAATTATTTTGGTACCCTTCCCCAGATCTGTGCCTCGACACAATCCTGTCTCCGAGCTCTACGGACAATTCCTTCAATCCTCATGGCTTGGTTTTTGCTCTGACGTGCACTGTCAACTGAGGGACCTTATATAGACAGGTGTGTGCCTTTGCAAATCATGTCCAAACAATTGAATTGAGATATTTCTACAACTTGATTGAGTCCACCACTGGTAACACTGGTAACACTGGTGGACTCCAATCAAGTTGTAGAAACATCTCAAGGATGATCATTGGAAACAGGATGCACCTGAGCTCAATTTTGAGTCTCATAGCAAAGGGCCTGCATTTATTTGTAATAATTTTGCTCAAATGTCAAAAAACCTGATTACACTTTGTTATTATGGGGTATTGTGTGTAGACTGCTGAGGATTTTTTTTGTATTTAATCCATTTTAGAATAAGGCTGTAATGTAACAAAATGTGGAAAGGGTCAAGGGGTCTGATTACTTTCCAACGGCTGCGTATATCAATATTGAACAGTTGTAGGCCGTCATTGTAACTAAGAATTTGTTCTTAAGTGGCTTGCCCAGTTAAATAAAGATAGAAAAAAACAGGATTATCTATTTTGGATGCAATTTGAATGGAATTGATGGAAAGGGAGAAAGAAAGACTACAATAGAGTTCCTATGATGAGATGATAGGTATACATGCATTGTGAACTGCGCTCCATACTGAGGTTGTCTGTCCCCACTCAGACAGTTGATGATTGATCACGCAGAGAGCAGAGTGAAGGCCGTAGAAAAGTCAGATTTAGTTATTGCATATAATTGAACAGTTCCATTTCACATCATGGTGTTCATATAAATAACTGATGACAAATGACCGGTTTCTTGCAGTTACAGTGCATTGCGAAAGTATTCGGCCCCCTTGAACTTTGCGACCTTTTGCCACATTTCAGGCTTCAAACATAAAGATATAAAACTGTATTTTTTTGTGAAGAATCAACAACAAGTGGGACACAATCATGAAGTGGAACGACATTTATTGGATATTTCAAACTTTTTTAACAAATCAAAAACTGAAAAATTGGGCGTGCAAAATTATTCAGCCCCCTTAAGTTAATACTTTGTAGCGCCACCTTTTGCTGCGATTACAGCCGTGAAGTCGCTTGGGGTATGTCTCTATCAGTTTTGCACATCGAGAGACTGAAATTTTTTTCCCATTCCTCCTTGCAAAACAGCTCGAGCTCAGTGAGGTTGGATGGAGAGCATTTGTGAACAGCAGTTTTCAGTTCTTTACACAGATTCTCGATTGGATTCAGGTCTGGACTTTGACTTGGCCATTCTAACACCTGGATATGTTTATTTTTGAACCATTCCATTGTAGATTTTGCTTTATGTTTTGGATCATTGTCTTGTTGGAAGACACATCTCTGTCCCAGTCTCAGGTCTTTTGCAGACTCCGTCAGGTTTTCTTCCAGAATGGTCCTGTATTTGGCTCCATCCATCTTCCCATCAATTTTAACCATCTTCCCTGTCCCTGTCCCTGCTGAAGAAAAGCAGGCCCAAACCATGATGCTGCCACCATGTTTGACAGTGGGGATGGTGGGTGATCAGGGTGATGAGCTGTGTTGCTTTTACTCCAAACATAACGTCTTTGTTACCAAAAAGTTCAATTTTGGTTTCATCTGACCAGAGCACCTTCAAACTTTAAAGAACAATTTTTTTTTTTTTTGAATTTTACCCCTTTTTCTCCCCAATTTCATGGTATCCAATTGTTGTAGTAGCTACTATCTTGTCTCATCGCTACAACTCCCGTACGGGCTCGGGAGAGACGAAGGTTGAAAGTCATGCGTCCTCCGATACACAACCCAACCAAGCCGCACTGCTTCTTAACACAGCACGCATCCAACCCAATGCCAGCCGCACCAATGCGCCGGAGGAAACTCCGTGCACCTGGCCACCTTGGTTAGCGCACACTGCGCCCAGCCCGCCACAGGAGTCGCTGGTGCGCGATGAGACAAGGACACCCCTACCGACCAAGCCCTCCCTAACCCGGGCGACGCTAGGCCAATTGTGCGTCGCCCCACGGAACTCCCGGTCGCGGCCGGTTACGACAGAGCCTGGGCGCGAACCCAGGGCGCGAACCCAGGGACTCTGATGGCACAGCTGGCGCTGCAGCGCTCTTAACCACTGCGCCACCCGGGAGGCCATCTTTAAGAAATGGCTTTCTTCTTGCCACTCTTCCATAAAGGCCAGATTTGTGCAATATATGACTGATTGTTGTCCTATGGACAGAGTCTCCCACCTCAGCTGTAGATCTCTGCAGTTCATCCAGAGTGATCATGGGCCTCTTGGCTGCATCTCTGATCAGTCTTCTCCTTGTATGAGCTGAAAGTTTAGAGGGACGGCCAGGTCTTGGTAGATTTGCAGTGGTCTGATACTCCTTCCATTTCAATATTATCGCTTGCACAGTGCTCCTTGGGATGTTTAAAGCTTGGGAAATCTTTTTGTATACAAATCCGGCTTTAAACTTCTTCACAACAGTATCTCGGACCTGCCTGGTGTGTTCCTTGTTCTTCATGATGCTCTCTGCGCTTTTAACGGACCTCTGAGACTATCACAGTGCAGGTGCATTAATACGGAGACTTGATTACACACAGGTGGATTGTATTTATCATCATTAGTCATTTAGGTCAACATTGGATCATTCAGAGATCCTCACTGAACTTCTGGAGAGAGTTTGCTGCACTGAAAGTAAAGGGGCTGAATAATTTGGCACGCCCAATTTATCCGTTTTTGATTTGTTAAAAAAGTTTGAAGTATCCAATAAATGTCGTTCCACTTCATGATTGTGTCCCACTTGTTGTTGATTCTTCACAAAAAAATACAGTTTTATATCTTTATGTTTGAAGCCTGAAATGTGGCAAAAGGTCGCAAAGTTCAAGGGGGCCGAATACTTTCGCAATGCACTGTATTTATCCATGGAAAGGGGAGTGGGTTTGGGTGGGAAATCTCAGAATCCCGGTTCCCGCTACTCAACCTTGCATTCATTGCAGTAGAACACATCTTTCACCCGAGTCAGAGTCATGCAAAATGCGTTTTCTGTGAATTACTATGAGAATTTATTTTTTTTGTCACCAATAGGCCTACAGTAGATAATGTTAGGCTCACGGTTTAGTCATTTTAAGTAATATGTAATGAAATAGCAAAAAATAAAATATACATTTCAAAACTATTCTATTTGAAGTGCTGAATAGAAAGAATAGTAAACTCGGTCCTTTCTCAGGACCCTGTCTTTCAAAGATAATTCGTAAAAATCCAAATAACTTCACAGATCTTCATTGTAAAGGGTTTAAACACTGTTTCCCTTACAGACGGTAGGCAATTAAGGTCACAGTTTCGAAAACTTAGGACACTAAAGAGGCCTTTCTACTGACTCTGAAAAACACCAAAAGAAAGATGCCCAGGGTCCCTGCTCACCTGTGTGAACGTGCCTTATACATGCTGCAAGGAGGCATGAGGACTGCAGATGTGGCCAGGGCAATACATCGCAATGTCCATACTGTGAGACGCCTAAGACAGTGCTACAGGGAGACAGGACGGACAGCTGATCGTCCTCGCAGTGGCAGACCATGTGTAACAACACCTGCACAGGATCGGTACATCCGAACATCACACCTGCGGGACAGGTACACCAGGAACGCACAATCCCTAAATCAGTGATCAGATTGGACTGAGGGCTTGTAGGCCTGTTGTAAGGCAGGTCCTCACCAGACATCACCGGCAACAACGTCACCTATGGGCACAAACCTACCGTCGCGGGACCAGACAGGACTGGCAAAAAGTGCTCTTCACTGACGAGTCGCAGTTTTGTCTCACCAGGGGGATGGTCGGATTCGCGTTTATCGCCGAAAGAATGAGCGCTACACCGAGGTTTGTACTCTGGAGTGGGATCGATTTGGAGGTGGAGGGTCCGTCATTGTCTGGGGCGGTGTGTCACAGCATCATCGGACTGAGCTTGTTGTCGTTGCAGGCAATCTCAACGCTGTGCGTTACAGGGTAGACATCCTCCTCCCTCATGTGGTACCCTTTCTGCAGGTTCATCCTAACATGACCCTCCAGCATGACAATGGCACCAGCAATACAGCTCATTCTGTGCATGATTTCCTGCAAGACAGGAATGTCAGTGTTCTGCCATGGCCAGCGAAGAGGCCGAATCTCAATTCCATTGAGCACGTCTGGGACCTGTTGGATAGGAGGGTGAGGGCCAGGGCCATTCCCCCCAGAAATGTCTGGGAACTTGCAGGTGCCTTGGTGGAAGAGTGGGGTAACATCTCACAGCAAGAACTGGCAAATCTGGTGCAGTCCATGAGAAGGAGATGCACTGCAGTACTTAATGCAGCTGGTGGCCACACCAGATACTGACTGTTTCTTTTGATTTTGACCCCCCTTTTGTTCAGGGACAAATTATTACATATCTGTTAGTCACATGTCTGTGAAACTTGTTCAGTTTATGTCTCAGTTGTTGAATCTTATGTTCTCACAAATATTTACACATGTTAAGTTTGCTGAAAATAAACACAGTTGACAGTGAGAGAATGTTTCTTTTTTTGCTGAGTTTAGAAAGAAAATATTTTTCATACAGTATGTGACTATAACTTGACATACACATTTTTTGGGGGAAACCATTTTTTATTTTTTATCATTTGTATCCAATGGCAGTTTGTGAGCATTTTGAGATATGTCAGTCTTACAGTGTCATTATCCTTATACAGCATATGTAGGGTGTGAATTATTTGGTGCAGTGAACAAGTACCTTTTTGAATTTGTTTGTTGTATTTAGTCAATAACAAATGTGCTTAGTTTTGAAACGGAAGCCATTTTGATAAGCTGTTTACATTTCTGTGCTTAGTTGTGAAAATGTACCACATACTTGTGAAAATTGTACCAAATTCAATTAAATGTTCTTATAACTTATGGAAACTCAACTACAATTCAGTTTTACTGTAAACTTCCAGTGTTCCATTGTGGCACATGTATTTGTGTAAATATAATCCATCTGTCTAAAATGAATATTGCAGAATCGACTCCCCTTTTACTGCAACACAATGTACAGGCAATTATGTAAGGTGCAATATGTATGTCCCTTTTGAAAAACGTACTACATTTAAGCCGATTGGCCGTAGAATAAGCAGCAATGCTCCTCTGGTTGTAAACTCTGTGGATTTGGAAACTATAGGTGGTCCTGGGTAAAATAAACCCTGTTTACCGCAACACAATGTACAGGCAATTATATCCAGTCAAAGACATTTTAGGACTGGTACACAAAACATAGTTAACACAAAAAGTAGTTGTCCACTTAGGCTTGAAAAAATAAACAAATTAATCACATTTGTACTTATACCCATGCAAACATGGCCGAAGACGTGACTTAAACAGGAACCAACTGCCTCAATTGTCAAGCTGCAGGGGACACAAATGAAAGGAATATTTGAGACCTTTCTCTATTAACCAATTAATTGTACATACGTTTTCAGTTTGTGAGTGTGTGATATGGGGGTATAGAAAAGTTTTTTTTAGACATTTATAAAGAAAACCTTTTATATAGCAACTTTGTTGACATTGCCATGTTGAAAAGAGCCTTGCTTTTGGCTGTCACAGATACACCCCACCCCCCCACTTCACTCGCTATTTTCGTCTACAGTCGACTTCGCTCGACTTACCGCTTAAACACACCCAGCATATCTAGGTCCACTGAATGACTTTACACAGAAACGGAAATTAACTCGGGTATTTTAATTTTCCACAAGAAACACATCTCTTGTACCTCACGCAGTCAATAGACCCCCCCCCCCCCCAAAAAAAAACATGATATACAAAGAAACAACATCACATCCAAAAATATGAAGACAAGTACAAGAGCACATACAACAGTTTTACCCTTTGCTTCAAACATATCCCTCCTTTTCTTTCTGTCACAACAGTACATTGAGGAGGATCGACAGAAAGCAACACAGCTATTAAAGTTGCATTTTTTTGTTCAACGGTAGTTGTGGGAAACCGAGCCTTACAGTCGAGTCAACGAGACCAGAATTGTGTCGGATGGCTCCGCTAGACTATGGTTAGCCAAATGAAATGAGGAAATAAGTCATTCAATGGGAGGTTATTACTGTATCAGCCGTCATTATTAGGCTGTACATCTTCTATCTCCTTCAACAAGTGTCTCATGTAGCCACTAAGCCTGAGTGTTCTCCTCTGGCAGCCAAACACAAAGGCATTACTGTTGGACCGGAGCCGCTACTAAAGTAATCACCAGCTGAGCAATGACCTAACGCAGAGCAGGTGGCCAGCAAATGTGTGTTTGTCTGTGTCGGCGTGTGTGTGTGTGACAACAACAAAAAAGAAAGGAAAACAGCATAACAACAGCATACAAAAGAAACAGCTGTTGAGTAAGGTCAAGTTTTAAAGTCTGTGCTGCGGCGTTTGAGTTTCTCCGGGTTGTTAGAAGCCATGTGAGAGAAGTCCCTGAAGATGTCCTGGTACGTTTCATCACCTTAGAAAAACAAGACATAAAATGAAAATTCAGGAAAAGAGGATTTAGACATTTACAATTTGCCGACATTAGGCTACTCCTATAAAAACACGCATGCATACACGCGGACGCACGCGCACACACACTGTTTACCTGTAGCGCTGTAAGGAGGTGGCATCAAGGGACACACTGTGCAAGCAGCGCAGAGCAGGCAGTCGCCTCATTGGACGAACACAAAGGCTCACAAAACAACAACGAGAAAGCACTGCACATCAGAGACTGACAAGACAAATGAAGCATTTCCGAGTATAGACATTACATGAGCCTCACAACCTCAGTCCTCCAGAGCCAGACAAATGATTTGAGTTAGGATACTTCAAACCGGGATTTTAAATAGGGAGTTATTGTGACAGTACTGGAGTAAATAACTTGGAACAGACTTGGCAGACAGTTTGGCTATGGAGGAATGGATGGTCCACCCTCTTTCGCATACAACACCGCAAAAAATGTTACAGCTCTACCCATTGAGAGTCCACTGTTCCAGCCCAAATTGGTTGCATCAGCTAGGCCTACTGGCTAGCTGATGGGCTCAGACCAGTGGTTCCCAAATGTAGAATCATGGTGCATTGTTCATTGTCCAGATAGACACAAACATGATTATAACAGCCACGACCCAGGCTTGACCAGCAGCCTAAGACTGGCCACAACAATAACCCACCAGTGGGCCCTGAGCCACTGTTTGGGAAAACACTGAACTACAATGGACAGAGTGGCTCATTACTTTCTATACATCTTCATGTTCTCAGCACCAAGTTCTAATTCTCAAACAAAAACCACGCTTAAACGGTGGCAGTGTGCATTTGAAACCGGTCAAACACAATAGTAACCACTTAGGTGTGACCACAGAGCCCGTTTGAAAAGGTTAAAGCAAGCCTGGGGGAACATACAGTTGTATAATGGAAAAACCCTCAAGTGAAAATACCATTGGTTGTTGGACTTATGCAAGGTGCATAAAATGTACACGATGAGACAACACTAACAATCAGATTCATTCTTTTTCAAGCAGCATCCTGTGGTATCATACAATACATTCACACATAAGTCCATATAGAACTCTACACTTATATATAGGTGTATAAATACATGTTAAACATGGCCAATGCCCAGTGCTATCATACACTGATCTACATTGAGCTTATATGGGCTGTAAAGTGCAGGATGACTAACGGCATTCATTCATTCTACATCAAAGTGCAACGTGGACTCTCTCGTGGTGTGCATACATAAACACTCCCTTTAAACGTCCCTCCTTCCTCTTCTATGGAATGTTCTCTCCTTTTCCCAGTTTTTCCCTTTAGTATTATATTCCCAAAATGGTTGCCTCTTCCAACATACAGAAATACTGCAGTATAGAAGCCTCTTGTCCATACATTTACCCTGTATTCGAGTTATCCCTCTACTCAAACTGCATTCACTCTACTCCCTCTTTGGAGATACAGCAAATGGTCCCTACCCAGTAATCCAGTTAACAACTCTCAGTTCCAGGAACGTTCCCCATATAAGTTACAAGAACGTTCCCCCTAACCTCTTATTTGTCCAGATTTCTTCTGACAGCACTCTAGGAAGGGTCCAGCAATGATTCCAGAAAGCAATCAAAACATAACTTGAACATCATGCTTGACTTTAATGTTTAAAAAAAATTGAATCTATTTTAATGTTACCTCACAACTTACTGGGAACTGTTAGACGAGTAGCCTACGCACCTCGGAGGTACCCCTCCTCCCTATCTGTTCTCTCCTCAATTACGATGCCAGTTCACCTCTCTCTACTCATTCTGCCCCCCTAGTGCCCATCCACTCAGTTGGTTCTTCAAGGCCTGAAGTCCCTTCCTGGTTTGGCCCATCCCACTCCCTGTCCCGCCCACACCCTGTCCCCCCGAGTGACCTGATTGGCCAAAGGCTCCATCCATCTCCCGCATCTCCTTGTTCATCTTGGCAATTCGCAGCCTGTCAGGAGAAAGCAGAGTCGTGAGAAAATCAATCAACCCTTCTAGTGTCAACAAATCAACTGAAGTTTATACTCACAGGGTGACAATGTCAGCGTTGGCTGTCTCCACGGCGATAGTAATGGGGTCTTTCTGGTTGTTGTCTCTGGCGTTGTAGTCCGCCCCTCGCTTCAGGAACAGACACACAAGCCTGGGAGATGGGGACCAGGTTAGTGCGTGTGTGTGTGTGCGTGCGTATGTGTGCGCATGTGTGTGTCCATCCTACCCAGTGTGTCCCAGTATAGTGGCGTGGTGTAGAGGTCCTCTCCTGTTGCTGTCTGCTGTGTTGACATTGGCACCGTTCTGTAGCAGGAACTCACACGCTGCCAAGGAGTTCTGGAGAGACGGGTCAGAGGGCAGGTGAGCATATACGCACAAACCGATACATTCACACAAACCTGCTTGCTCTCTTATAAACACTCTCTCTCGCTCTCCTCACTGCGGTGACGGCCTGTAGGAGTGGGGTGCTGGACTCCTCGGCTGTGTTGACCCAGTTGACGTCAGCTCCGTGGGCCAGGGCGTCGGCCATGACAGGGAAATGCTGTAGCGCTGCAGACCGATACAACAACGCCCCGGGATGAAGACCAGACAGGTCCTCCTCTTCGTCATCTTCATCATCTGTGGAGGGATGACAGGGGGTTTAGTGCGTGTGTGTGTGTGTGTGTGGGGTGGGCCGTCTCTGTGTGTGTGTGTGTCACCTTTGTGAATGGCCGTGTTGTTCTCTTGGACAAGGTCACTCTGATTGAGCCCTGAGGGGAGAGAGAGAGCGTCACATGATATTCCTTCAGTATAGCAACAGGCCACAAGATGACAGGTTTATCCTGCTGACTATAACAATACACACACTACAACAATGTACCAAGCTTACCGCTTTTTACTGTGTCACCAGGTTTATGGATGATGTGTGTGTGTGTGTGTGTGTGTGTGTGTGTGTGTGTGTGTGTGTGTGTGTATGAGTTTAGGTGCAGCGAGGCTCAACATTGTGTGAATATTTGACATAAATTCCTTCCTAGCTTGATAAGTTGTGGAATTTCTGTCGTTGGTATCTATCCTCTTATCTACCCCTTGGACAGACACAAATAACCCACAGCACCTGCATCGCTTACATTCCTGACCTGGACACACATTTGTACTGGATCAGGACTTATATCACTTCAACACCTACCAGTCCATCAGCAGACAGCGAAAAGAACAACAACATCTCTTTTATAGGAAGCAGAAACGCTATTGATTTGAATACCTGATCAGTTGTAATGTAATGCTTAACAAGGCCAGCCTGGTACAGGTCTGCTCGGCTTGGCCCTATAGTGCGAATCAGATGAGCGTGTATGTCCTGTCCAGTACCTGCGAGTCGTGGCAGGGTGGCCCGGGTGGGTTTGGGTTTGAGTGGGGGTCGTGACCCAGCTGGCCTCTCCTGGGTGTTAGCCCTGTTCCTCCGGGCGCTGGAGCGCCGCAGGGGAGCTTTACGTCCTGTCTCCGGGAGCTTCTGGATGAACTTCTTCTCCACGTACTTAGAACGAATCCACGACTCCTTATCACCCCTGAGGGAGCAATAGAGAGAGAGAGAAAGATGGAGAAAGAGAGGGGGATAGAGAGATGGAGAAAGAGAGAGAAGGGGGTTAGAGAGATGGAGAAAGAGAGAGAAGGGGGATAGAGAGATGGAGAACGAGAGAGATGGAGAATGAGAGAGAAGGGGGATAGAGAGAGATGGAGAACGAGAGAGATGGAGAAAGAGAAAGAAGGGGGATAGAGAGATGGAGAACGAGAGAGATGGAGAAAGAGAGAGAAGGGGGATAGAGAGAGATGGAGAACGAGACAGATGGATAGATATTAAAAAAAAGGAAGGCAAGAGAGTGTCAGATCATTAATGCAATTTGAGTAAAACAATATATCAAATCAAATTAATTTCATATACAGTAATGCACATTAACAAACCATCATATTATAACACAGAAAATCAGTTCAATTCAATTTGACAAGCCAGCCCTCCCCTCCCTACTGTATTACAACATGGTTGACTGCATTCTACTTTACATCCAGAACACATACACAAAGCCATGCAGTTGCACAGCACATTTCTGGGGGACAGTTTAGTTATGACACAAACCACAGTCATTGTCATGTTACGGCACAAACCACAGCCGTCGTCATGTACCTGTGTCACTTCCTGTCTGGGGTGCAGCAGAAGAGAGGAAAAGAGGAAGTCAGATACAGTGCCTTTGGAAAGTGTTCAGACCCCTTAACTTTTCCAGATTTTGTTACTGCCTTATTCTAAAATAGATTTAACAGATGACTAACAAATATATACTGAAATATCACATTTACATAAGTATTCAGACCCTTTACTCAGTACTTTGTTGAAGCACCTTAGGCACCGATTACAGCCTCGAGTATTGTTGGGTATGACGCTTCAAGCTTGGCACACCTATATTTGGTGAGTTTTTCCCATTCTTCTCTGCAGATCCTCTCAAGCTCTGTCAGGTTGGATGGGGAGCGTCGCTGCACAGCTAATTTCAAGTCTCTCCAGAGATGTTAGTAACGTGTCCTGAAGCCACTCCTGCATTGGCTTGGCTGTGTTGTAGCTTTAATGTGTTACAGAGTTCATGTTTAAGTTAACTCATTGAGCTGTATCTAAACATATTTCTTTACAGTTATTTACATATGTAATTGTATTGGTTTGAATTGAATTACGCTTTTTGACTGCAAGTTCCAGAATGCCTTGCGAGAGGAATGAGAGAGATAAGGCGCCAATTATGTGCAGGTGCAGGGATTGTGGCTGACTTTCCGACAGCATCTTACCTGCATTGCTCTGTACCAAAACAAAGTTGTTAAATGTAACGTGAACAATTATTATTACTAAAATAAGCTTTCGTATCAAACCCGACGTCCCAAGTCATTACTTTGAAGTTAGTTAATCTAAAAGGCTGTGTGCATATGGTCCTTGTCCTGTTGGAAGGTGAACCTTCGCCCCAGTCTGAGGACCTGATCACTTTGGAGCAGGTTTTCATCAAGGATCTCTCTGTGCTTTGCTCCGTTCATCTTTGCCTCAATCCTGACTAGTCTCAAAGTCCGTGCCGCTGAAAAACATCCCCACAGCATGATGCTGCCACCACCATGCTTCACCGTAGGGATGGTGCCAGGTTTCCCCCAGATGGGACACTTGGCATTCAAGCCAAAGAGTTTAATCTTGGTTTCATCAGACCAGAGAATCTTGTTTCTCATGGTCTGGGAGTCCTTTAGGTGCCTTTTGGCAAACTCCAAGTGGGCTGCATGTGCCTTTTACTGAAGAGTGGCTTCCGTCTGGCCACTCTACCATAAAGGCCTGATATGTGGACTGCTGCCGAGAGGTGTCGTCCTTCTGGAAGGTTCTCCCAGCTCCACAGAGGGACACTGTCAGAGTGACCATTGGGTTCCTGGTCACCTCCCTGACAAAGACCCTTCTCCCCTGATTGCTCAGTTAGGCCAGGCAGCCAGCTCTAGGAAGAGTTGGTGGTTCCAAACTTCTTCAATTTAAGAGTGATGGAGACCACTGTGTTCTTGGGGACCTTCAATGCTGTAGAATGTTTTTGGTGCCCTTCCCCAGATCGGTGTTTCGAGACAATACTGTCTCTGAGCTTTCTGGACAATTCCTTCAACCTCATGGCTTGGTTTTTGCGCTGACAGGCACTGTCAACTGTGGAAGCTCCCGAGTGGCGCAATGGTCTAAGGCACTGCATCTCAGTGGTAGAGGGGTCACTACAGACCCTGGTTCGATTCCAGGCTGTATCAACCGGCCGTGATTGGGAGTCCTATAGGGCGGCGCACAATTGACCCAGTGTTGTTCGGGTTAGGGTGTGGCCGGGATAGGTCATTGTAAATAAGAATTTAAATAAGAATTTGTTCTTAACTGTAAAAATATATATAATAATAATAAAATAATAGTGTGCCTTTCCAAATCATATCCAATCAATTTAATTTATCAAGTTGTCGAATCATCTCAAGGATCATCAATGAAATAGGATGCAATTTCGAGTTTCATAGCAAAGCGTAAATAGGGTCTGTTTTTTATTTTTAATATATTTGCAAAAAAAAATCTAAAAACCTTCATTCATTTTGGGGTATTGTATGTATTGATGAGGAAAAAATGTATGTTATCCATTTTAAAATAAGGCTATAACATAACAAAATGTGGAAAAAGTCAAGGTGTCTGAATACTTTCCTGCACTGTATAATACATAAGTCAGAGCCCGACCTCACTAACAGCTGAATGGAAGCAAGCAGCAAAGGGGGAACCAACTACATATTAATACCCATGATTTTGGATTTTGGAATGAGATGTTCGAGTAGCAGGTGTCTACATACTTTTGGTCATGTAGTGTACTTAAAGATAGAATGTTGGCATATTGAGCAAAGAAAAAGTATAGTTTACATTTTAGCAGTATGCATTTGAAGTGTAATTAGGAAAACTTGTAAAACAACTCCCAGCAGTTTCATGTTAATGACACCAGAAGGAGATGAAAGGGGTATTCTTATACCTGGGGATTCAACAGAACTTTTTATAATGTTTTGAAAGTTGCAGATAGAAATGTAAAGAATAGAACTACTCCACAGTATATAGACAATACAGAATCGTGTCTGGTCTACACAATATATTTCTATCTGTACGTTCTGTTCCATTATCCTTCATAAACCTGCAATGAAATCACACGGCAACGCTATTACATCTTGACTGTCTATGTGAGATTAATAAAAAGTGATGACTCATGAAAATGAGAGTGGGGAGTGAGATACCTTGGACTGGACGGGTGGGGTTTCTTGATGGTGATCTCATCAATTCGCCCCTCGTAGATCCTGTTGATGGCTGTGTTTCCCAACTCACACATCAACTACAGGACAGCAAGGCAGGGAGGATAAACACACACGTCAGTTGTGTTTTTATTGAATAAAGAAAGTATATATATTTCTACATAGAGTTTCAATACATTCTAAAACGCATGTACAGTCGTGGCCAAAAGTTTTGAGAATGACACAAATATACATTTTCACAAAGTCTGCTGCCTCAGTTTGTATGATGGCAATTTGCATATACTCCAGAATGTTCTGAAGAGTGATCAGATGAATTGCAAAGTCCCTCTTTGCCATGCAAATGTACTGAATCCCCTAAAAACATTTCCACTGCATTTCAGCCCTGCCACAAAAGGACCAGCTGACATCATGTCAGTGATTCTCTCGTTAACACAGGTGTGAGTGTTGACGAGGACAAGGCTGGAGATCAATCTGTCATGCTGATTGAGTTCAAATAACAGACTGGAAGCTTCAAAAGGAGGGCGGTTCAATTGTTGTGAAGAAGGCTTCAGGGTGCCCAAGAAAGTACAGCAAGCGCCAGGACCGTCTCCTAAAGTTGATTCAGCTGCGGGATCGGGGAACCACCAGTACAGAGCTTGCTCAGAAATGGCAGCAGGCAGGTGTGAGTGCATCTGCATGCACAGTAAGGCAAAAAACGTTTGGGAGGATGGCCTGGTGTCAAGAAGGGCAGCAAAGAAGTCACTTCTCTCCAGGAAAAACATCAGGGACAGACTAATATTCTGGAAAAGGTACAGGGATTGGACTGTTTAGGACTGGGGTAAAGTCATTTTCTCTGATGAATCCCCTGTCCGATTGTTTGCTACATCCGGAAAAAATAAAACCACACAAATTCTGACAAACTCCAAGCATTGATTATGCAAGAATGAGCTGCCATCAGTCAGGAAGTGGCCCAGAAGTTAATTGACAGCATTCCTGGGCGGTTTGCAGAGGTCTTGAAAAAGAAGGGTCAACACTGCAAATATTGACTTTTTGCATCAACTTCATGCAATTGTCAATAAAAGCCTTTGACACTTGTGAAATGCTTGTAATTATACTTCAGTATTCCATAGTAACATCTGACAAAAATATCTAAAGACACTTTGTGGAAATTAATATTTGTGTCATTCTCAAAACGTTTGGCCACGACTGTACAGTAACCCCCCTTGACATTAGTCTAGTAATGCTACATTATTGAGATGCATCCAAAGGTAGCGTAGCGGATGTATTCTTACCCGGACCAGCTCTGGTTCCCAGGAGTCCAGGGTGAGGGAGCGTACTTTGGAGAAATGGACACCTAGACTCCTGTCAGAAGGATAGAAGGTAGTTACATTTTAGTTTGCGTGTGTGTGTGTGTTTGCTTGAGTGTGTGTGTGTGTGTGTGTGTGTGTACCTGTGTATCCCCGAGCAGACGATGCAGAGGGTGATCCCTAGGTTGATAGAGGCCCAGTCTGGACCGGGCTCTCCACAGTCGCAGCACTGCATGTTCCCCGGGATGGCCTGGACCTCCTCCAGAGCCTCGCGGCCCCCCGTCTTCTCCTGCTCCCCACACAGCCATCCTCCTCCTGGGCTGCCTCCCGACACAGAGCTGCAATGCTCCCTCTATGTGAGAGAAAGAGCGAGAGATGTACACACACAAACAAACTTTGTGTAGACAATGACCTACAAACCTGCTTCTGAAACACATTTGTTCAGAATGAATAACGTTTGTATGTTTTCTCACGGGACAGTGTGGGTCTTCTCTGCGTTCCTGGAAGGCTGAAGCAATGCTGTTCTGGACAGCACTGATCCAGCCCTGCTGCTGGCGCTCGGAGTCTGCCTGTAACAGACAGCTCCTACACACACACACACAAAATCACTATGTTAACACTAAACAAATACCCTAAACAAATATCTAAAGCAACATCAACACACACATCCCTACTTTCCCTGTATATACCCCCCACCCACACACACAGCTGTAGACTCACTTGGATGGAGAGACCACCTCGAAGCAGAATCGTCTCTCGTTGTCAACGCAGACCTTCACTGTACAAAGACGCAGATCCTCAATCACTACTGTGGGCTGATCCTGAGAGAAAGAAGGACACGGTCAGGCTGGGTGTGTGTGTGTGTGTGTGTGGGTGGGTGTGTGTGAACGTCATTAACGTCGTCTATGCATGGATTGCTATAAAAAATGCATTGAAAAGTAAAGCAGTGGCTTTCAAAAATGCACCTTGAATTTCTTCTGATAGACCAGTTGATTTTTCTGAATGGAGAACCAGCGCCTACCGTCGTGAGACAGGAGATCAAAAGGAGATGAGAATAAATAATGCAATCATTAGATATATCATGATTCTACCCATCACCTTCCTAGCAGTGGAGGCTGCTGAGGGGAGGCCGGCTCATATTAATGCCTTGAATAGAGTCAATAGAATGGTATCAAACGTGGTTCTATGTGGTTGACATTCCAGCCCTTTCTATAAGCCGTCCCCCCCTCAGCAGCTTCCTCTGCTTCCTAGGCTATAGCCTTTAAATATCAGAGAGAGAGAGAAAGGCAGAGAAAGAGAGAGAGAACAACATGCAGTAGAGAGAATGTGTGGTGGGGTAACATACCTGCTCCAAGTCTTGAAGGCATTGCTAGCTCTCTTATACAGGTAGCCCTCCATGGCGATACCGTTGGCGGCATCAGCACAGAAATCCATTAAGGAGTTATCATAGGACACATCCTGCCAACACAACATAAACACAACCATAAACATTACTGTAGGGAAGGGAAGGGATGTTAGTAAATATCATTGTCATGCAGGGATGCCAGTAGAATACCGAGCTATGTCGAAAAGGAAATGATGACGTCATCAGGTGTGACTAGCTGTATCTTTACCGGTTGGAGACTTCTAGCACAGATAGGATATGTTCTGAACAAAGTGAACTCCATTTTGTAGACTTACCCTTTGCAAGAACAAAATTACATTGTTAGATGGATTGCAAAGAGGAATTGCCCACACCTCATTTCACAGAGGTGGCATTCCCGAAGGGAAATATGCAGATGCATGCTAGAACGCACCAATTGGATCGCGCTAGCTCGTTTTTGGCTCTGCCCACCTCCTTGCTTGTTCTGCCCTCATTTTTTCCCATTGGAAACGACAGGTTGTAGTCTGTCTTGGTTTAGTTACAAAACACATTTGCTTCTAGTGTAATAACACGGCAGCCAACTTGGTGGCCTGTGTTTAGTTTGGATCCAGCAGTGTTCACCTTTTTCTTAATGGCCTCGTGTCTCTGTTCCATGTCTCTCTTCTCCCTGGCGGAATTCAACACTAGTTGAGTGTGCTGTGTATGAGATTAAAAAAAGAGAGAGAGTCGGGCACAAAATATTTGATTTAAAAAAAAACACAGAATACAATATGTTTCAAATGATGCACATTATCCTATATCACACACGGCAGTGTAGCATGATAGGCCAGTTCGGCCAGGGAACAAAATATAGAGAATAATGTACACAGTATACTGGAACAGTGTATGTTTTTTAGGAGATTAAGGACTTCTGGCTTGGACAGCTTTTAGCTAGATGTCAGGGAGTCCATCACTACAGACTTCGTCCTCTTGGTGAAACAGGAAGGAGGAAGTGCTGAACCTGTCCCAAATCCCTGTTTCTGCATGGAGGATTGAGGAAAAACCTCAAGCAGCTTCCTATAGTAGCTTTACTTTCTCCCTCTCTCACTAAGGTTTCAGGACTCCCTAAATCTTTCTCAGAATATTACCAATCCCACAAGGTATGACTCCAAACATCGACAAAAGGCTACTCTCCTTGATGTTATCCTCACAAATAATCCTGACAGGTATCAGACTGGTGTTTTCTGTAATGACCTTAGTGATCACTGTTTTACAGCCTGTGTTCGTAATGGCTGCACAGTGAAACGATCTGTCCTGATTTGTCATAGACGCTTGCTAAAAAACTTCAATGAGCAAGGCTTCCTTCATGACCTGGCCTCTGTAAATTGGTAAAGAACCAGCTTGATCCCCTCTGTCGAAGACACTTGGACATTCTTTTTTAATATTTTCAGTGGTATTATTAACAAACATGCCCCCATAAAGATAATGAGAATTAAAAACAGGTTCAGCCCCGGGTTCGACCATGATCTGGCAGAGTTACTCCACCTCAAGAATTCCATTTGGTGAAAGGCTCGGCAAACGCATACTCTCGTTCAGGCAAATGAGAAATAAGTGCATTCAGGCTATCCGGAAGGCCTAAGTTAGTTACTTTTAAGGAGCAGTTCTCTCTCTGTGGGTCTAACCCCAAGAAGTTCTGGAAAACTGTTAAAGACCTGGAGAATAAACCCTCCTCCTCACAGCTTTCCCTTCATGTTGATGATGTGGTTGTTACTGACAAGGAGCACATGGCTGAGCTCTTTAATCACCACTTCATTAAGTCGAGATTCCTATTTGACTAGGCCATGCCTCGTTGCCCGTCCAACTTTTCCTCATCTCCCACCCCTTTTAATGCAAATAGCCCTGATGATTTTCTCCTGGCCCACTACAAAGTTTCTCCTTGCAGGCAGTCACTGAGTCTGAGGTGCTAAAGGAGCTCCTTACACTTGACCCCCAAAAAACATCTGGGTCATATGATTTAGATTGTAGCCCCTATAATCGCTAAGCATATCTCTAACCTTTTCAGCCTGTCTCTCCTCTCTGGGGAGGTTCCCATTGCTTGGAAGGCAGCCATGGTGTGTCTTTTATTTAAAGGGGGAGATCAAGCTGATCCTAACTGTTATAGGCCAATTTCTATTTTGCCCTGTTTATCAAAAGTGTTGGAAAAACTTGTCAATAATCAACTGACTGGCTTTCTTAATGTCTATAGTATTCTCTCTGGTATGCAATCTGGTTTCTGCTCAGGTTATGGATTATGTCACCATTTCCCTTGATTCAAAGCAATGTTGTTCTGCTATTTTTATTGACTTGGCCAAAGCTTTTGATCCGGTAGACCATTCCATTCTTGTGGGCCGGTTAAGGAGCATTGGTGTCTCTGAGGGGTCTTTGGCCTGGTTTGCTAACTACCTCTCTCAAAGAGTGCAGTGCATTAAGTCAGAACATCTGCTGTCTCAGCCACTGCCCATCACCAAGGGAGTACCCCAAGGCTCAATCCTAGGCCCCACGCTCTTAATTTACATCAACAACATAGCTCAGGCAGTAGGAAGCTATCTCATCCATTTATATGCAGATGATACAGTCTTGTACTCAGCTGGCCCCTCCCCGAATTGTGTGTTACACCCCAGCTGCCAAACTAACCCTGATTCAGATGACCATCCTACCCATGCTAGATTACGGAGACGTAATTTATAGATCGGCAGGTAAGGGTGCTCTCGAGCAAATAGATGTTCTTTACCATTCAGCCATCAGACTTGCCATCAATGCTCCTTATAGGACACATCACTGCACTTTATACTCCTCTGTAAACTGGTCATCTTTGTAAAAATAATAATAATAATAAAATAAAAATATATTTATATCAGTCAATCCAGCAGTCTTTAAGCACCTTCTGCAGGTATTTTTTTACATTTTCTTGCCCTCTTGTTCTTTCTCTCTCTCATTCTGCCTCTCACTCTTTTGCCATTTCCTGTAACAGCAGGAAGAGTTAAAACAGTCTTTGTGGCCTTAATGCTCCAGTGAAAGGTGACTTGCTTTCCGGTTTCAAGCTTCTCTCTGACTAACCTTCCTGTTAGTTTTAGTCTACTGTTGACTTCAGGCCTAGAGCTCCATGTATGGCAGCTCTTCCAGTTATGCTGAAGTGCTATTCCAGTGTGGCACTAACGTTACCGTTTGACTAGATGAAAACACGCATGCACGTGCTCTCACACACACACACGAACGCATGCAAGCACAAACTTTCTCAGTCATGTGAAATGTTTCCTGTTGACGGTGCCCACACGGTTTCCTGTCACGATGAGAGGGATGTCACCTTGTGACTTCCTCATCCCTCTGGTGCTCATTGCTAGGACTCGTGTGCTAATTAATCAATGGAATCGACTATTAGAATAAACCTTTTCCACCGGCCATCTAAGAGGAGATCCATTCATCCCCCTCTTCTCTTCCACTCACTCTCATAAACTATTTTTACCCCACTCTCTCTCCCTCGCTGTGTTCCCTAATTTCAAAATCTGAACAACGTACTTGAACAGATCTCTTCCTCCGTCTATGAATTTGGTTCATCCAACACACTTATCTCCCGGCCTCCCTTTCATTCCTTCACATGTTCTTGTTACCTCTTCACTCAGGGTGCGGCGGTAGTCGTCCAGCTCCGAGAGGGACTGGTGACCTTGCTGGAAGAACTGGGACTGGGCATCCATCATAGACACCATCTGACAGAAGAACACAGAGCAAAGCGTTGTCATGCAACCAACTACATGCTAAACAATACATGCAAGCTTAAAAATAACTCAACAACTGCTCAAGTAAACAAATGATTAGACACCCACATGTGAGCTTAACCATGCAACATTTTACAACACTCCCAACGATAACATGACGAAACTCACCGCCATCAGGATGTCGGTCTTCTTCTTGGCCTCGATGACATTGATCTAGGAGAGTTTGTGAACAGGAGGGAACAGAACATGGGTGCGGTTATGACTGCAGCTAGTACGAACCTCTGGGTATTAATAGTGACCAGCCTGCTACAGGGAAACCCTCAGGCAATGCAGTTATCATTCACCACAGCAAAACACATGTCCCTAAACATAGCATATTTTATGAATTATTTTGTTAGAAATATGGCCTGGTCCTGACATCTGTTATGTGTAAAAGAGCTAGCATTCTGTTTGAGGCCTTTGAGTAGTGTCCATGTTCTCACAAAGCCAGCCGGCTGTTGAATGAGAAAGACTCCAGTCTAGAACTGATCGTTTCAATACTGGCCTGTAATTCAATTTAAAGCAAACCACTCAAAATCAATTCAAAGTCAAACTAACATGCTGAAAATGCATTTGGGGGAGTCAATTAAAGCATGTTTCTACAGCCATGCCAGTGTGTATGCACAGGCAAACACTCACCCCTCCATCTCCCTCAATCCATCCACCTTGGATGCCCTCACCTGCAGTACGTAGTCGAGGGCTCCGGAGCGGAAGGTCTTGCGGGCGTTGAGGAGGGCATGGCTGACCTCTTCTACCTCGTGCTGTTTTCCCCGGGGGGCCTGAGCGTTCCTCCCCAATGCTGCCTCCAGACTTTCACTACCCCGCTCAAACTCCTTACGCACATCCTTGAACCGACGCACGTCCCTGGGAGAAGGGAAGGGGGAGCGGGAGGGAGGGAGGGAGGGATAAGGCATATCTGAATGCTAGGGAGTGGCCCTTTCAGACCAGAGGTGGGTGGGACTGAATTAGTTGTGAAAGCAGTGTATGGTAGTAGTTTGGGCAAAGAGGACTGAATGAGAAAGGAGTGCCAGACTCACTCACTCTTTCACAAAACTAAGCAACTTCAACTTCACCGACTTCTGTGTGCTTTCAATCACTTCCTATGAGAAAAAGAGTCAAAGGAGAGAGAGAGAGAAAGAGACAAGAGAAAGAAAGAGAGAGAGAGGCAGAGAAAGAGAGAGACAAAGAAAGAGAAAGAGAGAGCTACTCAGACACCTGACATGTAATAGTGGTTGCTACAGTAACTAACGTTGAAAGCTAGCGATGTACAATAGAGGAGTCCAACTCACCCCCTGAGCTTCCAGAATCACTGCCAGCTTCTTGGAGAATTTCTCCAAACACTCCTGGATGAGAAAAGAACATTGAATTAGTCAGTTTAACTTTTTTTTCTATGACTGAAAACAATAGAACGGAACTTTCACTTCCCTTCATAATAATTTACTATGAGTAATATGACCTGTACAGTTAGGTTCCTTCTACAATGATTCCAAATCAGTGCTTAGAGTGTATTACCCAGAATCTCTATAGACTCACCCCCATCATGTTGTCCCCAGAACAGTGGTGGCCCAGCTCTTTGAGCCCTGTGACAAAGCTCTTGCTGGTCTGACAGTAGGCCCTGCCAGCCTCTAGCATGGAGTGGCACTGCTTCACCAGCTACACAACACAACAACAGGTGTCAAGGTACAACACAACATGGATACTATACAATGCTAAATGAGATGACATAGCACTACCAACCAATATGATCACTGTTCCGACACATAATAGGTCGAGACTGAAAATATTTGGCATGGGTCCCCAGATCCTCAAAAGGTTCTACAGCTGCACCATCGAGAGTATCCTGACCGGTTGCATCACCGCCTGGTATGGCAACTGCTCGGCATCTGAGCGTAAGGCGCTACAGAGGGTAGTGTGAACGGCCCAGTACATCACTGGGGCCAAGCTTCCTGCCACCCAGGACCTATATAATAGGCGGTGTCAGAGGTAAGCCCATAAAATTGTCAGAGACTGTTTTTTCTGCTACCGCACGGCAAGCAGTACCGGAGCGCCAAGTCTAAGGCTCCTCAACAAATTCTACCCCCAAGCCATAAGACTGCTGAACAATTCATAAAATCGCCACCGGACAATTTACATTGAACCCCCCAACCCCCCCTCCCTTTTGTACACTGCTGCTACTCGGTGGTTGTTTGTTACCTATGCATGGTCACTTCACCCCCAGCTACATGTACAGATTACCTCAACTAGCCTGTACCCCTGCACACTGACTCGGTGCCGGTGCCCCCTGTATATAGCCTCGTTATTGTCTTATTACTTTTTATTTTAGCCTACTTGGTCAATATTTTCTTCTTCTTGTACTGCACTGTTGGTTAAGGGCTTGTAAGTAAGCATTTCACGGTAAAGTCTACACTGTTGGTTAAGGGCTTGTCAGTAAGCATTTCACGGTAAAGTCTACACTGTTGGTTAAGGGCTTGTCAGTAAGCATTTCACGGTAAAGTCTACACTGTTGGTTAAGGGCTTGTCAGTAAGCATTTCACGGTAAAGTCTACACTGTTGGTTAAGGGCTTGTAAGTAAGCATTTCACGGTAAAGTCTACACTGTTGGTTAAGGGCTTGTCAGTAAGCATTTCACGGTAAAGTCTACACTGTTGGTTAAGGGCTTGTAAGTAAGCATTTCACGGTATAGTCTACACTGTTGGTTAAGGGCTTGTAAGTAAGCATTTCACGGTAAAGTCTACACTGTTGGTTAAGGGCTTGTAAGTAAGCATTTCACGGTATAGTCTACACTGTTGGTTAAGGGCTTGTCAGTAAGCATTTCACGGTAAAGTCTACACTGTTGGTTAAGGGCTTGTAAGTAAGCATTTCACGGTAAAGTCTACACTTGCTGTATTCAGCGCATGTGACTAATAAAGTTTGATTTGATTTGACTCTCAAGACTCTGAACTTGAATGACCAAAGTATGCACCTGAAAATGTTATGCGCACCAAACCCTTTAGGGAATTAGGAATATCAATTGATTGAAAGGAGAGTGTGATCAAGTTCCATTTTCGTCTGGTGACAATAGATTGGGGAAGCAGCAGTAAAGTTCATTCCCTACAACGCAGGTAAAACACCATGTCTCTCTCAGTTCATAGTCAATATTCAGAGAAAAGGGATGTTCACAAAAACGGACCCAGTCCAACTACTATCTACACTCTACTGTGTGGACGGCTGGGCATGTTTATACTGTAGAAGTGGTGTTATGCTCATATCGAGAGCTTTGATACTCGGAGCATAGCAGCAAAAAAGTGGGGAGGTGTGTGTGTCTTGTTCTTCTATGCTTGTGGGGGACCTGAAATCCCCAAAAGTCCCCACAAGGATAGTAAAACAAGATAATTTCTCCCTTGTGGGGACATTTCCACCATCCCCATGAGGACAAAGGCTTTTTTAAGATCAGGGGTTAGGTATTGGGGCAGCAAGTAGCCTAGTGGTTAGAGTGTTGGACTAGTAACCAAAAGGTTGCAAGACCGAATCACAGAGCTGACAAGGTAAATATCTGTCCTTCTGCCCCTGAACAAAGCAGTTAACCCCCTGTTCCTAGGCCGTCATTGAAAATAAGAATATGTTCTTAACTGACTTTCCTAGTTAAATAAAGGGTTAAAAAAAAAAAATTGGCTTAAGGAAATTTTTTTTTGAATGGAAATCAATTTTAGGTCCCCATGAGGATAGAAAAAGAAGTATGTATGAGTGTGTGTGTGTTTCACTGTCGCTCACCTTCTCTAATCGCGTTTCCAATTCACAGACATCTCCTTCCACCACTTCAATGGCGGCCCTGGATGAAACATAGACATATACATCGCCACATCACTTAGGCAGAAGGTATTTTCCCATGCATCCACACCCTGCTTGAGCAATACCATACTGGTCTGATTGTTGAACTTGTGGCACAATGTTAGTATATCTACAGTAAAAATGTATGTGGCTCCAAGACATCTTTTGGGCTGTAATATCAGACGTCATGATAGTTCAAGCAGTACACTTGATGCTTCACATGGGATCTAGTACACATGGTTAAAGCCTGTAAGAAGGCCAGTGGAAGGAGATTGTGGCTGTTGTGACTGTTTGTCTATGAGTCAGTATCTCCTCTCCTCTGTCTGTCTTTCACATCAACAGCCTTACAGTGTGGTTTCCGCTGCCTTCCACTAAAGACAGAGTGATACTGAGAGAGAAAAAAGACAAAAAGAGAGAGAAGGAGATGCTGAGAAACAGAGTTACGACAGAGAGAGAGAGAGAGAAACAGAACAGACAGTGCCTGTTTGTCTGCCGGTGGTGAAGTAGAGACAGTGGCTGCAGGTCTTGGGTCGGTCAGCTCAGTATCATTCATATTCAAATCGCCTAGCCCAGCGTGACAGGGGTACCAATACAAACAGGACTGCCAAAGGTTTGGTGGAAAATATAATTGATGAGGTTGGAACAAAGCCGGTGTCATTACACACACACATTGTAATCATTACTCTGTGTGTTCGCGCCTGTGTTTGTATGGTGATAAAAAGGAATGCATATCTGTGTGTGTGAGCGTGCATGAGTAAGTGTGCCTGAGAGAGAGAGAGCGAGACTAAGTTTCTGCAATGATCCACCCCCCAAAAAAACACACTTCCTGCCTCCTATTTATCACCTCAGTATCTCTCGCCTCCTGTTCCACTTCACAACCCCAGCCCACCCCCATGATTACCTAGCAACAGGAGGCAGTGGTTTGACGTGCTACCCCAAGTACTCGGCCTCTATGTCTGTATGTGTACTGTAGTAGCCTCTCGCTTTTCCTCTTTCAATGCCTCTTTCCTGAGAAGTCCCTCTCGCTTAGATCCTTCTTTCACTGATATGTCTCTCGGTCTCTTTTCTTCTCTTTCAAAGCCTGTTTTCTCCTAACATCACCCTCTACTCCCTTTCACACTAGCTGTGTGTGTGTGTGTGTGTGTGTGTGTGTCTGAAGGCCTACCTCTGGCACATTCAGTTCAAACTACATCTAAAACCTTCTCCCTCTCGCTGTTCTTGGTCAACTTGCACCACTGACTGCCACAGCAAGTCAAACTTTCCGACACTGTGTGCCTCCCAGATAGACCATGAGCCAAGAGAGAGGAAGAGAGAGAGTTAGGAGCTCTTTCACCACTTACAAGGTTAATCAAACAAGAATTAAGAAATGATAAAACAGCAAAGACAAAGAGACAGAGAAAGGGAGAAAGAGAGAGACAGTTTCTCCTGATCTCCCAGACAAAAAAGGGAGGCAAAACACACCCAATGCAACAAAACTATTTTATTAGCTACTTTCAAACCCAACACAAAATCCACTTCCCTTTTGGCTTCAAATTTTGTTCCTTTTAAAGTTTAAATTTAAAATATATATATATTGACTCTCAAAGAGATTATTAAGCCAAGCCGAACTCCAAGGTTGGTGTGTGGCATTCGCACATTGACTTACAACCATCTTGGTCGCATATGACCTGGAATGTTGATTTGATAGCACCAGGGCACCGAATGGCAAAATTATATTTGTGCCATTGGGCGCAAACACATTTGTTATGTTTGTGTTGTATGTCCGGTGCAGCCGTTGCTACATTTGTATCGTATTTGTTTAAACTAACATTTTAAAGTGGAGACCACCAGTGCTACCAAAGAAAAGGTTCATTTAGAGCTCTGCTTACAACAATCAACAAAGTTGTATAAATTCACTATTTTATTCCGAGACACAAAGCCAGCCCCATTAATGAGAAAAGGTAGTGTCTCGCCCCTCATGTCAATGCCCAGACTCATTTCATTCATCGCAGTGACAAATCTGTCCCCAAGCAAGAGGCATGGCCCCAAACCATCTGCAGGACTGACACTTTGTAATTTGACAAGTGCATCCTCTGGTTGTGCTGATGCAACTAGAATGGTGTGACACACTGCCAATGCTCAGGCATCTATTGACATTGCACAGGTAACTTTGAGCCAAAACATTTGTAGCACTACTCTATTTCCTCACTGTTAGGGAGGATGCCCTGTGTGTACATGTAACCGTTTTGAAACTATCTAAATAATTGACTGCCAAAACATACAGTAGGCCTACATAGGCTACTTACCCTTGAATACATCTGTAATTTGCCGGCAGTAAGTAGGCTACATACATTTATGCAGCATTTACAAATTAGCTCTCACTTTACAATGCTAATAATGTGACTGCATGAATAATGCCTGTAGTTTATGTAAACTGTTGCCCCAAGTCATTAAAAAGATTATTCAAGAGTTAATCAAGACATACCTGAATCGGGGGGAGTCTTTGAGACACTCTTCAAAATCCAGTTTGACAGTCATCCTTCGGTTTTGACACAAATTACAACAATAACACAACCGCAACTATTTCTATTGATGTTGAATGTGACATGGGAGAGAGTGCTTGAGAAAATAGATTAGCTCCTTTTGGCGACGTTGTCCCCCAACAAGCAATACTCCAAATATAATATTTACATATTGAACGTATATTGCATTGTTTTTAGGTTTTTCAATAAATAACTTGTGTTGTCTTGAATTCTATTCTTCTCGACATTAAATCATGACATTAGGTATCAGTGAATCGCGCCTCTCTCTTCTTGGAACAACAGGTTATTACGTATTGATTAGAATAACTTAGTAACCAAATAACTGCAATCGATGAATTTATTATAGGTCAGCTGTTCCACTTCGCTCTTGCTCTCGTGCGCGCTTGAGTCAGGAAAATGAAGAAAAAAACTGTTTCTCGACAGTTTAGATTCTTTCACCGTAAAAAATCCAACTTCAATAAAATAATTGTTAACATACAGCATTTCCCTCGAGGACCCTGGGATGACTAGACTGGCACACTAACGAAAAAAATATCTCGATCTCTCTCGCTTGATGCCTTTGTCCTCCCCCTCACACTATTTCCGGGTATGCAAGTGCCATTGCACTAACCTAACAGCAAAAAAGACAGTTCTTGCAGTGTTGTGGTGGTAGGAAAGTTGTTCAAAAGAAGGGAATATGATTAAATAGGCTAGAAATTGCTATTTTGGAGTTAAAATAAGTCGAATATTAGGCTTACATTCATTCTAAGAGGCACTGATTATAACCATGTGGTTGCATACATTTTTAGTCGTATTCATAGTTAGCCTAGGCAGCCGATAGTGGGTGGTAATACACTCGTGTCACCCGTCTACCGGCTAAATTAAGTATCCTCTATTCAGGCTGCAAATATATAATTTTACTGCTTAAAAAAGCTGCTTAAAACATTCGTGCCGGCGGGAAAAAAAACAAGAATATGTTTAGGCCTACTGTTTAATAAAGCACAATTTTCGGACAATTTAGCCTGTTGCACAACCTTGGCGGATCACGGTGTGCAACATCCTAAATTGTCAGAAAATGGTGTTGGAATATTGTGTGTTATTAAAACAGTACACATATTATTCTAGTTTGCTTTATGTATGAGCCGGGACACAACTGAGAATGCACATCAATCATAGAAGATGTAGCGCCCACTATCGGCTGCGTATGCTAAATTTGCATATACAACTCAGAAAATACCACATATGTCCATATGGCTTTTATGTTGATATCACAACTAGATCACAATTTATGTGGAGGCTGAAGAGCTATAGGAATATATTTGGAGCAAATGTAGGTCTACTTTTAGCTCCCACCAGTGCTCCATTACATAAAACCCAGCTAAAAACAAACGTTTCCCATTGTGGAGAACATTCCCTTAAAAGTCTCATTAAGTCATTACCTAATGTTTTCATAGGAGTAGGAATATTCCAGTGTTCAGTTTTCTGGGGGTTAGGAGATTATTCCATCAACGTCACACCAAACATACACAGAACATGGTTGCCATGTTCTCAGATAAGAATGTTCTAGACACGATTCATGGAAACATTGCAAGAACATTCCTGTGTCCAATTGACGTTTAAAACAGGACGTTCTGTCATGGTCCCCTGGAGGTTTTGGTTAGGGACACACTCACACAGTGCTTTTAACACACACTTTTTCAATTGACATACAGTAACAGTCAAAGGTTTGGACACACCTACTCATTCAAGGGTTTTTCTTAATTTGTACTATTTTCTACATTGTAAAATAATAGTCAAGACATGACAACTATGAAATAACACATATGGAATCAACATGTCTTCACATGGGATTTGAACTCACAAACTCTTGGTTCACAGCATTCCGCACTACACCACCATGTCTGTGTCATTTATCAATTTATCTAACTATTCTCTCATCATAGATTTGATTTACTTATTTCAGAAGAAAAAAAACATAGTTGTCTCATGTTGTTGGGGCATATATATATATTTTTAATGTTACTCTTTAATCAAGAGGTTGTTCAAATCCCAGGTGAGGACAAGTTGAATAATAATGACTGTATAAATGAACATGCACAATGTCAAATATGTAAGTTGAAAATGCTGTATGTTGAAAGCAAATCAAATCAAATGTTATTTTGTCACGAGCCAAATATAACAGGTGTAGGTAGACCTTACAGTTATATGATTACTTACAAGCCCTTAACCAACAATGCAGTTTTAAGAATTAAAAACAAACAAACAGGTAACATTACAAAATATTTCTTCCCAATGGTTCAGTCTTTTATGTGTATTCCCAATAACCAGACAATTTGTGATTTATTCGTCTAGTGAGAGTGAATGTAGTTTGGTCAATAGGTTTTTATGTGAGATAATTATGCTTGGTAAGGGCCATATACTCCCTTAATCCCATACCAATGTTTAGAAAGAGGTACAATTTGGGTGGTTAGGGTGTGTATTCTTGTTTGGCAACCTCTTGCAATTAATGAAGATACTTGTACTTTGTCTTGCTGAGGCAAGAAACCATCCAATTAACACAAACAGAGCTATTTCAAAACAGAATATTAAAAAGTCCACATATCCTTGAGCAACACGAGATTAGCTCTACCTCAACACAACATACGTATGTGTAACCAGAGAGAGGTCTGCATGCCACAGTAGCTAGTCTGTGGTTGAGTGGCCTACACAGACCTATCATTACAGTGGCTGATGATCTAGGTCCATAATTTATGTCTCTCTGCATGGCGCAACACACAGGTACATGAATATAGACACACACATAGACTACACACACACACACACTGAAAAGCTGCTAGATAGTATGCATGCATGCCTACAATGTTTACATCCTACACCGCCATCAGAAAAGCTTGTATGATCAAATGACAGGTGTGTAACAATTGCTGCAGGGACTCACCCAGGCCCATACCACCTGACCTGCCTGCACATGGCTCTCGTTTGTAACCAAAAGACATCATTACATTACATGCACTGGCTGATATGCTCTGAGTGTAAAATCTGAAACCAATCTCAAGTGTAAAGGAGGGATTTACTTTGCGTAGGCTATCTATCTTGAATCTGTTTAATTACTACATGTGCGTAATGACGCGTGCGTAAACCCTTTGGCACCTGTATAGTAAGTCACCTATCATATATTTACTGTTCTAAATGGATATTGTTTTATCAGAAATCGATGTGAAGAGTTAACAAATTCAAGACAGCTAAAACATTTTTTTCATTTCAGACGTCATAATGCAATGGGCGTGATATAGTCTCCCCATGACAGGCATTAAATGTGTGTTGCTGTTACTGTGAAAATAAACTCACATCAGACAACTCTCATAAAATAATCTAGTCATATATAATATAATTTCGTAATTATAATGGTTTATTTTTTCTCTTCTCTGTTAGTTATTTTATTTACCGCTCTATGCTATGTGTGATCCTCTGTCCTTTCCTTAGCTGGCAATCTGGGTTCCAAAAATCTGTCACCATTCCAAAGCGATGCGTCTTCGTATGGCGAGCAGAGAGCGGAGAGAGATATTTAGAGCGAGACATATTTATTTCACCACTGCCGAAGAGAATACCGCAGCTATTAATAAATAAATAACGACGTAGTAAAACTGTTTGACTGTATGACAAGATCTCCTCTGACTTCTTCTGCTAAAGACACGAAATAGCCTGACTCAAGCATGTAATATCGGTCTCAAATCACGTTAATGCGAGCTGCATAAATAATGCGGGTGTGAGTAACATATACTGTAAACGAAGGGAGAAATCAGGGAGGATAGCGGAGGGCCAGTGGTAAGCGGCTCACCACTACGAGCCTGTCGTCTGTGCCAGACCAAAGGCGGGGAGAGCGGGCCGAGACAGCACCATGTCGAACCGAAAACATCGGGACAACCAAGAGATATGCGCCCGCAAGGTCCGGGAGTTGGCCCAGGCTGGAGTAAACAAACACTGCTTCGAGTGCAGTCAACCCGGGGTGACTTACATCGATATCACCGTGGGCTGCTTCGTTTGCACGTCGTGCTCTGGAATGCTGTAAGTATGGATAGCTTATTCTATAACATGCATAGGCTATTAGGCTACTTATGCCTACAATTATAATAAAACTATAAAACTAAGCCCATTGCATGCCAACCCGGACTCATGGGTAGACGTAACATAGTAAATGTACATTTGGAATTCTCCAATGAGAATGGTGTTCATTTGTGTGTGTCCATTATCCATGTGTATGATATGTTAGGAATTGCAATTTCTACAATAAGTTACCAATTTGCAAAACGAATTATATGTTACGAATTCCAATTTGTTGTGGCTATCGCTAATGTTAGCTAGGCTGCAAATGTTAGTTAGGCTAGGGTTTAGGGCAGGGTTTCCCAAACTCGGTCCTCGGGACCCCAATGGGTGCACGTTTATTTTTTTTTGAACTAGCACTATGCAGATGAATCAAATAATCAATTAATCATCAAGCTGTGTAGTGTTCGGGCAATAACCAAAACATCAACCCCTTGGGGTCCTGAGTACAGAGTTTGAGAAATGCTGGGTTAGAGGTTAAGGTTAGGGTTAGGACTTAAGTTAAAGGGCAGAGATAGGTGTTAGCTAACATGCTAAGTAGTTACAAATTAGCTTAAAAAGTAGTAAGTAGTTGCAAAGTTGCTAATTAGATAAAACGCTAAAGTTGGCCGTGATGAGATTTCCACACACAACTTTTGGGTTGATAGAAGTTCCCAGTATACGCCCACCCATCCACCCCGACCAATCACCCAACTTAATAGTTTTCCTTAATTAACCTTCTGTCTTATGTAACCATACCAATCGTAACATAATTTGAGTGTCACCGGGGGCACACTGCACCGGGTGCACACTGCCTGCCCTCCAGGACATCTACAGCACCCGATGTCACAGGAAGGCCAAGAAGATCATCAAGGACCTCAGCCACCCGGGCCACAGCCTGATCAACCCGCCACCATCTAGAAGGCGGAGATAGTACAGGTGCATCAAATCTGGGACCGAGACTGAAAAACAACTTCTATCTCCAGTAGGAATGCACAATATTTCGGTAAGCATATCGGAATTGGCCGATAGTAGTAAAAATGCCAACATCGGATGTCTAGTTTAACGCCGATGTGCATAACCGATGTCAAAGCTGACGTGCATACCTATCTGACATAGGTAGATGGCGTAATGACGCCACAAAAAATGTAGCTCTACACGTGCTACACAGCATTCCTAACCTAGCCCACAATGTCTGCTCTGTGGATAGCGCAGTCAACAAGTCGAGCAGTCATTTGAAAGAGCAAGAATATTTCAGTGAGGCAACTCAAAGGCGAAATCCATTAATGCCAAGATAATGGAATGAATTACCCTTGACAACCAACCGTTCTCTGTCGTAGATGATGTTGGCTTTCGCAGACTGGTCGAGCACCGGTGCACACTACCAAGTAGGCACTACTTTTCAGATGTTGGCCTACCGGAGTTACACAGTATTGTTGAAACTCACATCCATGAGCTACTTACTATGGGTGTCACTGCTATTAGCTTCACAACTGATATTTGGACCAGCGATGTCAGCCCCATGAGCATTATGAGTCTGACAGCACAGTGGGTCCATGAGGATTTCGTACTGAGGAAAGCCGTATTGCATGCTCAAGAATGCCCTGGTTCTCATACCACTGCTGTCATTTCAATGGCATTTGAGAACATGTTTGAAACTTGGAAACAGGAACACTCCTTGCTCCATTCGAACAACTGACTTGAGAAATAAGCTCAACTGCGTCTGCAGCTGATGTGATACCCTGTCATGGCATTGAAATGCCTGCTCAACAAAAATGCCAACACAGACCGTTGCTTAACTTGGAAAAGTACTCTACTAGAGGCTGTGAACAGGCGATTCGGTGACATTCTCTCTGAGCCTCTAATTTGCCGCCACCATGCTCGATGCTAGGTACAAGGACCGCTACTTCAATGCAGACAAGAAACAGGGTTTACATGAAATGTTAGACACAGCTGGACAAGATGTAAACAGACACAGTGACAGTGCGCACCGAGGAAGAGAGGTCACGGACAGACTGAGCTGAAACTTCACTGCTTGACATGTATGATGAAATCCTGGTTGAGACTGAAAAAATGTACAACGAAACAGCAAGTAAGTGAAAGAATTAGGTTTTGATTTTGTTTTACTGGTAATGGGGACATACGTAAATGCCAACAAAATAACTTTTTGGTCAGTGTGTGTTGCAACTATTTAACTGTACTAGAATTCTTAAAAGGCCGCACAAATGTAAAAATGTGGTTATCGGTATCAGGTTTTTTTTGGCAAGGAAAATATCGGATATCGGACAAAAATGTAATATCGGTGCATCCCTAATCTCCAGGCTTTCAGACTGTTAAACAGTCACCACTTCCCGGCCCAGTACCCTGCCCTGAACTTTAGTCACTGTTACTAGGCCGGCTCAATCCTACACCTTAGAGACTGACCGACGCCAGAGACAAGAAGCAGGTACAGGGAGTTGACATTTAATTAGGAACAGACAAAGAGCAAGACATTAACAAGGTCAGCACACTGATTCACAATGACAAACGACAATCTTTGCAGCAATGGGGAACAGAGATGGGGAACTGACAAATATAGGGGAAGTAATAAACAGGTGATTGAGTTCACCCGACATCCCACCTGGGCGAGCCTGACGGGCCGGCCGAGGGCACGGGTGCTGGACAAGCGGGCTGGGCGTGAAACCCAGACGACTCGCCTTAGGCGTGAGAGCCTGCCGAGCCGGCTGAGGCATAGGAGCCTGACGATCCGGCTGAGGCATGAAGGCCTGTCGATCCCGCTGAGACGTGGGAGCCTGACGAGCCGGCTGGGCGTAAAAACACGACGATCCGTCTTGAGACCTGATGTGGGATGGGTGCCTTCCGTGCCAACCGGGGCAAGAAACCTCTCGAGCCAGCAAGGAAGTGACAGCCTGACGAGCTGGCTTAGGCACCCCCGGTTCCATCGGTGTCGGGCCCCGGACCCGACGTCACCACCAACCGGAACGTCAGTACTCCCTGATGCTGCAAATGATAGCTGCTGCATTCTGTAAGGACCAACGCCGGGGACGAGAAGCAGGTACGAGGAGTTGACATTTAATTAGGAACAGACAAAGAGCAATACAGAAACAGCGTCAGTACACGGATACACAATGACAAACGACAATCAATGCAGCAGCGGTGAACAGATGGGGAACTGACATACAGGGGAGGTAATAAACAGGTGATTGAGTCCAGGTGAGTTCAGTAATACACTGATGGGGGATGGCAGGTGTGCGCAATGCTGGGGAGCCTGATGCCCTCGAACCCCTGGGGGGAAGAGCGGGAGCAGGTTGCCCTATGTACATAGTCATTGACCACAGGTCACTTTAGTAATGTTTACATTCTGTTTTATCCGGACTCTGACATTGCTCATTCTAATATTTATATATCTCTTAGTTCCTTTAGATTTTGGGGATTTGGGTGTATTGTTTTGTATTGTCAGGTATTACTGCACTGTTGGAGCTAGGAACATAAGCACCCGCTACATCCGCGCTACACCTGTGATCTGTTAAATATGTGTATGCGACCAATAAAATGTGATCTGATTTGATTACTATGTTACGTCAGGTCTATGAGACCAGGCTGTGCATGCAGAGAATGATTAACCAGTATGTTGCATCTGCAGATTCAATTTTAGGATGCTGCTGTTACATTTGAGTATTGACAAGAAACTGTAACATGTGTATCTTCCTCCCCTTGGTGTCCTATGCTACAGTTAATCAGACTACTACATCATTTTCAGGCGAGCCCGTAGTCGCGCTCGTGTTAGGTTTCATTTCGGCATGGCTCCAGGTTTGGCATTCTCTTCCGGCTCATGTATTGTGTTCTGCATGCAGAACATAGCTCAGATCCCCAACAGATTATAGGCTGTGGTTGAGGGACATTTCGCAAGGTTTCACTAATTCGCAGCGGTGAGATTTCAGCACAGGTTTAGAGTCTTGGACAGGCTGTCTCACTCCAAAGAACAGTGAATGAGCACAATATTATGTACTGTTGTGTAAGCCTTCTCTACACTGTATACATTTTCACTATGGCAATTTTCACCGTAACAATTCATTTTCACTTTTTCTCACAGTCACCTGTCATTGCATCCATTTTTTTGAACAATTTAAATACCATCTACAGCCCTTTCCTCTTTTAAATGCTGTATCACAATTGTTCGTCTTTAGCGATTTATGTTGTTATAAATGTGGAGTGCCCCCTTTCACATATCTTACATATATCTTTTATCGGTTCCTCTTTTTCCAATCTCTCTCTTCTCTCAGGAGAGGACTCAACCCTCCCCACAGAGTCAAGTCTATCTCCATGACAACCTTCTCCCAACAGGAAGTGGAGTTTCTGCAAAACCATGGCAATGAGGTGAGTGACAGTCAGGTGGGCTTGTAGGCGGGACTTAACAGTATTACACCTGTATTTCACCCACCTCATTTCAATTCTGGGCATAATGTTCAAATCTCAGCTGGATACTTCAAGATTTCAACAGCAGGAAAAGGTGAACAAAACACGAACAAGAGGCATACTTGGACTCCTAACATTCAGTATTAAATATATACATGTCCCAGGATGAATAGAGCAAGAATAGATTATATAGATATTATAAATAGATATCATAAATGATAAATGTACATCCTTGGGCCGAGTCCGCCACCAGGAGAGGGATTGAGGCCACATGAGATGGATGAATCTATCTCTGTGTAAGGAATAGTTTTTTAATGTGAACTAGACTAAATAAGGCCCAGCTAAAATCTCATCCATCTTTATGAGATAGAAGAGGATGCTTGATGCTTCCCTCTCTTGTACCAGTCAGACCAATAGAGTGTAGCACTGTTTGGTGGTTACAGGCTTTTTCTGGAGGGATGTAGGTTCTCTGCCCAATTTGTGCAGTGAATCGGATCGAACATCGCAGTTACCGTACACACAAACCACCTCATCACTGTGTGTGTGTGAGAGAAAGCGAGAGTGTGTGTGTGTGTGTGTGTGTGTGAGGTGAGAGAGCGTGTCTGCAGTGAAAGGGATCAAACTTTACATTTGCACACAATAATACAATTTAGTTAGAAATGAGTTCATGTGTGCATGAGTGTCTGATTCATTGCACAGATATCAGGTAGAAAAGTCTGGATAGTCCGATTTGGTTAGATTAATGTGTTGATGTTGGTGATTCATAATTAGTCAGTGAGCTACAGTAGTGTCGATCAGAGCATGTGACTCTAGCATGTTAACTAATGTGTTGGTAGGCAGATGTGTCTATTGTTCATTTTCTACATGATTAATTTGGTGTGTGTGTGTACAGAAATGTTAACTACATTTGTGGGGTACAGAAGTCCCCACAAGAATAGTAAACAAACGAAGATTGGACCAACTGGGGACATTTTGTTGGTCCCCACAAGGTCAAATGCTATTTCTAGGGCGTTTAGGGTTAAGGATAGAATTAGTGGTAGGGATAGAATTAGGTTTCAGGTTAGAGTTAGGAGCTAGGGTTAGTTTTAGGGTTAGGAGCTAGGGTTAGGTTTAGGGTTAAAGTTAGGTTTTCGGTTTAAGGTTAGGGTAAGGGTGCTGGTTAGGGTGAGATTCAGGATTAGGTTTAGGATTTTAGGGAAAATAGGATTTTGAATGGGACTGAATTGTGTGTCCCCACAAGGTTAGTTGTACAAGACTGTGTGTATGTGTGGTGCCTATTGTTGATGTTCTGCATCATTATTTGTGTGTTTGTGTTTTTCTGTGCGCACGTACGTTTGTCTGCGGCTCTGAACGTGTGTAGGTGGGGAGGAGGACCTGGCTGTGTGTCTTTGAGCCAAAGACAGATGCATGCTTCAACACAAGGGACTCACAGAAGCTCAAGGAGTTCCTCCAGGACAAATACGAGAAGAAGAAATGGTGAAAAAAAATCAATAAAGATATCATCTCCATAAAGATATCTACAGTTGAAGTCGGAAGTTTACATAAACCTTAGCCAAATACATTTAAACTCAGTTTTTCACAACTCCTGACATTTAATCCTAGTAAAAATTCCCTGTCTTAGGTCAGTTAGGATCACCACTTTATTTTAAGGATGTGAAATGTCAGAATACTAGTAGAGCGAATTATTTATTTCATCTTTTATTTCTTTTAACACATTCCCAGTAGGTCAGAAGTTTACATACACTCAATTAGTATTTGGTAGCATTGCCTTTGAATTGGTTAACTTGGGTCAAACGTTTTGGGTAGCCTTCCACAAGCTTCCCACAATAAGTTTTGGCCCATTCCTCCTGACAGAGCCGGTGTAACTGAGTCAGGTTTGAAGGCCTCCTTGCTTGCACACGCTTTTTCAGTTCTGCCCACAAATATTCTATAGGATTGCGGTCAGGGCCTTGTGATGGCCACTCCAATACCTCGACTTTGTTGTCCTCAAGCCATTTTGCCACAACTTTGGAAGTATGCTTGGGGTCATTGTCCATTTGGAAGACCCATTTGAGACCAAGCTTTAACTTCCTGACTGATGTCTTGAGATGTTCCTTCAATATATCCACATAATTTTCCTACCTCATGATGCCATCTATTTTGTGAAGTGCACCAGTCCCTCCTGCAGCAAAGCACCCCCCACAACATGATGCTGCCACCCCCGTGCTTCACGGTTGGGATGGTGGTCTTCAGCTTGCAAGCCTCCCCCTTTTTCCTCCAAACATAACAATGGTCGTTATGGCCAAACAGTTCCATTTTTGTTTCATCAGACCAGAGGATATTTCTCCATGTGCAGTTGCAAAGCGTAGTCTGGCTTTTCTATGGCGGTTTTGGAGCAGTGGCTTCTTCCTTGCTGAGTGGCCATTCAGGTTATGTTGATATAGGACTCGTTTTACTGTTGATATAGATACTTTTGTACCTGTGTCCTCCAGCATCTTCACAAGGTCCTTTGCTGTTGGTCTGGGATGGATTTGCACTTTTCGCACCAATGTACGTTCATCTCTAGGAGACAGAACGCGTCTCCTTCCTGAGCGGTATGACGGCTGCGTGGTCCCATGGTGTTTATACTTGCGTACTATTGTTTGTAAAGGTGAACGTGGTACCTTCAGACGTTTGGAAATTGCTCCCAAGGATGAACCAGACTTGTGGAGGTCTACTTGTTTTTCTCTCAGGTCTTGGCTGATTTCTTTTGATTGTCCCATGATGTCAAGCAAAGAGGCACTGAGTTTGAAGGTAGGCCTTGAAATACATCCACAGGTATGCCTCCAATTGACTCAAATGATGTCAATTAGCCTATCAGAAGCTTCTAAAGCCATGACATAATTTTCTGGAATTTTCCAAGCTGTTTAAAGGCACAGTTAACTTAGTGTATGTAAACTTCTGACTCCATGGAATTGTGATACAGTGAATTATAAGTGAAATAATCTGTCTGTAAACAATTGTTTAAAAAATTACTTGTGTCATGCACAAAGTAGATGTCCGAACCGACTAGCGAAAACTATAGTTTGTTAACAGGAAATTTGTAGAGTGGTTGAAAAACGAGTTTTAATGACTCCAACATTAGTGTATGTAAACTTCCGACGTCAACTGTATATGTCAGACGTACCACCTATTTCAAACTCATCCCAACTCAAAGTTGTACACTGAGTTGAATGTGTTAAATGTCCATTCAAATTATTTTTAGCACAATATATTTACTTACATTGGGAAAATTATTTTTTATTTAGTTTAGTCTCATTGAAATAAAATCTCTTCTTCAAATGTAGTCACAGCAACATGGAACTATTTTTCAGGCATTTTTCGAAGAACAAGAGCCGGAGGGAGGTGGAGGGACCCTGGAGCCCGCCGGGGGTGCAGGCCTTACCCTCCTCTCACGGCCCCCCGCCCGCCCAGGCCCCATCCCACGCCATGCCCCCCTCCGCCAGACCCGTACGCACACTGGTGAGATACATAACTCCTCCGATGGATTGAGGAGATGTGATAGAGGCAGAGGGATATTTCATGGATATAAAGCTTTATTAAATTGAAGGAGAAAGTAAAGAGGAAAGGGGGGAGAGAAAGAGTGAAGAGATGGAGGGAGAGAGAGGAAAAAGAAGTGGAGAAAGAGATAGAAAGCAAGAGAAAGAGAGAGAGAGAGGTGTTACTGTGGAGAAGAGTAAGAGTTAGTGAGAGTTGTTACTACGGAGAAGAGTAAAAGAGTTAGAAGTGTTACTGTGGAGAAGACTAATAGTTAGAGGTGTTACTGTGGAGAAGAGTAATAGAGTTAATGAGAGGTGTTACTGTGGAGAAGAGTAATAGAGTTAGAGGTGTTACTGTGGAGAAGACTAATAGAGTGAGAGGTGTTACTGTGGAGAAGACTAATAGAGTGAGAGGTGTTACTGTGGAGAAGAGTAATAGAGTTAGAGGTGTTACTGTGGAGAAGACTAATAGAGTTAGAAGTGTTACTGTGGAGAAGACTAATAGAGTTAGAAGTGTTACTGTGGAGAAGACTAATAGAGTTAGAAGTGTTACTGTGGAGAAGACTAATAGAGTTAGAAGTGTTACTGTGGAGAAGAGTAATAGAGTTAGAGGTGTTACTGTGGAGAAGACTAATAGAGTTAGAGGTGTTACTGTGAAGAAGAGTAATAGAGTGAGAGGTGTTACTGTGGAGAAGACTAATAGAGTTAGAAGTGTTACTGTGGAGAAGACTAATAGTTAGAGGTGTTACTGTGGAGAAGACTAATAGAGTGAGAGGTGTTACTGTGGAGAAGAGTAATAGAGTTAGAGGTGTTACTGTGGAGAAGACTAATAGAGTGAGAGGTGTTACTGTGAAGAAGAGTAATAGTTAGAGGTGTTACTGTGGAGAAGACTAATAGAGTTAGAGGTGTTACTGTGGAGAAGAGTAATAGAGTTAGAGGTGTTACTGTGGAGAAGACTAATAGAGTTAGAGGTGTTACTGTGGAGAAGAGTAATAGAGTTAGAGGTGTTACTGTGGAGAAGACTAATAGAGTTAGAGGTGTTACTGTGGAGAAGAGTGATAGAGTTAGAAGTGTTACTGTGGAGAAGAGTAATAGAGTGAGAGGTGTTACTGTGGAGAAGCGTAATAGAGTGAGAGGTGTTACTGTGGAGAAGAGTAATAGAGTGAGAGGTGTTACTGTGGAGAAGACTAATAGAGTGAGAGGTGTTACTGTGGAGAAGAGTAATAGAGTGAGAGGTGTTACTGTGAAGAAGAGTAATAGAGTTAGTGAGAGGTGTTACTGTGGAGAAGAGTAATAGAGTTAGAGGTGTTACTGTGGAGAAGAGTAATAGAGTGAGAGGTGTTACTGTGGAGAAGAGTAATAGAGTGAGAGGTGTTACTGTGGAGAAGAGTAATAGAGTGAGAGGTGTTACTGTGGAGAAGACTAATAGAGTTAGAAGTGTTACTGTGAAGAAGAGTAATAGAGTTAGAGGTGTTACTGTGGAGAAGACTAATAGAGTTAGAGGTGTTACTGTGGAGAAGACTAATAGAGTGAGAGGTGTTACTGTGAAGAAGAGTAATAGAGTTAGAAGTGTTACTGTGGAAAAGACTAATAGTTAGAGGTGTTACTGTGGAGAAGACTAATAGTTAGAGGTGTTACTGTGGAGAAGAGTAATAGAGTTAGTGAGAGGTGTTACTGTGGAGAAGACTAATAGAGTTAGTGAGAGGTGTTACTGTGGAGAAGAGTAATAGAGTTAGAGGTGTTACTGTGGAGAAGAGTAATAGAGTTAATGAGAGGTGTTACTGTGGAGAAGACTAATAGTTAGAGGTGTTACTGTGGAGAAGAGTAATAGAGTTAATGAGAGGTGTTACTGTGGAGAAGAGTAATAGAGTTAGAGGTGTTACTGTGGAGAAGACTAATAGAGTGAGAGGTGTTACTGTGGAGAAGACTAATAGAGTGAGAGGTGTTACTGTGGAGAAGAGTAATAGAGTTAGAGGTGTTACTGTGGAGAAGACTAATATAGTTAGAAGTGTTACTGTGGAGAAGACTAATAGAGTTAGAAGTGTTACTGTGGAGAAGACTAATAGAGTTAGAAGTGTTACTGTGGAGAAGACTAATAGAGTTAGAAGTGTTACTGTGGAGAAGAGTAATAGAGTGAGAGGTGTTACTGTGGAGAAGAGTAATAGAGTTAGAGGTGTTACTGTGGAGAAGACTAATAGAGTGAGAGGTGTTACTGTGAAGAAGAGTAATAGTTAGAGGTGTTACTGTGGAGAAGACTAATAGTTAGAGGTGTTACTGTGGAGAAGAGTAATAGAGTTAGAGGTGTTACTGTGGAGAAGACTAATAGAGTTAGAGGTGTTACTGTGGAGAAGAGTGATAGAGTTAGAAGTGTTACTGTGGAGAAGAGTAATAGAGTGAGAGGTGTTACTGTGGAGAAGAGTAATAGAGTGAGAGGTGTTACTGTGGAGAAGAGTAATAGAGTGAGAGGTGTTACTGTGGAGAAGACTAATAGAGTGAGAGGTGTTACTGTGGAGAAGAGTAATAGAGTGAGAGGTGTTACTGTGAAGAAGAGTAATAGAGTTAGTGAGAGGTGTTACTGTGGAGAAGAGTAATAGAGTTAGAGGTGTTACTGTGGAGAAGAGTAATAGAGTGAGAGGTGTTACTGTGGAGAAGAGTAATAGAGTGAGAGGTGTTACTGTGGAGAAGAGTAATAGAGTGAGAGGTGTTACTGTGGAGAAGACTAATAGAGTTAGAAGTGTTACTGTGAAGAAGAGTAATAGAGTTAGAGGTGTTACTGTGGAGAAGACTAATAGAGTTAGAGGTGTTACTGTGGAGAAGACTAATAGAGTGAGAGGTGTTACTGTGAAGAAGAGTAATAGAGTTAGAGGTGTTACTGTGGAGAAGACTAATAGAGTTAGAGGTGTTACTGTGGAGAAGACTAATAGAGTGAGAGGTGTTACTGTGAAGAAGAGTAATAGAGTTAGAAGTGTTACTGTGGAAAAGACTAATAGAGTGAGAGGTGTTACTGTGGAGAAGACTAATAGTTAGAGGTGTTACTGTGGAGAAGAGTAATAGAGTTAGTGAGAGGTGTTACTGTGGAGAAGACTAATAGAGTTAGTGAGAGGTGTTACTGTGGAGAAGAGTAATAGAGTTAGAGGTGTTACTGTGGAGAAGAGTAATAGAGTTAATGAGAGGTGTTACTGTGGAGAAGACTAATAGAGTTAGAAGTGTTACTGTGAAGAAGAGTAATATAGTTAATGAGAGGTGTTACTGTGGAGAAGACTAATAGTTAGAGGTGTTACTGTGGAGAAGAGTAATAGAGTTAATGAGAGGTGTTACTGTGGAGAAGAGTAATAGAGTTAGAGGTGTTACTGTGGAGAAGACTAATAGAGTGAGAGGTGTTACTGTGGAGAAGACTAATAGAGTGAGAGGTGTTACTGTGGAGAAGAGTAATAGAGTTAGAGGTGTTACTGTGGAGAAGAGTAATAGAGTTAGAGGTGTTACTGTGGAGAAGACTAATAGAGTTAGAAGTGTTACTGTGGAGAAGACTAATAGAGTTAGAAGTGTTACTGTGGAGAAGACTAATAGAGTTAGAAGTGTTACTGTGGAGAAGACTAATAGAGTTAGAAGTGTTACTGTGGAGAAGAGTAATAGAGTTAGAGGTGTTACTGTGGAGAAGACTAATAGAGTGAGAGGTGTTACTGTGAAGAAGAGTAATAGAGTGAGAGGCGTTACTGTGGAGAAGACTAATAGAGTTAGAAGTGTTACTGTGGAGAAGACTAATAGTTAGAGGTGTTACTGTGGAGAAGACTAATAGAGTGAGAGGTGTTACTGTGGAGAAGAGTAATAGAGTTAGAGGTGTTACTGTGGAGAAGACTAATAGAGTGAGAGGTGTTACTGTGAAGAAGAGTAATAGTTAGAGGTGTTACTGTGGAGAAGACTAATAGAGTTAGAGGTGTTACTGTGGAGAAGAGCAATAGAGTTAGTGAGAGGTGTTACTGTGGAGAAGAGTAATAGAGTTAGAGGTGTTACTGTGGAGAAGAGTAATAGAGTGAGAGGTGTTACTGTGGAGAAGAGTAATAGAGTGAGAGGTGTTACTGTGGAGAAGACTAATAGAGTTAGAAGTGTTACTGTGAAGAAGAGTAATAGAGTTAGAGGTGTTACTGTGGAGAAGACTAATAGAGTTAGAGGTGTTACTGTGGAGAAGACTAATAGAGTGAGAGGTGTTACTGTGAAGAAGAGTAATAGAGTTAGAAGTGTTACTGTGGAAAAGACTAATAGAGTGAGAGGTGTTACTGTGGAGAAGACTAATAGTTAGAGGTGTTACTGTGGAGAAGAGTAATAGAGTTAGTGAGAGGTGTTACTGTGGAGAAGACTAATAGAGTTAGTGAGAGGTGTTACTGTGGAGAAGAGTAATAGAGTTAGAGGTGTTACTGTGGAGAAGAGTAATAGAGTTAATGAGAGGTGTTACTGTGGAGAAGACTAATAGAGTTAGAAGTGTTACTGTGAAGAAGAGTAATAGAGTTAATGAGAGGTGTTACTGTGGAGAAGAGTAATAGAGTTAGATGTGTTACTGTGGAGAAGACTAATAGAGTTAGAGGTGTTACTGTGGAGAAGACTAATAGAGTTAGAAGTGTTACTGTGGAGAAGAGTAATAGAGTTAGAGGTGTTACTGTGGAGAAGAGTAATAGAGTTAGAGGTGTTACTGTGGAGAAGACTAATAGAGTTAGAAGTGTTACTGTGGAGAAGACTAATAGAGTTAGAGGTGTTACTGTGGAGAAGAGTAATAGAGTTAGAGGTGTTACTGTGAAGAAGAGTAATAGAGTTAGATGTGTTACTGTGGAGAAGAGTAATAGAGTTAGAGGTGTTACTGTGGAGAAGACTAATAGAGTTAGAAGTGTTACTGTGGAGAAGAGTAATAGAGTTAGATGTGTTACTGTGGAGAAGACTAATAGAGTTAGAGGTGTTACTGTGGAGAAGACTAATAGAGTTAGATGTGTTACTGTGGAGAAGACTAATAGAGTTAGAGGTGTTACTGTGGAGAAGACTAATAGAGTTAGAAGTGTTACTGTGGAGAAGACTAATAGAGTTAGAAGTGTTACTGTGGAGAAGAGTAATAGAGTTAGATGTGTTACTGTGGAGAAGACTAATAGAGTTAGATGTGTTACTGTGGAGAAGACTAATAGAGTTAGAGGTGTTACTGTGGAGAAGACTAATAGAGTTAGAAGTGTTACTGTGGAGAAGACTAATAGAGTTAGAAGTGTTACTGTGGAGAAGAGTAATGGAGTTAGAGGTGTTACTGTGGAGAAGACTAATAGAGTTAGAAGTGTTACTGTGGAGAAGAGTAATAGAGTTAGATGTGTTACTGTGGAGAAGACTAATAGAGTTAGAGGTGTTACTGTGGAGAAGACTAATAGAGTTAGAGGTGTTACTGTGGAGAAGAGTAATAGAGTTAGAAGTGTTACTGTGGAGAAGAGTAATAGAGTTAGAGAGAGGTGAATACTGTACCGACAGAGATCCAATGACACAGAGAGACAGAGACAGATGACCAAAGAGAACCCACTCCAGGTCATCTTCACAGCAAAGATAAAGGGGTGAATAACAGATGAAGGGTTAAATGAGGATAATGTAACACAGAGGAGAAATACATCCACCCACTGTTTGCCCCCCGTCTCCCCTCTCCTCCAGTCCCAGTCCCAGCTCTCGTCCTGGGGGGACAGAGTCCCCACCATCTCCCCTGCGGACATGAGGGCTGATGTGTTTACCGCCCGTGCTCCCTCACGCTCCCAGAGCTTTAGAGACCCCTCAATGAAAGGTAGAACTGTTCACATTCTTTTTTGGTACCGTAAAAAAATGGAACCTGAGGCAACATTGTTTGATGCCTGTTTCTTCTTTCTCTTTCCACCTCTCTCTATCGTTATGTCTGTTTCTTTCTCTTTCTTTCTGTTTCTCTCCTTGCCAATCTCTCTGTCCTTCTCTCTACCGCTCTCTCTCTCTCTCTCTGTATGTCGCTCACTCACTCTCTCTCACCCTCTCTCTCTCTCTCTCTCGCTCTCAGAGTCTCTACTGAGAGGTATAGAGAGACAGCGTCCAGGCTCTCTGTCTTCAACGATGGGACCCCATAGCCACGCCCCCTCCTTTCCTGCCCTGCCTCGACCCTCAGGTAAAGACCACACCCTCCTCTACTTAAATATCTCTCCTTTTCTCTCTCAACTTTTACCTCGTTAGCCAGTAGCACTTCCAAAAACAACTTCACTTTAGTTTTTTTTTGTACCTTTATTTAACTAGGCAGGTATGGCACTAACCCGTACAGCAATTGATTGTGTCCTGAACGTTTATTCAGAGGTATAGAATAGAACAAAACAGAAGAATATAGCCTTGGTGGGAGTGCATACTCGCCAGTAGTCCTGTACCCTTCTGCTATTAATTCTGATTAGTCCGTTTCTCCCTTCAAAGTTTCCAATCGGAGAACTGGCCAGGTCAAGCAGAGACACACTGTACCCTGAGATAGATAGAAAGAGAGAAATAACACGAATAAAACTATTTTTTAGAGAGTGGACAATACCCGATTCAACAGGGGCCCAATGATATTTCACAGCTCAGAAGTATGCTATGATTCTGTCCAGGACAGACCCCATCTAGGAACACATTCAACTCCTGGCTGCTAATACATGTAGCATGCTATACGTTTGTGCAAAGCTAGGATTTCCCCAATAATCCATTGAGGTTCTATTTGCTATCTTGTTTTATTGAGGCTATTGGATGGTCAAGTCACATGGAAAAACATGCATGGGTTGCGTCTGAAATGGCACCCTATTGCCTATATAGTGCACTACTTTGCAGGCCCTGGTCAAATGCAGTGCACTATATAGGGAATTGGGTGCCATCTCGGACTCACCCCCAGCCTTCCTTATCTCGGCCATCTTTGTTTGGTCCTCTCAGGTCGCACAGTGTCCTCCTCGGGGGGCTTAGCCCCCTTCAGGGCCTTCCCTAAGTCTCTGAGTGTGGATTTTGGGGGGCTCAGCCAGCAGCAGAGTCACAGTGCCCTCAGCATCACCCCCCCAGCCCCCGGCCCAAACACACACACAAACCACCAGGACCGCTACGCTGCCCTGTCCCAACTAAACAGTGTCTTCTCTGACACGTCGCCTGGGCCTACAGGTAAGGGTAGAAGGAGTGTGTGTGAGGGGTGGGAGGGGGTGGGTGGTGTGTGTGTGTGTGTGTGTGTACACATTTTACTATACTCGTGAGTACCAGAAGTCCTCACAAGAATAGTACACCAAAAAAAAATCAGAGAAGTGAGGACATTTTGCCGGTCCTCACTCGTAAAAATGCTATTTTAGGCTTAGGGGTTAGGTTTAGGATTATGGTAAAGTTTAGGGGTTAGGTAATATAGGATTTTGAATCCCAAAAAATACCTCACAAGTATAGTAAGGCATAGTTGTTTGTGTGTGTGTGTGACTAAGTGAGTGAGAGAGTGAGATTATTGTCAGCTACATTGCATAATGCCTTACTCTAAATGTCAAGGTTTTACTAAGTGAATGACCCCATTGTGTTTTCTGCACTCAATACTAAACCGTTGGGTTGTTACAAAACAACCTTGGAAATATGTTCCAGTTTGGATTTAGCAATGCTACTAGCTGCTAACTAATGAGAACATAAATGTGCAGGACCAATGCCTTAGGCATGTTTGAACTTATATCATTGTTTTATTTCCATGATTCAATACATAATATCTCTCCCCTGGGCAATAATATACTGTAGGTAGATTTATGTGTAGTTTCTTTTGATTAATATAGCATTGAACTATAAGCAGTTTTTTCTTTTTTACACTGCACAGTCAATAGTTATATCTTGACCAATCACACACTGAGAGTGGAAACCTTGCACCCTATGTCAAATCAAATCAATTACATGTGATCTCTCAAATTAGCCCCCAGCTGAGCCCTGTGCTTGTAGACTGGGTGGCTGACGACATTAGGAGGCTAATTTGATTCAGAGAGGTCTGATAGCTAGCAACGATGACAAGAAGCTGCCATGTGGGGAATTGTATGTGGCTTGTTTCAGCTCGTTGTAGCTTTTTTTATTGATACCATGTCTTGTTTTGAGGTGTTGTGACTCATGTCATGTCTATGCTAATATTGGCTAAAATGTTCTAGCTAGCTAACCAACAACTGTAATGATGAATTTGAGGGACAAGTGCTCATTGTGCAAATGTATTTATGTTTTCAATAAACATTTGGAGACAATATATAGTTTACATGTCAACAATCTAAGCCAACCCTGTCTGTTTTTCCCCATAATTGTGCACGCATCAGTTTTGTTGTTAAGCCTAGAAAACCAACCCGTCTATGGTTCGTCTATTTATTTGAATGTGTGTTTTCAGCACCCCCCGGTGGACTACCCCAGTATAGCACCCTATTTGGGAACCGCCTGTCCTCCAGTTCCACTCCTGCCAGGTAATGAATGCACTGTCAAGCAAATACACTTAACATTCCTATTTAATGCATCGAAGAAGTGTAGTCTGTTAAAGTGCACCAGTCCCGGTACAAATACATAGTTTTATTTGCTCAGGATATCTGCATGCCCTTGGTTTAGTAATTCATGACAGGCCGACATAGCTGGAGGCAACTGCAATATTAAATTGACTTGTTTTTAATGTTCATGCATGTAATAATATATAGTTGGTCTTAACTCTTTCCTCTTCTTTTCCGACTTTCTTCAGCTCTCCAGGCGTGGATGCTGTGTCGGGATCTCAAACATTTGCAAGTAGGCAGTGTTACAGAAAATATGAATCAATCATGGAGGCAGGGGCGCAACTTTTGTTTTACAAGAAGGGCGGGACATCTTTTAACCTATCGGTTAAACACTCCAAACAGCCTACCCGACAGCCTACCGGTCCTAAAGCACACCATTGCCTTGTTTTGTATCACATTCGCATGATAAACCTGGCGGGGACAAAAATGCAATTTCAGAACGCCCCCCACCCCCCCGTCCCCAGTGAAAGTTGCGCCCCTGCATGCAGGTGTATATTTTTCATGAAAGACTTTGAAAGGCTTGAACATATCCATGAACTATTGTCTCTCTCTCTCTATCTATCTATCCATCTATCCATCTATCCATCTATCCATCTATCCATCTATCCATCCATCCATCCATCCATCCATCCATCCTTGTCTCTGTCTCCTACCTCCATGTCTCAGGCTTCCCCAACCCGTTCAACTCCAGCTCGCAGCCTGCCCTGTCCCCCAGTAACCCATTCAACAGGTCCACCTCAGGAGGTAAGCTGCCAGCAGAGCACTGCTTATTCAGCCTGGGGGCAAAGGTCAAGAATGTACAGTAACAGGGGTAACTGTATATAAGTAATTTATAGACAGTCTTCATTAGCTAATAGTTCATGTAGTTTAGAAATAACTAACAAACAGTTATATTGGAGATTTGGGACCCCTGGATTCTTGGTTTATTGTAATATTTCAATGTACTGTGTGTGACTTAACACCCTTATGTTCTGTTTCCCTATGCAGGTGACTCCAGTGGGTTCGTCAGCTCTCCAACCTCAGTGTTCCCTCCGTCCGCCACCTTCCCAACTCCGGCTACCCAGAATGCATTTCCACACAAGCATGCCAACAACCAGGAAGCCAATGGCAAGTATAAGTCTATTATAATTCTCATGCTATTTTTTTCTATTCTCGACAAAATAATGTTGAGAATTTTCTCCAACTGTATAGGATAAGAGCACACAAAAAGTGTTTACCATTTGGTGTTATATATATATATATATATATATATATATATATATATACAAAGTACAGTACATGCTTTGCCAAGAAACAAAACAGTTCATCACTGCAGTGCTGCGTGGATGTGTTCTCTGGCTGGGCTGCAGCAGCATACCATGTCATCTGTTATGTATGGGGTTTGGCCTGTGATCAAAACCAACACGGCCTCCTCAAACCCTAAGAGGCGCCAACATCATAGCTAATGATGATCACAGCGTCTTCTCCCATGCTTACATAATACCAACTCAGTCCCCAAATATAGAGTTAGAACCCATTGAATTAGAATGAGTGAAACGTCCATGGTCTGAGGGGTGTTGTCTATTCCAGTAATTATTCTATGTTCTATGTTTGTCAGACTAGTATTGGATGTATTAGTCTTCGATCCTAATGTATCTCTGATTTTGGGGTGTTGTTGGGTTTGTAGGTTTTGCCTCTTTCCCTGCATCGGACTCTCAACCCAAAGTTCCTCGTCCAATGTCAGTGAACCCATTCACTGTGAGTACCACACCACACTACAGCAACACTACAATAAGCATTGAGTGTACTTCAATAGATTTGCCCAGTTTGTTGGGGATTTGGACTGCTAGCTGCTTAATTCTTATGCTAATGCTTCATTCAAAGGGCATTGGAGGGCTTTTCTGGTGATGTAGATGTACAGCAGGAACTCACCATCTCCCTCCCTCTCTCTCCATCTCTCCTCACCCTCTCTCTTTCTATCCCTCTCTCTCCATCTCTCCTCACCCTCTCTCTTTCTATCTCTCCCTCTCCATCTCTCCCACCCTCACCCTTTCCCTCTTTCCATATCTCTCCCACCCTCTTTCTTTCCATATTTCCCTTACCCTTTCCCTGTCTTTCCATCTCTCCCACCCTCTCTCTTTCCATATCTCCCTCACCCTTTCCCTGTCTTTCCATCTCTCCCTCCCTCTCTCTTGCCATCTCTCAGGGGAATGTTTACCCGAGTAGAGGAACGTCGCGAAACCCTTTCATCTGATACCGGCGCCCCGGCTACCCCCCAACCACCCCTGGGCACATGAAGACCAGTGAACTTTAGGAGCTGCTGCCATTTCAAAGCCTCTAGAGTATTTTCGCCTTCAGAGAGAGGGGAAACATTCATGCAGGCTCCTCTCCCCTCTACGTGTGTGTGTGTGTGTGTGTGTGTGTGTACAGTAATGTTGATCCGTTGAAATAACGTGTACAAGTGTGTGTGTGTGTGTGACCATATTAAAGGTGTTTGTATGACAATAGAATCCACCTCAGGGCTCAGTGGGTGCCATCAACAAGACACACACACACACTTCGCTGTTTCTCCCATGTCCCGCTTTTGTGCAACAACAGTCCCATTCTTAAAACAGTACGCCAAATCATCACATTCGGCTTGCTTTTTGGAGCCACCTCTGAAAACGGCCTTCAAAAACTAGCCAGTCCAGTCAGTCAGTGTGTATCAAGTTACAGAAGGCTACGAAAGCTGAACATGATGACAAGCAAAAAATTATGACAAGCAAAGCATTTTTTTTCCCTTTAGTGATGGTTATGGCAGCCTTAACATAACATCCTCCTAATGCATGTAGATAGGAGGACATTACAGACAAGCCTGTCTTTCCCCCCCATGTGCTGTGTGTATGTATGTGGAAACACGTTTGTATCGTTTTATGTCCGTTTTTGTCTTGAGTAAATCATTTGTGTTTCAGTCTCAGGCTGCATGCGCTTGGAGGGCTTCAAGAGGAGATATACTATTGAATGTAAAAAGCTATTTTCAAAACAAAACTGTTTTATTTCTCCCTGTAATGGACCAAATATTTGTTATTTTGGGTGAAAATATGGAGATGAAATTGATCTCTTGCAAACAAAAGAAAGAGTTCTATTGAGAAAGTGTTTGTAATGATGTGTCCATGTTCATAAATTCAAATATTTGTTGCGTCTTTAAACAGTGTCTAGTTCTTTATTCAGTGTGTGAGAGAGAAAATATTGCATAATATGTAACTTGTAACAAACTATTTGGATAATTAAATATTTACCCAAGTAATTGCTTCCGTTGGCTTTCAGCCAATTATGGATAGCCTATTTAAAAACTTCCCTATTGACAACTTGATATAGGTCAATTCAACCACTAGGCGGCGTATGTTGCACAGTTTTCTAGCCTTGTCCATGAGGTGGCATATACGCTGAGTGTACAAAAGATTAAGAACACCTGCTCTTTCCATGATATGGACTGACCAGGCGAAAGCTTTGATACCTTATTGATGTCACTTGTTAAATACACTTCAATCAGTGTAGGCGAAAGGGAGGATACAGGGTAAAGAAGGATTTGTAAGCCTTGAGACATGGATTGTGTATGTGAGCCATTCAAAAGACTTAAGTGCCTTTTCTAGTAAAGGTGCCAGTCGCGCCGGTTTGAGTGTGTCAAGAACTGCATCGATACAGGGGTTTGGTCCACCACCCAAACGACAACTTGACACAACTGTGGGAAGCATTGGAGGCAACATTGATTGAATCACGTAATTATGCCTACACAATGTCAATTTTTTTCCCACTACAATTAAATCGATCGCACTAACCGATGTAACGGGGTTCAACTTGATGAGGGTTGCATTTCTGGTTATAAAATGTCTCAATCGTGCAGCACATCAAATGATCTTCAAAATAGCGTTGCAAGTTTCACAATATTGGCTGAAGCGCATAGGCATTCTTATAAGAACGAAACGTCATATGAAATTTGATTCAAGTTCGCACATGAACTCAATGCACTCTCTCTCTCTCTCTGTGTATACTGTCTCTCGCCCTCTTCTGTCACTACGGACAAGCGTTGACTGACAGATTTCCACAGTAGCTCCACGCCATAGAGGGGACAGGAGGGGAGAGGGCAGCAGTTGCAGCGAAGTATTCAGTACACTGCTGCCAAGCAATACAGTAAATGGATTAAAGCACTCCGCAAGCTAAATAGTAGTAGCAGACACACTACTGCAAAGAGAAAGGAAAGGTAATATTTAGTATATATTTTAAAATACTGGACTGGACTAGAGGACCTCTCTCCCTTGCATACACGTGTTAAAGGGAGGGAGGGGGACGCGACTGAATTATGTTTGAATTATCTAGCTAGCGAAAATATTTTTGCTGTCATTGAATAGAAGTTTAGGTTGTAGTTGAGAAAAACAAGAACTCGAGCGCGATGGAGTGCCAACCACCCGAACCGCAAAGCTACGAGGACGTTCGAAAGAACGGCTACCTCCGCAAGCAGAAATCCATGCACCGGCGATACTTCGTCCTTCGGACGGCCTCGGAGAGGGGTCCGGCCCGGCTCGAATACTACGAGAGCGAGAAGAAATTCCGCGGAAAAACACCCGTCCCAAAGAAAGCCCTGGTGCTGGAGACGTGTTTCAACATCAATAAGCGGGCTGATGCGAAGAACAAGCACATGATAGTGCTGTACACCCGAGCGGAGAGCTTTGCCATCGCGGCAGAAAACGAGGCGGACCAGGACGAATGGTATCAGGCCATGGTGGAGCTGCAATGCAAAAGTAAGTAAACATATATAGCTAGCAAACTACAGCGAGCTCTGACTGCAACCCGAGCTCTATATGGCTGCCAAACGTTAGCAAAGTGGCCACAGTATTATCTGAACGTGGCAATGTAGCCCACTGCAGCAATTGCTGAAATGCAACTTATAAATTCAACACGTGCTCGTTTTAAAATATGGTTCATAGTTATTATTTTTGAATGATATCCAGGAGTATGTATATGGTTCTCAATGGGAGTAATTTCACATTGCATGTCAACAGCGAGGGGTTTCCCACTATTTACTACCAGCGCTGTTTTGCAAATGTCGGTCCCGATTTGATCATAATATTTTGAGGCATGCTCTGAAACAGACGGTGGTGTCAAAATATGTTCAAATTACAATGTGCGGTTACTGTATGAAATATGAAATGCTGCCTATGGACCATTCAAATATTATGCAAAATTACAGTTCATACTTCTTTGCATAATAATTATTTGCCAAGGCACACCAAAAACTACACCTCATATTCCAAGTTGCCATGTGTGCTTATCATTGACACCACCCTGAGAACATAGCTACGTTATCATACTTTTCTTACTACCACAGATGGTCTACTTGCTTCAGAAGTTCAGAGGTGGACAAAGAGCTAGTGGTCTGTACAGCGTTGTGAGAAGGGAAAAACAAGTCGTTTAATTAAAATGTTGCCAGTATCAAGAGTAGTCTTAGCTAACAGATTGTAACGTCTAATGTGATGCTCAATTAGCCTTTACAGGTTGGGTACTGCAGCGATATTTCAGCCATTGTAAGCCTTGGGTTGGCATAAACGTTTTTCCGGGTCGCCTAAATCCAAACATTGAATCATTTATTTTTTTACTTTGTACGAATGGGATGGAAAAACGCTTTCAGTGTAACCAGATATAAAGTATGCAAAGAAAATAATGGATATATATATATATATATTTTTTTGAGAACTAACAATTACCAAAATAAAAGCTAGACAGTTGTGGAGAATTAAATTCACAAAACAATTGATTTAGCAGAATTCATTTTGTTATTATGTTTGAGCAAAAGAACACAGCATTTTACATAGCAAAAGGCATATCATTGCAGGAAACTAGCTTTAAAACAGCAACATTTTCTCTCAACTCCATTGTAGAATCACAGGAAATTAGCTTTAAAATTGCAACAATTGCTCTCAGCTGCATGGACAAATGTTTAGAATTGCAGAAATTTAGCTTTAAAACTGTAACATTTGTATCTCAGCTCCATGGAGAAATTTGTTTTAAAAAAAATGCACAATTGTCTCTAGTGTCAGGATGGGGACCTCAATGTAGCCTCGTGATGATTGACTGTGCTCATTGCCACGCCCCCCTGCCACTCTCACCACCTAAGCCCCTTTCTGATCCAGAAAAATCCCGGTACTATTTGGCATAGCACAGAGAATTTTTGACCTACCTTCCAAACTTGGAAGACAACCACTGTCTTCTAAACATACAGTGCGTTCAGAAAGTATTCACACCCTTGACTTTTTCCACATTTGTTTTGTTACAGCCTTACTCTAAAATTTTTTTATTTTTTTTTTAATAAAAAAAATAATTCCTCCAATCTACACACAATACCCCATAATAACAAAGCAAAAATAGTTTTTTGAAATTTTTGTAAAAAACAGATATCACATTTACATAAGTATTCAGATCCTATACTCAGTACTTTGGCAATTACTGCCTCAAGTCTTCTTGGGTATGACACGATAAGCTTGGCTTTTGGGGAGTTTCTCCCATTTATCTCTGTAGATCCTCTCAAGCTCTGTCAGGTTCGATGGGGAGCGTTGCTGCATAGCTATTTTCAGGTCTGGGCTCTGGCTGGGCCACTCAAGGACATTCAGAGACTTGTTCCGAAGCCACTCCGGCATTGACTTGGCTGTCTGCTTAGGGTTGTTGTCCTGTTGGAAGGAGAACCTTCTCCCCAGTCTGAGGTCCTGAGCGCTCTGGAGCATGTTTTCATCAAGGATCTCTCAAATAAAATCACATTTTGTTGTTCACATTCACATGGTTAGCAGATGTAATTGTGAGTGTAGTGAAATGCATGTGCGTTTAGTTCCAGCAGTGCAGCAATATCTAACCAGTAATATCGAACAATTCCACAAGAAATGGAATGAGAATATATAAATATGGATGAGCAAAGACAGAGCGGCATAGGCTAAGATGCAAAAGATAGTATAGAATACAGTATATACATATGAGATAAGTAATGCAAGATATGTAAACATTATTAAGGTGGCATTAAATTGACTAGTGTTCCATTTATTAAAGTGGCCAATGATTTTAAGTCTGTATGTAGGCAGCAGCGTCTGTGCTAGTTATAGCTGTTTAACAGTCTACTGGCCTTGAGATAGAGGCTGTTTTTCAGTCTCTCGGTCCCAGCTTTGATGCACCTGTACTGACCTCACCTTTTGGATGGTAGTGGGGTGAACAGGCAGTGGTTCGGGTGGTTGTTGTCGTTGATGATCTTTTTGGCCTTTCTGTGACATCGGGTGCTGTAGGTGTCCTGGAGGGCAGGTAGTTTGCACCCTGTGATGCGTTGTGCAGACTGCACCACCCTCGAGAGCCCTGCGATTATGGGTGGTGTAGTTGCCGTACCAGGCAGTGATGCAGCCCGTAAGGATGCTCTCGATTGTACATCTTTAAAGGTTTGAGGGTTTTAGGTGACAAGCCAAATTTCTTCAGCCTGCTGAGGCTGAAGAGGCGCTATTGCGCCTTCACCACACTGTCTGTGTGCATGGACCATTTCTGTCCGTCAGTGACGTGTGCGCAGAGGAACTTAACTTTCCACCTTCTCCACTGCTGTCCCGTCGATGTGGACGTCTCCTTTGTTTTGTTGACGTTTAGTGAGAGGTTATTTTCCTGACACCGACACTCCGAGAGCCCTCACCTCCTCCCTGTAGGAGGTAATCAAGCCTACTACTGTTGTGTCGTCTGCAAACTTGATGATTGAGTTGGAGGTGTGCATGGCCACAGTCATGAGTGAATAGGGAGTACAGGAGGGGGCTGAGCATGCACCCTTGTGGGGACCCAGTTTTGAGGATCAGCGAAGTGGAGATGTTGTTTCCTACCTTAACCACTCAGGAATTCCAGGACCCAATTGCACAGGGCGGGTTTGAGGCCCAGAGCCTCAAGCTTAATGATGAGCTTGGAGGGTACAATGGTGTTGAATGCTGAGCTATAGTCAATGAACAGCATTCTTACATAGGTATTCCTCATGTCCAGATGGGATATGGCAGTGTGATGGCGATTGCATCGTCTGTGGACCTATTGGGGTGGTAAGCAAATTGAAGTGGGTTTAGGGTGACAGGTAAGGTGGAGGTGATATGATCCTTTAGTCCAGGGGTGTCAAAGTCAAATGGACGGAGGGCCAAATAAAAAAATCAGCTACAAGACGAGGGCCGGACTGTTCGAATGTTCATTGAAAAATTTTTAAATGACGCATATAGTCTAGTGAACCTAATTGAACCTACTGAAAACCTAACAAATATATTACAATATGATCAGATAAATAAAGCAATATTTTCTTATGGCTCTGTCAGTAATCTTTAATTTTCAACAGACACAAAAGACAAATTTCCTTTATATAAATATCCCCATAACATGAACATTAAATGAAAGAAACCGGTATTCAAGGCACCATCAGTAGACTATATTTTCTATTTTAGCAAAAGTGGGCTAAATTTACTTCAAAGAAAAAACAATAATAGCAATTTTCTATCATCCACTCAACTGAAATATTTTTAAAATATAATTGGATTGAAATACAAAAAAATAAAGTGCAAAAATCTATTAATCAAAAACAACACTTTGTTTAAGGAGAAGTAACATGCAGTGAAAACAAATATTAAATTTTAACTTTTAAACTTGAACTGAGTAAAAACTCTAAATATGTGATTGCACAGTAATGTTCACTTGTTTGAGGTTGAGGGTGATACTTGGTGGTGTCCCATCTTTTCCACAAGTTCATCAATGTTCGGGGTAAGGCTCTGAGCTGAAGAAATCCTCAGAATTGAGTGGAGGTGTTCAGCAGTAAGTCGACTTCTGTGTGATGTTTTGTTCAGGTTCATCAAAGAAAACAGTTGTTCACACAGGTATGTGCTGCCAAACATAGACAACGTTTGAGCAGCCTGGATGCGCAGCTGGGGCATTGTGCCGGGGAGGAAACGGGCGAACTCCGCAGCACCCACTGCCGCATATTTTGCCCTCAGTGCATCATTGCATTGGAGGTCAATCAACTCCATTTGGAGGTTTGGTGGTGAGCTTTCCACGTCAACAGCAAATGGGTTACCGAGCAGTTCCAACCTGCTTTTTTGTGCTTCAAAGTCAGCAAATCGGCGTCGAAAGTCAGCGGCAAGCATACCTATTTTATCAGCCAACTGTGTGCTCGGGAACGCACTGGTAGAGAGCTTCTCTTTCATGGTCTGGCAGCTGGGAAAGTGGCTCAAATTTTCTTTCCGCATCTGCGTCTCCCACAGAGTCAGTTTGGTTTTAAATGCCTTCACTGTACTGTACATATCAGAGATGACACGATCCCGACCCTGCAGCTGCAAGTTTATTGCATTCAGATGACTCGTAATGTCACACAGAAAAGCCATTTCACACAGAAACATTTCGTCTCGGAGTTGTGTTGTGTCTTTCCCTTTGCTGTCCAAGAACAGACAAATCTCCTCACGAAGCTCGAAACATCTTTGAAGCACCTTCCCCTGGCTTAGCCACCTCTGTGTGATAAGGCAAATCACCATGCTACGTTTCTAACTCCGTCAGAAATGCCTTGAACTGGCGGTGATTCAAACCTTTGGCTCTGATAAAGTTAACTGTGCGCGTGATGATGCTCATTACATGCTCCATTTTCAAGGCTTTACCGCACAACGCTTCCTGGTGTATGATACAATGATAAGCTGTCAGCTCACCTGTCGCGTTTTCCTCTTGCATCTTTTCCCGTATCTTCGCCACCAGTCCGCTCCTGTGTCCACACATCGCAGGTGCTCCGTCGGTTGTCAAACCCACGAGTTTTTCCCAAGGCAGCTCCATCTCATTTACACATCTTGACACCTCTTCATACAAATCATGCCCCGTAGTTGTGCCATGCATAGGACGTAAAGCCAAAAACTCCTCTGTCACGCTTAGGTTGGAGTCCACTCCGCGGATGAAAATTGACAACTGGGCAATGTCAGAAATGTCGGTGCTCTCATCCACAGCCAAGGAATATGCAATAAAATCTTTTCCCTTTTTCACAAGCTGCTCTTTTAGATTGATGGACAACTGGTCTACTCTCTCGGCAATGGTGTTTCTGCTCAGACTCACATTTAAAAAGAGTTGCCTTTTTTCTGGGCAAACTTCGTCACAAACTTTAATCATGCAGTTTTTGATGAAATCCCCCTCCGTAAATGGCCGGGCTGATTTAGCGATCTCTTCTGCCAAAATAAAACTGGCCTTGACAGTTGCGTCCGCGTGTGTGTCCGCGTGTTTCGTTTCATAATGTCGTCTCAGATTATACTCTTTCAGTACCGCCACACTTTCTCCACACAGAAGACACACAGGTTTTCCAGCTACCTTCGTGAACATATACTCCGACTCCCACCTTGTTTGAAACCCCCGGTTCTCAGTATCCACCTTCCGTTTTGCCATTTTTGATGGGTATCTGAAAGTTAATTTTACTGTGATGCTGACGACTGCTGTGCCAATAAATATTGAAATGAAGCAGCCTACTGCTCGGTGCGTCACCTTTGCATTGTGGGAAATGTAGTATTGGTGCGTGTAAAAGATCTGCGGGCTGCCGGCTTGCTGCGGGCCGGTTCTAATAATAAATCAAGATCATCCCAGGGGCCGTAAAAAACCTTCTTGCGGGCCGGATGTGGCCCGCGGGCCTTGACTCTGACATATGTGCTTTAGTCTCTCAAAGTATTTCATGATGACAGAAGTGAGTGCTATGGTGCGGTAGTCATTTTGTTCAGTTACCTTTTCTATTCTTGGGTACATGTTCTGAGGATGCAGCTAGGGATGCCGTCTGGGCGGGTAGCCTTACAAGGGTTAACACTTTTATATGTTTTACTCACGTCGGCCACGGAGGAGGAGAGCCTGCAGTCCTTGGTAGCGGGCCGCGTCGGAGGCACCGTATTCTCCTCAAAGTGGGTAAAGAAGGTGTTTGTTTCTCTGGAAGAAAGATGTCTGCGACGTGGCTGGTTTTCCTTTTGTAGTCCGTGATTGTCTGTTGACCCTGCCACATACGCCTCGTGTCTGAGTCGTTGAATTGCGACTCCACTTTGTCTCTATACCGGAGTGGTTTTGGGTCGGCCTCTGGAATCAGTATTGTATTACTATCAGTACTGTATTTTTTTTGTGAAGAATCAACAACAAGTGGGACACAATCATGAAGTGGAACGACATTTATTGGATATTTCAAACTTTTTTAACAAATCAAAAACTGAAAAATTGGGCGTGCAAAATTATTCAGCCCCTTTACTTTCAGTGCAGCAAACTCTCTCCAGAAGTTCAGTGAGGATCTCTGAATGATCCAATGTTGACCTAAATGACTAATGATGATAAATACAATCCACCTGTGTGTAATCAAGTCTCCGTATTAATGCACCTGCACTGTGATAGTCTCAGAGGTCCGTTAAAAGCGCAGAGAGCGTCATGAAGAACAAGGAACACACCAGGCAGGTCCGAGATACTGTTGTGAAAAATACAGTTTTATATCTTTATGTTTGAAGCCTGAAATGTGGCAAAAGGTCGCAAAGTTCAAGGGGGCCGAATACTTTCGCAAGGCACTGTAAGTTGACGTCACTCTGATATCCAATAGTTCTTCCCGGCTGTATGTAATAACATTACATAGATTTTCTGGGCTAACAATGTAAGAAATAATACACAAAAAAAACAATAAGCAAAGTTTTCTAAAGTCTAGAAGCGAGGCATACCTCTCTGTCAGCGCCATTGGGTTGTACAACTCTCTGTACTTTACGATGTTCATCTTTGTCCAATCAATTGAATTTTACCACATGTGGACTCAAGTTGTAGAAACATCTCAACGGTGATCAATGGAAACAGGATGCACCTGAGCTCAATTTCAAGTCTCATAGCAAAGGGTCTGAATACTGATGTAAATAAAGTATTTCTGTTCTAGGTAGCCTAGTGGTTAGTGTTGGACTAGTAACCAGTAGGTTGCAAGTTCAAGTCCCTGAGCTGACAAGGTACAAATCTGTCGTTCTGCCCCTGAACAGGCAGTTAACCCACTGTTCCTAGGCAGTCATTGAAAATAAGAATTTGTTCTTAACTGACTTGCCTAGTTAAATAAAGGTAATTGTTTATAAATTAGCAAGAATTTCTAAAAAAACAGTTTTTGCTTTGTCGTTATGGGGTATTGTGTGTAGAATAAGGCTGTAACATAACAAAATGTGGAAAAGGTCATGGGATCTGAATACTTTCCAAATTCACTGTACATGTCTAGTTGTAAGGGGTTTGTTGAATTTAGAAAATGCTCTGTTATTAAATGTAAAAAAAAAAAATTGCTCCATGAAGTAATCCAATAACGTGTATGCATAGATCGAGACGGGTGATGTAACCATGACATGATGCACACCAGTGGCGGTCATGCCGTTTTTCTGAGAATTATTACAGCATATTGGATGACTGTCCTTCATATGCCATTCACCCAGCTAAATGTAACATTGATGAGTTTAGGCTACTACATGATGCTCAGTTTCCCTGTACCCATCATGAGTTTGCTACAATCTAGCCTATGGATAAAGTTTACAACGTACTGTAGGTGCTCAGTTCAGAATTTGTGTAATTAAGGTTACAGACATTGAAATATTCAATACTGCCTTTCACACTCTTGCCTGTGTCTAGCTGATCTAGGTTGTAATCATTAGTCCAACAGTTGCAAATGAGAGTTTCTATTGGACAAATTCAGGTATGTTTATCCCTGTTTCATTCCGTTTGCTTCTGTTTAAGAAACGTTTTTCAACAGAATCGGCGGAATGAATACACCCTTTATCACATGCAAACACAGTTCACTTTCATAGCAGCCATATACAAACAGCATGATCAATTTGGTCGTTGTTCCCGCATCTATGCACTCCTCCGCTCACCTTTTCCCTTTAGCTAGTTGACTTAGGTGCACAACACATCAGCTGTCTGTGTTCAGGTGAAAAAACGAACAAATTATTGTTATATATATTTTTTACATTTAACTAGGCAAGTCTGTTAAAGAACAAATTCTTATTTACAATGACGGCCTACCCCGCCAAACCCGGACGACGCTGGGCCAATTGTGCGCCGCCCTGTGTGATTCCTAACCATGGCCGGATGTGATACAGCCTGGATTCGAATCAGGGACTATAGTGACGCCTCTTTCACTGAGATGAATTGACATTTCTTCTGTCACAACAATTCATTGATACGTATGCTATGATGCTGGTAAAGTTGACTCGCGCACCTACAGTGCTGGTCATAAAAAAAACTAGCTAGCTCCTGGATGCAAACAATGTGCTTCCCCAAAAACATAGCAAAACGACAATCTGTTTCAGTAGCTATAGTTAGCTTGCTAACTATATAGCTAGGTGTCATCATAAAAAATATCCATAATTTATAAGACAGTTCTTATTTGATTACTGGTGGTCAGACCTATCTTAGTGAAGCTAGCCACAATGAGGATAAGCCACAATAGTGGACTTTGCGGTTAGCCTTCAAAATAAAAGTATGGCATCATTTTACAATGTTGCATTCATTTGCATCATTGTCAGTGACATACTTTTATGTGGAAGGCAAATTGCATTATTCCACTAGTGCCTGATCCTTATTGTGGGTGCCTAATCCTTATTGTGGCTAGCTTCACAACACATAACCCGGTCCGTTCGAGCCTCACTAGCCAGATGAAGCTAGCTGGCTTCTTATAACGTTAGCTTTAGGCAACAGGGTTAAGTAGCTGGCTAGCTATTTATTTTCATGAACTGAAGTTCAATTTCAATAGGCGAACAACAAGTGGCAACCAAGCTAATACTTACAAAGATTCCTAAATCATTGCTAAGAATAATGAAAATGACTGCAGTTTGTACTGGTCATTGTTTTCAGGCTGGTTGTATTGGTGCTAGCTAGGTACCAAGCTAAAGCTAGCTACCCCAGTAGTAGCGGTCGAACAAATTATGCTTTATTACCAACGCGGTATTGTAAACACATCGTTCGTGTCTGGGGTTAGCTTGTTTGCAGACTTTTTTGTACAGCTTGACAGTGCTACTGTATCTTTTTTGACACGAACTAAACGGCATTCCATAGTATATATGTCGTGAAGCTAATAGCAGTGATGCTAATACTGTGTAACTCCGGTAGAGCAACATCGGAAAAATAGCGCACTTGGTAGTGTTAACCGGTGCTCGACCAGTTGGCGAAAGCCAACATCACCCATGACAGAGAACGGTTGATTGTCAAGGGCAATGAATTCCAATCTTTTGGATTTAATGGATTTCACCTTTGAGTTGTTTTGCTGAAATGTTACTCTTTCAAATGATTGCTGGACTTGTTGACTGCTCGATCCACACAGCAGACATTGTGGACTAGTTTAGGAATGCTGTGTTGCATGTATAGCGCATCATTTTGGGTGGTGTCATTACGTCGTGTACCTGTACCTTCGTTATATAGGTATGCACGTCAGCTTTGACATCGGTTTTGCACATCGGCCTTAAACTAGACATCTGCTGATACTGCTGTTGGCATTTTTAGCTAATATCAGCCGATTCCTATATGTTCACCGATTTTTATATCGTGCTTCCCTATTTTTAAATGTTTCACTTTTATTTTGTTGAAATTCACTGAGGAGGATGGTTCTCTTCCTCCTCTGAGGAGCCTCCACTGGTGGACACCCACCTGTCTCAATCAGTGAAATAATATTTGAAATAGACAAAATTGACATAAATTCAAACAAACCCCCTGCAACTAGACATTGAAGTTTAGAAAACATATACACTACATGGGCAAAAGTATGTGGACACTCCTTCAAATTAGTGGATTCGCCGATTTCAGCCACACCCATTGCTGACAGGTGTATAAAATCGAGCAGATCTCCATACAAACATTGGCAGAAGAATGGCCTTACTGAAGAGCTCAGTGACTTTCAACGTGGCACAATCATAGGATGCCACCTTTCCAACAAGTCAGCTCGTCAAATTTCTGCCCTGCTATAGCTGCCCTGGTCAACTGTAAGTGCTGTTATTATTGTGAAATGGAAACGTCTAGGAGCAACAATGGCTCAGCTATGAAGTGGTAGGCCACACAAGCTCACAGAACGGGACCACCAAGTGCGGAAGTGTGTAGCGTGTAAAAATCGTCTGTCCTCGGTTGCAACACTTACTACCGAGTTCCAAACTACCTCTGGATGCAAATTCAGCACAATAACTGTTCGTCGGGAGCTTCATGAAATGGGTTTCCATGGCAGAGCAGCCGCACACAAGCCTATGATCACCATGCGCAATGCCAAGCGTCAGCTCGGGTGGTGTAAAGCTCACTGCCATTGGACTCTGGAGCAGTGAAAATGCGTTCTCTGGAGTGATGAATATCACCCGTCTCTAGTTGGAGTCAGCTAACCTGGAGTCCAATCAATGATATGAGATTGGAGAAGTTGGTTAGAGCTGCCTTGCCATATTAAAAAGGTTTTTAGTTTGCTCTTCACAAGAACCATTGCATAATATGAACCATGCCTTCGCAACAAAAGAGATCTCAGATGACTGAAGATTAAGAATGGCTGACTTGCATAAAGCTGGAAAGGGTTACAAAACTATCTCTAAAGGCCTTTATGTTCATCAGTCCACGGTAAGACAATTAGTCTATAAATGGAGAAAGTAAAGCAATGTTGCTGTTCTCCCTAGGAGTGGCTGTCCTGCAAAGACGACTGCAAGAGCACAGCGCATAGTACTCAATGAGGTTAAGAAGAATCCTAGAGTGTCAGCTAAAGACTTACAGAAATGTCTGGAACATGCTAACGTCTCTGACGAGTCTACGATACGTAAAACACTCAACAAGAATGGTGTTCATGGGAGGACACCATGGAAGAAGCCACTGTTGTCCAAAAAAAACATTGCTGCACGTCTGAATTTTGCAAAAGTGCACATGAATGTTTCACAGCGCTGCTGGCAAAATATTCTGTGGACAGATGAAACTACAGTTGAGTTGTTTGGAAGGAACACACAACACTATGTGTGGAGAAAAAAGGCGCAGCAAACCAACATCAAAACCTCATCCCAACTGTAAAATATGGTGGAGGGAGCATCATGGTTTGGTGCTGCTTTGCTGCCTCATGGCCTGGACAGCTTGCTATCATCAACGGATAAATGCATTCCTAAATTTATCAAGACATTTTTCAGGAGAATGTTGAGCTTCAATTGACGGACAGCCTAACAGAAGTTGGGTGATGCAACAGGACAACGATGCAAAACACAGCAGTAAATCAACAACAGAAGAAAATACGCCTTCTGGAGTGGCTCAGTCAGCGTCCTAACCTCAATCCGATTGAGATGCAGTGGCATGACCTCGAGCAGTTCACACCTGACATCCCAAGAAGATTTCTGAACTGAAACAGTTTTGTAAAGAGGAATGGTCCAAAAATCCTCCTGACCGTTGTGCAGGTCTGATTCACAACTACAGAAAATGTTTGGTTGTTGTTATTGTTGCCAAAGGAGGGTCAAATCCAAGGGTTCACATACTATTTCCACCCTGTACTGTGAACGTTTACACGGTGTGTTCAATAAAGACATAAAAACGTATAATTGCTTGTGTGTAATTAGTTTAAGCAGACTGTGTTTGTCTATTGTTGTGACCTAGATGAAGATCAGATCAAATTGTATGACCAATTTATGCAGAAATCCAGCCATTTCCAAAGGGTTCACATACTTTTTCTTGCTTTGACTATCAGCCAGCTGGAACAGAATACTGGTCAGACTAGATTATATTTTTTATAGCTAGAGTAGGGTATATTAGAGCCAATGTGTCACTTGCCAACCTTCGTCCTGCTCCTTCTTTTCCAAGTCAACCCAGGCCATTGCTGAAACATCCAGATTTCTGTTATGAGCCTGATTCTCTGTTTACTTAGTATTTTCTCTTTTTCTGCTGACATGAAAATATTAGCCCAGACATTCATCAGAGTGGAGAAAACACTCAAAAGTATGAACAAGTTTATACAAGATCCATATATTTGGATACCTGTGCAGTATACACATGTCAGTAGGCCTGCTCATTTTCAATAATACTTTTTGGGGGTATTTATGAATATTTGCAATTATGCACACAGCAACAGAATGCATTGATTTCAATGTACACACTTTCAAATCCTTCTTGATATCAGCTGTTGATCAAGCATTTTGTGCAAACACAACTCTCAAGCCAGTGGCTGACTGGCTGCATTCGCCAGGTTTGTTCTGCGGTCTTTCAATGTGAAAGCTCATAGACCCGGCAGTGACTGGGGTGGGGGAGACACACATGACGCAATCTTGGCAAACGAAGGTAAGGGGTCATGGTACTTACAGCTGAGCTGCTGGCCTGCATTATGTAAAAGAGCTGATTTTTAGAATGAGGGCACTAAACTAGGTACCGCAACAAGAGGGAGAGAAACACAGAAACCTCTTACTGTGTAGTTGTCCCAAACATTCTGCACCGGTAACAATGATCAAGAGGTTGAAATAGAAATGAACCTCTTTTTTAACTTGGTTAAACTGTGCCTTAACTAATGTCGTATGCTGGCATATTACCTCTGCTCCATGCTGTCTCAGGCTTAGTTGGCCCTACGTACAGATCTAGGATCAGTTTTCCTTACTCCAGTCCTAACCGTAATCAACTGGACAGAAAACCACAGCAACAATAGTCTACATAGGCCTAACTGATCCTGGCTCGTTGTCAAACGTTTCTTCCCCACTCGCAGCACTACGCTTGGAAGAGACCGCAGCAGAGGAGCTCCTTCAGAGGCCTCCGAGTGGGTATGGGATGTGGTTGCCAGATTGGGGAGGAAAGGAGGAGGAGAAGGGGTGTCTCACACTCCAGTTGTCAGCCATAAAACAATCGGCGGCGCTAACTAAGTCAACGACCCTGTCAACTGTTTGTCTCGACAAACATTTTGACTTCTGTCTCTTGGCATTTCTTCTGTCCATATTGTCACTGTTTTCTCAGCTTTGTGGTGTTGTTGAATGAGCGCGACATTGTTCAGAACTGCTACCCCCCCCACTCTTCCTGTTTCTTGAGTGTTGAATTATAACGCGTCCATCTCTCCTCTGTCTGGTCTGAGCTAGCTACATCAATCTACATGCATACGGCTCATATTGCATATAGGGTCTAGGTCATGTGGTTCCAAAATATCCATCTATTTCATGCTAACGTTTGCTGAATTTTTTTGTTGTTGAGGGGAATGAGGCCAACTTGTGTGCTTTCACACCCAACCTTGGAATTCCAACCTATGTATACAGTAAAAGGGTGTGGCTGAAATGTATGTTATGCTGGGGTTGACGACAAGCTCCTCACATTTTCAAAGATGCCTTTTGTGAAAAGATCTAGGCTAAATGAGCAGAGTTTCTGTGTCAGTGTCCATGCAGTCTTAAGGGTTTTCATCCAGTAAGCTGAAAGTTTATGGGGGTAACGTGAACCCCCCCACTTGTAGGGAGAGCAGAAGAATTCACACCCACCCAGACAAATTGGCTCGGCCCTATAGGACAAATGGGGGGCCAGAGGAGAGATGCCCCATTGCAACCCCATATTTTCCTCTCTGGAAATACCTTTTCAGTCAAGCAAATACTGTGCCACTGCCACTTTCAAGTCTTGTCAGTCTTCTTGGTCCTGTAGGTGTGGAGGAGTGTTTTTTGGCCTGCTACGGCTTATACTACAGTTCTGGGCCTAAGCTTTGAGAAATGTGTTGACAATGAGAGGTAGCTATTATTACCTATATTTGGGAGCAGGGGATACAAAAGGGAGAGAAGTGCATTGTCTCTCTTTACATACACACAGAAAAAGCATAACAGACATCACAGCAGTCAGTCTATGCACCCATAGCCCACTTTCAATAACTGCCCCAGTCTCCGATGCTTTCCGCGCTGCGATCTGGTGAACTCGTTCTGGTAAACCCAATTCATAATTTGCGCAAATACAGTCCAGCTGCCGAAAGCGATATGTGTTAAGCTGGGTTCAAGGAGTCCATTTGGCCAGTAAGAACTGTATCAAGCTGTAAGAGAAGCTTATGTACCAAACTATTTATATTCACGGGAGTGTATCAAGGCTGAAGCAGGGTATGTGGGGCATCATCATTTGCCAGACAAAAGTCCTCTGGCTCACTAAGCCACCTGAAGAACTGTTGTTGACCATTGTACACAACAGAGCAGTGCAAACTTGAGGTGAGGAGATTACACAGCGTGTGTGCGTGTAATAAAATATACACACACAACAAAAGTAACTGTTTATAAATTTGTTTTTACAACTTTTTCGTTACTTTTATACACCATAATTACCGTAAAACTTCAAATAGACGCTAAGTCTCAAATAGCCACCTGTTAGTGTCAGCTCTTTTGTTCACCCACACCTGCCCGCAATTGCTAATAACCCATCTGCAACCGCCTGACTTTACAGTATGTGATAGTGAAAATCTGTGGCCCGAACCTGACTCTAGCCCGCTAATATACAAAATTCACTGTAGGCTGTAGTCCGAGACGGCGGAAAGATTTTTTTGACAGGAGTTGCAGGATTTTTTGTTGCCTGATTTAGGTGTCTGTTTCTGCTTATAATTTCCAACATTTTGGTAGGCTATTTGTTAGTCAAGTATAATTAGATAATTGCAACTTTTCTTCTGTCATATGTTGCCATAGAACACTAAATAAACATTGGTAATGTTTTCTGTCATCTCTGCTTCTTGGCAGAGCAAATACATTTAGGGACCGGGAGAAAATGCAGTAACTCGCCAAATTAATTTTAAATGAATGTTGTGATGTGTCACCCATTCCTGAACCTGTGACCAGAAACAAACTACATGGGGACAATACCAGAATAAATGATCTAGTGATTCTGTTTCTTTGCAGCAGAATCTGCAGTGCTGAGATTATTGTATGGCCTATATATATATATATATATATCTCTATCTATCTATCTAGATCTAGATATAGAGATCTAGATATAGAGATATCTCTATCTCTCTATCTCTCTATCTCTCTAGATATAGATATAGATACACAGTGCCTTGCGAAAGTATTCGGCCCCCTTGAGCTTTGCGACAGTGGTGGGTAATTATATGGGGCTTTGGTGACAAAACGAATGGCACTGTGATAGGCTGCATCCAATTTGTTGAGTAGAGTGTTGGAGACTATTTTATAAATGTCATCGCCGAAGTCGAGGATCGGTAGAATGGTCAGTTTTACGAGGGTATTTTTGGCAGCATAAGTGGAGGATGCTTTGTTGCGAAATAGGAAGCCAATTCTTCTAGATTTAATTTTGGATTGGAGATGCTTAATGAGTTTGGAAGGAGAGTTTACAGTCTAGCCAGACACTGAGGTATTTGTAGTTGTCCACATATTCTAAGTCGGAACCGTCCAGAGTAGTGATGCTGGACGGGCGGGCAGATGCGGGCAGTGATCGGTTGAAGAGCATGCATTTAGTTTTACTTGCATTTAAGAGCAGTTGGAGACTATGGAAGGAGAGTTGTATGGCATTGAAGCTCGTCTGGAGGGTTGTTAACAGTGTCCAAAGAAGGGCCAGAAGTATCAGTGTCGTCTGCGTAGAGGTGGTTCAGAGAATCACCAGTAGCAAGAGCGACATCATTGATGTGTACAGAGAAAAGAGTCGGCCCGAGAATTGAACCCTGTGGTACCCCCATAGAGACTGACAGAGGTCCGTACAACAGGCCCTCCGATTTGACACACTGACCTCTATCAGAGAAGTAGTTGGAGATCTAGGTGAGGCAATCATTTTGAGAAACCAAGGCTGTTGAGTCTGCCAATAAGAATACGGTGATTAACAGAGTCAAAAGCCTTGGCCAGGTCGATGAATAGGGCTGCACAGTAATGTCTCTTATCGATTGTGGTTATGATGTCGTTTAGGACTTTGAGCGTGGCTGAGGTGCACACATGACCAGCTCTGAAACCAGATTGCATAGCGGAGAAGGTACAGTGGGATTCGAAATGGTCGGGAATCTGTTTTGTTAACTTGGCTTTCGAAGACCTTAGAAAGGCAGGGTAGGATAGATACAGGTCTTTAGCAGTTTGGGTCTAGAGTGTCTCTCCTTTTGAAGAGGGGGATGACCGCGGCAGCTTTCCAATCTTTGGGTATCTCAGAAGATACGAAAGAGGTTGAACAGGCTAGTAAACGGGGTTGCAACAATTTTGGCAGAATTTTTAAAAGAGAGGGTCCAGATTGTCTAGCCCGGCTGATTTGTAGGGATTGAGATTTTGCAGCTCTTTAAGAACATCAGCTATCTGGATTTAGGTGAAGGAGAAATGGGGAGGCTTGGGCGAGTTGCTGTGGGGAGTGCAGGACTGTTGACCGGGGTAAGGGTAGCCAGGTGGAGAGCATGGCCAGCCGTAGAAAAATGCTTATTGAAATTCAAGCACGAGCTCTGAAGATAGATGGGGGGGCAATCAGTTCACATATGGTGTCCAGAGCACAGCTGGTGGCAGAGGGTGGTCTATAGCAAGCGGCAACGGTGAGAGACTTGTTTCTGGAAAGGTGGATTTTTAATAGTAGAAGCTCGAATTGTTTGGGTACAGACCTGGATCGTAAGACAGCCTGCAGAGTTCAGAAGATTGCAACACTGCCCCTTTGGCAGTTCTATCTTGTCGGAAAATGTTATAGTTAGGTATGGAAATTTCCGTTTTTTTGGTGGTGTTCCTGAGCCAGGATTCAGACACGGCTAGGACATCCGGGTTGGCAGAGTGTGCTAGGGCAGTGAATAAAACAAACTTAGGGAGGAGGCTTCTAATGTTAACATGCATGAAACCAAGGCTTTTGCGGTTTCAGAAGTCAACAAATGATAGCGCCTGGGGAATGGGAGTGGAGCTAGGCACTGCAGGACCTGGATTGACCTCCACATCACCAGAGGAACAGAGGAGGAGGAGGAGTAGGATAAGGGTACATCTAAAGGCTAAAATAACTGGTTGTCTACTACGTTCAGAACAGAGAGTAAAAGGAGCAGATTTCTGGGCACGGTAAAAATAGATTCAAGGCATAATGTACAGACAAAGGTTTGGTAGGATGTGAATACAGTGAGGGTAAACCTGTGCATAGTGACAATGAAAGAGTGGGTGCTATTACGTCGGCAGACAGATCAGCAGGGCTCCGTGTGGTAAACCAGGCCAATTGGCAAAATAGGCATAGTGGCCAAAGAATTTGGGTCAAACGTTTCGGTTAGCCTTCCACAAGCTTCCCACAATAGGTTGGGTGAATTTTGGCCCATTCCTCCAGACAGAGCCGGTGTAACTGAGTCAAGTTTGTAGGCCTCCTTGCTCGCACATGCTTTTTCAGTTCGGCCCACACATTTTCTATGGGATTGAGGTCAGGGCTTTGTGATGGCCACTCCAGTACCTTGACTTTGTTGTCCTCAAGCCGTTTTGCCACAACTTTGGAGGTATGCTTGGGGTCATTGTCCATTTGGAAGACCTACTTGCGACCAAGCTTTAACTTCCTGACTGATGTCTTGAGATGTTCCTTCAATATATCCACATAATCTTCCTGCCTCATGATGCCATCTATTTTGTGAAGTGCAGCAGTCCCTCCTGCAGCAAAGCACCCCCACAACATGATGCTGCCACCCCCATGCTTCATGGTTGGGATGGTGCTCTTCGGCTTGCAAGCCTCCCCCTTTTCCTCCAAACATAACAATGGTCATTATGGGCAAACAGTTCCATTTTTGTTTCATCAGACCAGAGGACATTTCTCCATCTGCATTTGCAGACCGTAGTCTGGCTTTTTTATGGCGGTTTTGGAGCAGTGGCTTCTTCCTTGCTGAGCTGCCTTTCAGGTTATGTCGATATAGGACTCGTTTTACTGTGGATATAGATACTTCTGTGCCTGTTTCCTCCAGCATCTTCACAAGGTCCTTTGCTGTTGTTCTGGGATTGATTTGCACTTTTCGCACCAATGTACGTTCATCTCTAGGAGACAGAACGCGTCTTTTTCCTGAGTGGTATGACGGCCACGTGGTCCCATGGTGTTTATACTTGCGTACTATTGTTTGTACAGATGAATATGGTACCTTCAGGCGTTTGGAAATTGCTCCCAAGGATGAACCAGATTTGTGGAGGTCTACAATTTTTTTTGAGGTCTTGGGTGATTTCTTTTGATTTTCCCATGATGTCAAGCCAAGAGGTACTGAGTTTGAAGGTAGTCCTTCAAATACATCCACAGGTACACCTCCAATTGACTCAAATGATGTCAATTAGCCTATCAGAAGCTTCTAAAGCCATGACATTTTCTGGAATTTTTCAAGCTGTGTAAAGTCACAGTCAACTTAGTGTTTGTAAACTTCTGACCCACTGGAATTGTGATACAGTGAAATAATCTGTCTGTAAACAATTGTTGGAAAAATGACTTGTCATGCACAAAGTAGATGTCCTAACCGACTTGTTAACAAGACATTTGTGGAGTGGTTGAAAAACAAGTTTTAATGACTCCAACCTAAGTGTATGTAAAACTTCTGACTTCAACTGTATGTGTGTGTGTATATGTATGTATGTATGTATGTATGTATGTATGTATGCATGCATGCATGCATGCATGGTACCAGTCAAAGGTTTGGACACCTACTCATTCAAGTGTTTTTTTATTTTATTTATTTTGACGTTTTTCTACATTTGTAGAATAATAGTGAAGAAATCAATCAATCAAATGTATTTTTAAATCTGTTTTTACATCAGCAGATGTCTCAAAATGCAACACAGAACCCTAGCCTAAAACCCCAGACAACAAGCAATGCAGATGTAGAAGCACTGTGGCCTGGGAAAAACTCCCTAGAAAGGTAGAAACCTAGAGAGGAACCAGGCTCTGAGGGGTGGTGATTATAACAGTACATGGCCAAGATTTTAAAATGTTCATAGATGACCAGCAGGGTCAAATAATAATAATCACAGTGGTTGTAGAGTGTTCAACAGGTCAGCACCTCAGGAGTAAATGTCAGTTGGCTTTTTATAGCCGATCATTCAGAGTTAGAGACAGCAGGTGCGGTAGAGAGAGAGAGAGAGTCGAAAACAGAAGGTCCAGAACAAGATGGCACATCCGGTGAACAGGTCAGGGTTTCATAGCCGCAGGAAGAACAGTTGAAACTGGAGCAGCAGCACTACCAGGTGGACTGGGGACAGCAAGTAGTCATCAGGCCAGGTAGTCCTGAGGCATGGTCCTAGGGCTCAGGTCCTCAGAGAGAGAGAGAGAGAGAATTAGAGGGAGAATAGTAAAATTCACACAGGACACCAGATAGTACAGGAGAAATACAGATATAACAGACTGACCCTAGCCCCCCGACACAAACTATTGCAGCATGAATACTGGAGGCTGAGACAGGAGGGGTCAAAACTATGAAATAACATACATGGAATCATGTAGAAACCAAAAAAGTATTAAACAAATAAAAATATATTTGAGATTCTTCAAAGTAGCCACCCTTAGCCTTGATGACAGCTTTGCATACTCTTGGCATTCTCTCAACGAGCTTCACCTGGAATGCTTTTTTACAGACATGAACGACAGCGTGTTCCAGTTCCCACCAATATCCAGAAACTTCACACAGCCATTGAAGAGGAGTGGGACAACTTTCCACAGGCTACAATCAACAGCCTGATCAACTCTATGTGAAGGAGATGTGTTGCACTGCATGGGGCAAATGATGGTCACACCAGATACTGACTGGTCTTCTGATCCACGCCCCTACCTTTTCTGTGACCAACAGATTCCTATCTGTATTCTCAGTCATGTGAAATCCATAGATTAGGGCCCAATTCATTTATTTAAATTGACTGATTTCTTCATATGGACTGTAACTTTGAAATTGTTGCGTGTTGAGTTTATTTTTGTTCAGTGTAAATGCCTTTAATGTTCACTTCGAGGAATATAACACTGTGCCTTGTGTGAAAGCCCCTTTTTTTCAGGTGACTGTGATTTCGCTCTCCACGTTTCAACAGATTAACAATCACAAGGCCTCTGGGCCAGACAGGACACCAGGGCGTTTTCTCAAAGCATGCTCAGACCAGCTGGCAAGTGTCTATCCTTGTCCCAGTCTATAATCCCAACATGTTTCAAGTTGACCACCATTCTCTGTTCCCAAGAGCTCCAAGGCAACCTGCCTAAATGACTATTGCCCTATAGCACTCACATCTGTAATTGTGAAGTGCTTTGAAAGGCTGGTCATGACACACATCAACACCATCATCCCAGATGCCCTAGACCCACTTCAATTTGCATACCGCCCTAACAGATCTACAGATGACGAAATCTTAATTGCGCTTCACACTGCCCTCTCCCAACTGGACAAAAGGGGAAATAACTATGTGAGCATGCTGTTCATAGACTACAGCTCAGCGTTCAACACCATTGTACCCTCCAAGCTCATCACCAAGCTAGGGACCTTGGGACTGAACCTCTTCCTCTGCAACTGTATGCTGTGGTGAGGGTAGGCAAGAACAGCTCCGCCATGCTGACTCTCAACATGGGGGCCCGTCAGGGGTGTGTGCTTAGTCCCCTCCTGTTCACCCATGACTGTGGCCACTCACGACTCCCAACAACATCATCAAGTTTGCTGACAACACGGTGATGAGTCAGCCTACATGGAGGTCAGAAACTTGTGTGGTGCCAGGACAACCTCCTCCCTCAATGTCTGTAAGACCAAGGAGCTGATTGTGGACTATAGGAGAAAGAGTGGAGAACATGCCACATCAACGGGCTGTTGTGGAGCAGGTCGAGAGTTAAAAGTTCCTTGGCGCACACTTCACTAAGGACCTAACATGGCCCTAACATGGTCCGCACAGTTATGAAGTGGGCACGGCGGTGTCTCCTCCCCCTCAGGAGGCTAAAAACATTTGTCATGGGCCCTCAGATCCTAAAAAGGTTTTACAGCTCCACCATCAAGATCATCTTGACTGGCTGCATCACTGCTTGGTAGTGGCAAATGCACCGCCCCTAACCGCAAAGCGCTACAGAGAGTGGTGCAGACAGCCCAGTACATCACTGGGGCCGAGCTCCTTGCTATCCAGGACCTCTATGTCAGGCGGTGTCAGAGGAAGGCCCGAAAAATTGCCAAAGACTTCAGCCACCCAAGCCATAGACTGTTCACTACTGCCGTCTGGCAAACAGTACTGGAGCATCGGCTCTCGGACCAACAGGCTCCAAGACAGTTTCTACCCCCAAGCCATAAGACTGCTAAATAGCCAGACTGCTGAATAGTAAATTAATGGTACCCAAACTGTCTGCACCGACTATCTTGCACTGACTCTACTCACTAGACTATATATACAAACCATATAAACTCAGCAAAAAAATAAACGTCCTCTCACAGTCAACTGTGTTTATTTTCAGAAAACTTAACGTGTAAATATTTGTATGAACATAAGATTCAACAACTGAGACATAAACTAAACAAGTTACACAGACATGTGACAAACAGAAATGGAATAATGTGTCCCTGAACAAAGGGGGGGTCAAAATCAAAAGTAACAGTCAGTATCTGGTGTGGCCACCAGCTGCATTAAGTACTGCAGTGCATCTCCTCTTCACGGACTGCACCAGATTTGCCATTTCTTGCTGTGAGATGTTACCCCACTCTTCCACCAGGGCACCTGCAAGTTCCCAGATATTTCTGGGGGGAATGGCCCCAGCCCTCATCCTCCAATCCAACAGGTCCCAGACGTGCTCAATGGAATTGAGATCCAGGCTCTTCGCTGACCATGGCAGAACACTGACATTCCCGTCTTGCAGGGAATCATGCACAGAACGAGCTGTATGGCTGGTGGCATTGTCATCCTGGAGAGTCATGTCAGGATGAGCCTGCAGGAAGGGTACCATTGTGCGTTCCTGGTGTAACTCGGGAAGCTGTTGTTGCCATCCTGTACCTGTCCCGCAGGTGTGATGTTCGGATGTACCGATCCTGTGCAGGTGTTACACGTGGTCTGCCACTGCGAGGACGATCAGCTGTCCGTCCTGTCTCCCTATAGCGCTGACTTAGGCGTCTCACAGTACAGACATTGCAATTTATTGCTTTGGCCACAACTGCAGTCCTCATGCCTCCTTGCAGCATGCCTAAGGCATGTTCAGGCAGATGAGCAGGGACCCTGGGCATCTTTCTTTTGGTGTGTGAGTCATTAGAAAGGCCTATATGGTGTCCTAAGTTTTCATAACTGTGACCTTAATTGCCTACCGTCTGTAAGCTGTTAGTGTTTTAACGACCGTTCCATAGGTGTATGTTCATTAATTGTTTATGGTTCATTGAACAAGCATGGGAAACTTTTTACAAATTATCTTTGAAAGACAGGTTCCTGATAAAGGAATGTTTTCTTTTTTTGCTGAGTTTATAGACACACACACACACACACTACCTTGACACTCCCACACAAACTCCACAGACATTCACATTCGCACACACACACAGACCGACACAACACACATACACATTACACACACACTTTTACACTCATCATATGCTGCTGCTTCTCTGTTCTTTATTTTACTATTATTATTATCTATCCTGATGCCTAGTCACTTTACCCTGCCTTCGTGTACATGTTTACCTCAAGTACCTCGTACCTCTGCACATTGATCTGGTACTGGTACTCCCTGTATATATTTTTAAATTCTGCATTGTTGGGAAGGGCTCATAAGCAAGCATGTCACTGTAAAGTCTACACCGGTGGTATTTGGCCCATGTGACAAATACATTTAGATTTATTTGATTTGAGAATGGCGTTGCAGTAGTCCAGGTGTGATAAAACAAAGGTGTGAATGAGGGTTTCAGTAGTGGGGTCAGTGAGAGAGGGTCTGAGTCGTGAGATTTTCTTTTTAAGGTGGAAGAAGGCCAAGTTGGTTATGTTCTGGATATGGGGTTCAAACCACAGAGTGGAGTCAAATATAACACCAAGGTTCCTGCCTATGAAGTTGGAGTGAATGTTGCAGCTGTCGATTCTCATGTTGAGCTGACCCAGTTTCTTGATGAGGGAGTTCGGGTCCATGAGCATGATCTCTGTTTTGTCGTCATTTAGTTTTAAGAAGTTATTGCTCATTCAAGTTTTCACTTCACGGAGACAGTCAACAACAAAGGGGGGTGCCAGAATGGGTTTTGTGTGGTTGTGGATTTGTGTGTCATCTGCATAACAGTGAAATCTGACTCCGAATTGACAGATGATCTGACCAAGGGGTAGCATACTAAACAGTAATGGACTTAACACTCAGCCTTGTCGGACATCTGGTGATACAGGGTCTGGGGGAGACCTGTAGTTGCCAAGGGAGACAAATTGTTGTCTATTAGATAGATGGGATTGGAACCAGGCAAGGTCAGTTAAAATCTTATAACCGACAGTGTCAAATGCTGCAGAGGGGTTTTGTCACACAACACAATGCCACAGATGTTTTGAGGGAGCGTGCAATTGGCATACTGACTGCAGGAATGTCCACCAGAGCTGTTGCCAGATAATTTAATGTTAATTTCTCTACCATAAGCCGCCTCTGTATTTCTGTCTATAATTAAGCCCTTTTGTGGGGAAAAACTCACCCATGGCTGTTTTCCTTGTATAAACTGTAATTCAGTACAAAACAAACAATTGTTGTGTTTTATATTTTTATTCGGTATATATTCATTCTGTTTTAGCCCGGTAAAGCCTGATCATCTTATTATATGCTAAGCCCTTACGATTATAACTTAATATACTTATTTCACAACTTACCATAATGAGATACAAGTTTCAAGTATACTTACCATAAATCATGCCTGTAAAAGTATCATGATGATCAAGCTGCTAGACACAGTTGTCCATGAAAATTACAATGTATATAACTGTCCCTCCCCTAAAAAGTCTCCCCCTATCCTGAGAAAGCTCTATCAACCCCCTCTCCGAATTTCATGTCTTGCACCTTTCATTACTTTCCTAATCACAGAGTGCATGACACGCCAAATGTCCCATACTTAACCACATTATGCCTCCCAGCTTAAACCTAAAGGTCTGAGTTTGGAGGTACATTTACTCTGTGGTCATTATAGCCGAGATATCTATGGTCAAAAGCAACAACAAAAAAACAGGCTAATGACTCAAAAGTGGAACAAAATGGAAAAAAAAAATATTAAACTGGTAAGAAAATAGACTACAGTGACTACCCAGGCGGCAGGTGTGTGCACACACACACACACACACACACTAGGAGGCAAACCGCTCATTAAAGTATAGTGTCAAACTTGACCAGCAAGCCACAATCCAGAACAAAGGCCCTTCCAAGTCCGTTACTAAGCTCTGATTTAAAGTGAGTTTTCCGTTTTCGCCTCATAAAACACAGTCATATTAGCTGATGTTTGATACACTAACCTCAAGTCAGCTCTGATCTACAGTCAGTTTTCCCATTTTCACACTATAATGGAAATTACTGTTGTCTCATACTCTGACTCCATATCCGTGCAAGTCAAGAGGCCACTTCACCCATGAGGATACACTTGTCTCATGGTTGTAGTGTAGTAGTGTTCCCAGCACCTGTCAGTCAGTCTCCCAGTCATCCAGTCATCTGGTTCTCACCTGTGGCCGACCGGGCCGGAGAGGCGATTAAACATTAAACCGCTGCTCATCTCCCTAATTAGACAGTAATTATTGTCTCTGAGTCAGCCCGACGTGGCGTTGCCTGACGGGACAACCGGATGGTGTGGGTGTGAACAGCCACTGGAGCTAGCCTAGCGCTATTTTAGCCGCTAAGACCCAGGGGTGGTGTCCCAAATGGAACCCTATCCAGTGCACTACTTTTGACCAGAGCCCTATGGAACCTTGCCAAAGGTAGTGCACTATATAAGGAATGGAGCACCATTTGGGACGCAAACCAAGTGAGCGATGCGAGTTGGATCAGAAGCCAGCCAGCCCCATCTAGCCGGGTGCTGGATCCTCCCTCCCTCCTCCTCCTTTTCCCTTCAACCACAGCCACAGGGCCTCAGCAAGGTCGTTTCCTATGCAGAAAATAGTTTACACCATTAACACCCTGTAATTTCATTTAACATGGGGCTAGACAGTCTTGCTGGGTGGGCAGATCTCCTGTTGCGCAATAGCTCCATGTTCAACAGTCAACTACTGTAAAATATCAACCTTAAGTCTTGTAGACTTAAGAGAGATCAATTTAAAGCCTGCTTCATATGCATGTTATATTTGCAACAAGCACAATTTATCCTAAGGATAGTCAATAAGTGGACCCGTAATTTGATTTACATGAAGGAAAGGCAGAGAGAAACGCAATCGAGCTAGTCGGTGAGTGTCCATATGCCACACTGAGCTGAGGTTTATGCGAATAGAAACCTTTTTATGGTGATATTGATTTGCTAGTTGATAGTGCATTATATAACCACCAGCTCACCCCTCTGTTGCAGGACCAGGTCAATGGGTTCGTCATAAGAGTTAAAGCCAGGGTCCCCAATTACTCTCAGCCGCTAGATGTTTTTTTTCTTGAGCGGATGGTCGGGTCCGGAATATAGTTGTAGATAATTTGGTACACTGCATAAACAGATATAGTATTTAACAAAAATAAACCTTGATTACACATTGGGATACAATCACGTACAAAACATTATGAACACATGCTCTTTCCATGACAGACTGACCAAGTGTATCCCTCAAAATGTCACTCGTTTAAATCCACTTCTACATCAGTGTAGATGAAGGGGAGGAGACAGGTTTAAATAAGTATTTTTAAACCTTAAGACAATTAAGACATGGATTGAGTATGTGTGCCATTCAGAGGGTGAATGGGCAAGACAAAATATTGAAGTGCCTTTTGAATTGGGTATGGTAGTAGGCACCGGTTTGTGTCAAGAACTCAAATCAAATCTAATTTTATTTGTCACATACACATGGTTAGCAGATGTTAATGCGAGTGTAGCGAAATGCTTGTGCTTCTAGTTCCGACAATGCAGTAATAACAAGTAATCTAACTAACAATTCCAAAACTACTGTCTTGTACACAGTGTAAGGGGATAAAGAATATGTACATAAGGATATATGAATGAGTGATGGTACAGAGCAGCATAGGCAAGATACAGTAGATGGTATCGAGTACAGTATGTACAAATGAGATGAGTATGTAAACAAAGTGGCATAGTTTAAAGTGGCTAGTGATACATGTATTACATAAGGATACAGTCGATGATATAGAGTACAGTATATACGTATGCATATGAGATGAATAATGTAGGGTAAGTAACATTTATATAAGGTAGCATTGTTTAAAGGCTAGTGGCTAGTGATATATTTACATCATTTCCCATCAATTCCCATTATTAAAGTGGCTGGAGTTGAGTCAGTGTCAGTGTGTTGGCAGCAGCCACTCAGTGTTAGTGGTGGCTGTTTAACAGTCTGATGGCCTTGAGATAGAAGCTGTTTTTCAGTCTCTCGGTCCCAGCTTTGATGCACCTGTACTGACCTCGCCTTCTGGATGATAGCGGGGTGAACAGGCAGTGGCTCGGGTGGTTGATGTCCTTGATGATCTTTATGGCCTTCCTGTGACATCGGGTGGTGTAGGTGTCCTGGAGGGCAGGTAGTTTGCCCCCGGTGATGCGTTGTGCAGACCTCACTACCCTCTGGAGAGCCTTACGGTTGAGGGCGGTGCAGTTGCCATACCAGGCGGTGATACAGCCCGCCAGGATGCTCTCGATTGTGCATCTGTAGAAGTTTGTGAGTGCTTTTGGTGACAAGCCAAATTTCTTCAGCCTCCTGAGGTTGAAGAGGCGCTGCTGCGCCTTCTTCACAATGCTGTCTGTGTGAGTGGACCAATTCAGTTTGTCTGTGATGTGTATGCCGAGGAACTTAAAACTTGCTACCCTCTCCACTACTGTTCCATCGATGTGGATAGGGGGGTGTTCCCTCTGCTGTTTCCTGAAGTCCACAATCATCTCCTCATCTCCTGCAACGCTACTGGGTTCTTCACACTCAACAGTTTCCCGTGTGTATCAAGAATGGTCCACCAGCCAAAGGACATCCAGCCAACTTGACACAACTGTTTGGAAGCACTGGAGTCAACTTGGGCCAGCATCCCTGTGAAACGCTTTCGACACCTTGAAGAGTCCATGCCCCTACCAATTGAGGCTGTTCTGAGGGCAAAAGAGGCTGGTGCAACTCAATATTAGGAAGGTGTTCTTAATGTTTGGTTTACTCTGTATATACAGTGTATTCAGACTCCTTGACCTTTTCCACATTTTGTTACATTACAGCCTTATTCGAAAATGTTTTTAATTGTTTTTTCCCCCTCATCAATCTACACACAATACCCCATAATGACAAACCAAAAATAGGTTTTTAGATTTTTTTTGCAAATTTTATAGAAAATGAAAAACAAAAATATCACATTGACATATGTGTTCCGACCCTTTACTCAGTACTTTGTTTAAGCACTTTTGGCAGAGATTACATCCTCAAGCCTTCTTGGGTATGAGAAAAACAGCCCCGTCGCGGACCAGGATGTCTTGCTCCCAGACATACTAAATAACCTTTTTGCTCATTTGAGGACAATACAGTGCCACTGACACGGCCCGCTATCAAAACCTGCGGACTCCTTCACTGCAGCCGACGTGAGTAAAACATTTAAACGTGTTAACCCTCGCAAGGCTGCAGGCCCAGACAGCATCCCCAGCCGCGTCCTCAGAGCATGCGCAGACCAGCTGGCTGGTGTGTTTACAGACATATTCAATCAATCCTTATCCCAGTCTGCTCTTCCCACATGCTTCAAAAGGGCCACCATTGTTCCTGTTCCCAAGAAAGCTAAGGTAACTGAGCTAAACGACTACCGCCCCCTAGCATTACCTTCCGTCCACAGACGACGCATTCGCAACCACACTTACACCCATCTGGACAAGATGAATACCTATGTGAGAATGCTGTTCATCGACTACAGCTCAGCATTTAACACCATAGTACCCTCCAAACTCATCATCAAGCTCGAGATCCTGGGTCTCGACCCCGCCCTGTGCAACTGGGTACTGGACTTCCTGACGGGCCGCCCCCAGGTGATGAGGGTAGTTAACAACATCTCCACCCCGCTGATCCTCAACACTGGGGCTCCACAAGGGTGCGTTCTGAGCCCTCTCCTGTACTCCCTGTTCACCCACGACTGCGTGGTCAAGCACTCCTCCCCCTATCCACATCGATGGGACAGTAGTGGAGAGAGTAGTAAGTTTTAAGTTCCTCGGCGTACACATCATGGACAAACTGAATTGGTCCACCCACACAGACAGCGTTGTGAAGAAGGAGCAGCAGCGCCTCTTTAACCTCAGGAGGCTGAAGAAATTCGGCTTGACACCAAAAGCACACAAACTTCTACAGATGCACGATCGAGAGCATCCTGTCGGGCTGTATCACCGCCTGGTACGGCAACTACTCCGCCCACAACCGTCTCCAGAGGGTAGTGAGGTCTGCACAACACATCACCAGGGGCAAACTACCTGCCCTCCAGGACACCTACACCAGCCGATGTCACAGGAAGGCCATAAAGATCATCAAGGACAACAACCATCCGAGCCACTGCCTGTTCACCCCGCTATCATCCAGAAGACGAGGTCAGTACAGGTGCATCAAAGCATGGACCGAGAGACTGAAAAACAGCTTCTATCTCAAGGCCATCAGACTGTTAAACAGCCACCACTAACATTGAGTGGCTGCTGCCAACATACTGACTCAACTCCAGCCACTTTAATAATGGCAATTGATGGAAATTGATGTAAAAAAATGTATCACTAGCCACTTTAAACAATGCCACTTAATATAATGTTTACATACCCTACATTTCTCATATGTATATGTATATACTGTACTCTATCATCTACTGCATATTTATGTAATACATGTATCACTAGCCACTTTAAACTATACCACCTTGTTTACATACCCTACATTACTCATCTCATATGTATATACTGTACTCGATACCATCTACTGCATCTTGCCTATGCCGTTCTGTACCATCACTCATTCATATATCTTTATGTACATATTCTTTATCCCTTTACACTTGTGTATAAGGTAGTAGTTGTGGAATTGTTAGGTTGGATTACTCGTTGGTTATTACTGCATTGTCGGAACTAGAAGCACAAGCATTTCGCTACACTCGCATTAACATCTGCTAACCATGTGTATGTGACAAATAACATTTGATTTGATGATGCTACAAGCTTGGCACACCTCTATTTGGAGAGTTTCTCTCATTTTTCTCTGCAGATCCTCTCAAGCTCTGAGAGGTTGGATGTGGAGCATCGCTGCACAGCTATTTTCAGGTCTCTCCAGATACAGTGGGGCAAAAAAGTATTTAGTCAGCCACCAATTGTGCAAGTTCTCCCACTTAAAAAGATGAGAGAGGCCTGTAATTTTCATCATAGGTACACTTCAACTATGACAGACAAAATGAGAAAAAAAATCCAGAAAATCACATTGTTGGATTTTTAATGAATTTATTTGCAAATTATGGTGGAAAATAAGTATAAGTCTCTGTTCTGCCGGTGCATGGAAAATCCCGCTAGCTCTATATTGTCCGTATCGTCATTCAGCCACGTCTCGGTGAAACATAAGATGTTAGTTTTTGATTTCCCGTTGGTAGGGTAATGTTAATCGTAGGTCATCAATTTTATTTTCCAATGATTGCACTTTAGCAAGCAGAACGGATGGCATTGGGAGTTTACTCGCTCTTCTACGGTGGCCAATTTTCCTGCATCTTTTCTTCACGCAAAAGGCGTGGATCTGGGCCTGTTCCAGTGAAAGCAGGACATTCTTCTCGTCGGACTCGTTAAAGGAAAAAGTTTATTCCAGTCCGCGGTGCGTAATCGCTGTTCTGATGTCCAGAATAAGAGACGATAGCAGCAACATTATGTACACAATAAGATATAAAATAAGTTATGCAAAAACCGTACAAAATAGCATAATTGATTGTGAGAATGTAAGATGTCAGCCATTTTCTTCGGCGCCATCTTGGTATGCTTTTTGGGGGGACCCAAGGTTTTATTGCCTCTGGGTGGCTTACATAACACACTGGACACAGCTGTCCTGTGTCTCTCCCCACTGGTAACTCAAGCTGGAGTCAAGGGGGTATAGCCAAGCAGGCGAGATAAATAATGGGTATTTAGGCCTCAGACGTCCAGCTTGTTGTAGCCCCCCCCATGGTGCACATTTTGCCGTTTGCCGTAGCACTACACAGCTGTACCTTGTGCTAGGGCACCGTGGGCAACAGCTTGAAACGAGATCTAGTTGGAAAAGGCTATTTTAATGCCAGCTCTAACTTTCAGTGATTTACTAAGTGCTTCAACTAAGAGATAGGCAAAGTTTTATAAAATTTGCCATAAACTTCAATTATGTGACTCTCTGATTTACCCTGTTTTGTTTAAGACCCAGAAATGTATCGGGAAGATTTTGCCTAGCACTCACAGAGGTCGTGCCCCGCCATTAATTTGATGAGATTGGAATGTAAACTCCACATAAAGTGAATCCATGAAAGGCAAAAGACGGTAACTCGCTAGCCTGAGAAGTGTTTGATTTCACCGCTCTATCAACAGTAGATTCATCTCGGATCATCTTCAACCATCTCCCCACAGACTGTATACTATGTGCTCTGTGTATTGTGTAAACTAAGCCCACATAATACACATTAAACCCTATAGCCAACCACACACTACATAACAAATATGTCCTACCTTACAAATGTATCCCAACTCGTAACTGTTTCCTACTTCATAAATGTATCACACTTACAATAAGAGGTTTTAATTTAACCTAAAGCTTGTTTCTGGTCAAATAAAACTTCATCCTCACCTTCACTTCATGATGTATTAACACCTACCATACCAACACATATACTCTACTTCACAACTAAGGGCTACTCCACTGTATTTTATTTATTTATCTGTTATTTTACCAGGTAAGTTGACTGAGAACACGTTCTCATTTTCAGCAACGACCTGGGGAATAGTTACAGGGGAGAGAAGGGGGATGAATGAGCCAATCGTAAACTGGGGATGATTAGGTAGCCATGATGGTTTGAGGGCCAGATTGGGAATTTAGCCAGGACACCAGGGTTAACACCCCTACTCTTACGATAAGTGCCATGGAATCTTTAATGACCTCAGAGAGTCAGGACACCCATTTAACGTCCCATCCGAAAGATGGGACCCTACACACAGCAGTGTATTTTTTTAGACCAGAGTAAAGAGTGCCTCCTACTGGGCCTCCAACACCACTTCCAGCAGCATCTGGTCTCACATCCAGGGACTGACCAGGACCAACCCTGCTTATCTTGAGAAGAATGCCAGCAGTCGTATGTATGCAGGGTGGTATGCTGCTGGCTATCATGTCCATACCGTTGACCTTCATTTAACAGGGTAGCCTAGCCAGTGTGTGATAACAGTTATCACTAGGTCACACTCCGGTCATCGCTAATGGAAAGGGCTCGTCAATATCCCATTAGCCAGCTAGCACACACAGCTAGCAGCCCCGCAGGTTCATGGGCAAAGGACAAGCAGCTGTTATGGCCCCCAATAAAAGCTGACCTGGATAAAGAGGCTGGGAAAATACCGTGGTGCTTTGGCGCCAATGCCCTAAGTCATATCTAATGGCCTGTGGAGAGAGGCCCAGCAAGAGAGATTAGTCTATATGGTAATATTTGTCTCAAGGGGAGGGGACAAAAGGTACAGTAAATAAAGTATGTATGAATAGAGACGTGTGTGTGTGTGTGTGTGCTGGACTTCACACTGCAGTTGGCTGTAGACTTGCCACATGTGAAGCAGAATGTTGTGGTAAGGTTGTAGTTAGGTTATAATAAGGTTGTAATAAATTACTTATCTTGTATGAATAGAGGTGTGTGTGTGTGTGTGTGTGTTTAAAACTGCAGACATTTACAGCCATTAATAACATGTTTGGGATTGGAATGTTGCAGTAAGGTTGAAATACAGTAATGATAGGCTACATGAAGAGTAGAAAGTGTTCTATTCATACTGTGGTTGGCTGTAGCCACTGACTAACCACGTGGAAAAGCCATGTGAAGCTGAATATTGCAATAAAGTTGCCTTATGGTTGTCATGCGAACATGAACCGTCTTACTGTTCACCCAGAGAGGTGCTCAATGTAGTCCAGGTGCACAATGTCACTTTGACTATTATTGCCATAATCTTTTCTTATGAATCATCAAGACTGCTGCTGAGGGCTTAATAAATGATCACTGTGTGTGAGGGCTGAGCTCGTTTGCAGTGTTATCTATCTATGGGTGTGAACGTTTAAACGTTAAGACAACATTGGGACATTAAATAAATCCCTAACCAAAAGCTTTTTTTTAGTGCATTTATCACAAAACTACCACTAACAGGTCCCAATCATCATCATAAAGGGAACATTTTAAATGAAACAATTAACAAACGCATCAAAGCTGTAAGGAGATATGTATCCTTCGTGAAACTAGCCAGCAGCAGGCAAGCTACAACAAGCTAAATCAGCTGATGAAATCACTGGCGACCGATACACATATTTTGTGTAGGAGTAGAGATGCCTTTTTGTCAACTTTCTTACTGTATCAGAGTATGAGTCTGTCTGCCCCAGTGCCCATGTTTCATAGCGAGCGAGTCATGCACAAGACAGGCAGCGGTACACAATGGCATGCGCGCTTTTGGAATATTGATAAGTGGCAGTTGTGACGTCAAGTACGCATCGTCTCATTGCTCATTTTGGCCAAAACACTTGAAGACTCAAGTGATCACTATTGAACACAACAGCAAGTGGCACTTGATAAACAGCTTAGGGGCCAAGTGTTCGGTTTGAGATTTAGCCTATGAATGAGGAAGGTAGAACTTGATGGAAAGCCGTTTTTGGAAACATTTTCCATTTGTCACCTTAATATCCAGGTGACTTCATGCTGGTGGTCCATCCCTGGTCTGTGTGCTGGACTTGACTGTACGGTTACCTCACTGGCTTTGCATTGCGTGAGCTAAAACCCTGCTCCTTCTCCACCACTGGCTCTGTTAGCACTACTCTGCCAGGGAAAGGTCCCTTGGAGGAAGCACCAGTCACATCTATAATTCACACACTTCTGTGTAATATCAAATCCACCTCCCTCTTATGTAACGTTAGATGGATATAGCCTATTTGGTCACTTTATGATAATTTCAACAGAAAGGGTACCAGTGCTACTGAGGTTTTCGGCTGCTCTGATTGCTGCAGAAGGTGCACATGGATCCGTGCGTGCGTCTCATTAGCAGGTGTAGGAGGGGAAACGGTGGCCTTGCGAGACCCAAGATCAAAGAAGGAGTTTGTCGGGTTTTTGAGTGTTGAAGTGGCATTCACGACGCACAGCTGATTTCTAACAATGGTTTCATAACAAACACAGACCTGCTTCACAAATAGCTGAGGAGTTTTCTAGGAGAAAATAAATACTTGGTTGAGCAGTATTTGGCATAGGGATCTGAGGCCTTGTGTGGGAAGGATGGACAGTAGAGTGGAGTGGGATGGTAAGACGGTGACCAGGAGGGAAATGGTAAGGTAGCCTTGATACTGAAAGAAAAGCAGAGAAGAAGTGTAAGGGAAGGAAGGGGATATATTTTTAATTCCATTATTATTGAGTCTTGTTCAATGCCAGTCAGTACCATCTAGAAAGTCTTCCTCTTTTCATTCCTCTGATTTCATAAATTCTTTCTTTACATTTTTTTCTCTTCTCCCTTCATTTTTTCTCAAGGATGTTTTATTTCCTGTCTGCGTTCCCTCATCTTTCTCAGTCCCTTTGCCGCAAAATCGCAAAAGCATCTCTATCCTTTTAGTAAATCCAAAGGCAGCTGGCAAGACAGGACTACACACACACACACACACACACACACACACACACACACACACACACACAGCGGCCCATTAAATAGTCATGTGTGGCCCAAGAGTGACTCATCTAATGTAGGGGACGTGCCTCATACACAGCCGCTGGTCTACTGTCTAAGCCACTGGCATAGACTCTAACAGAAAACAACAGCTATTCTGGTTCATCATTCATTTAGTTGTAAGAGAGCCAGAAGAACAGACAGGCAGGTTCCCCATACTGCGACCGCAACTAAATGTTTTGGAAACGGTTGTGGAAAAGTTAGTCATAACGGAGGTTGAGTATGTCGTTGTGCGTTCGTGCCGAAGGTTTTTGTATATATATGGTTGTGATTGTTGGGTTGAAGAGAAGGCACGGTAGAGGCAGAGGAACAAACACACACACACACACAGAGGGCCAAGTTTCCGTGCACCTAATTGAGTCTCTACTATCCAGAAGACAAGGCAATGCCACTTCATGGAAGTACATGAACACACACACACATGCACACGCTCAAGTCTGATAATAATGTTGGAGGTTATGGAAGAGTGGAGGTTCTCTTCTATTAAGGTGAAGTTGTCAGAGGTGCCTGTATGAGCTAGTAGTCTAATCGTATAGTTTCAGTGTGTGTGGGTCAGTGAAGGAATCATTGACCCCATTCTTATCTATGAAAGCAGTTATTAATCAGGTGCATACCATTGATATTGACAGAGGACGTCATTGTTCCCTATCAGACCAGGTGAGCTCAGTCTCAATAATTGTGTGGTCTTCTCTATACGGTGAATGACCTGTAAATTAGTGTCTTCATACTGCAACTCAACTCTATACAGTAAATTAGCTATAGGGTTCTAATGTATTCAGAATGTCTCAAACCTGCAAACACCAACCAAGTATATTGAAAGAACTCTGCATAAGGGCCCCAGATTTGTGGGATAGATGGTATCTGTTGCAGTGTCAGTTAAATTATTTTCACAAGTTTTCTTTTTTTTCATAGTCATTGTCCTTTTGAAGTGTTTGAATCATCAACAGTTTGAATTTTCCGTGTGTATGTGTGTGGCCACCGAGTTGGAACATGTAGGTGCAGGGAGAGCGGGACTCGCAAGCCACTGCATGCTCGCCTGAAAAGCGGATTGTTCAGAATTTGCTAAAAAAGCTCGATATCAGCAGAGCTTGCATAATGGCAGAGGCTTGTTCTCGTGGGCTACGTAAATAGTGCTTTCACCTCACATTCCCTCTGGCAACTGATGCACAACGGACATGTTGGTCCTTTACAACGTTGGTGATTTACCACTTTGTTCCTTTGTGAACCTCCTCACAACCCACATTAATAACTGATCTCTCTCCCTCTCTTTCCATCCCTCTATCCACCCACCTGTCCCTCATCCTTTATCTTTCTTGTTCCATTTCTCTCTCGCCCTCTCAAACACTTTTCCTTAACTCTCTCTTCTCTCGGTCTTCATACATCTCTTCCCCACTCTCCTCCTTTCCAGGTAAGACGCCTACTACTGACACAGTGGCTGGAGGGGACTACGGCGTGCCCACCCCAGGCCCTGCCTTCAAGGAGGTGTGGCAGGTCAAGGTGTGGCCTAAAGGGCTGGGCCAGGCCAAGAACCTGGTGGGTGTCTACCGGCTGTGCCTGACCGACAAGACGGTCAACTTTGTCAAGCTCAACTCTGATGCGGCCGCCGTGGTCCTGCAGTTGATGAATGTGCGCCGCTGCGGTCACTCCGAAAACTTCTTCTTTGTGGAGGTTGGTCGCTCTGCGGTTACGGGCCCCGGGGAATTCTGGATGCAGGTGAGATGAAATGTAACACAGGCCCAATCTCTGGGGTTACAGCTGTGAATGGCTATGGGGTTTGAATTTAAGTCAAGCCGTGTATTCCTCCTGATGCATGACCATTTGATGTTGGCTAAATTCAAAGGAAAAGTTACAGTAGGGAATTTGTTAAGTTCATTAGAGTTAACTTCACCTCAAATTGCAGCCCAAATAAACGCTTCACAGAGTTCAAGTAACAGACACAACATCAACTGTTCAGGCCTTCATGGTCGAATTGCTGCAAAGAAACCACTACACCAATAAGAAGAAGAGACTTGCTTGGGCCAAAAAAACACTAGCAATGGACATTAGGCCGGTGGAAATCTGTCCTTCGGTCTGATGAGTCCAAATTTGAGATACTTGGTTACAACCGCCGTGTCTTTGTAAGACGAAGAGTAGGTGAACGGATGATCTCCGCATGTGTGGTTCCCACCGTGAAGCATGGAGGAGGAGGTGTGATCGTGTGGGGGTGCTTTGCTGGTGACACTGTCAGTGATTTATTTAGAAATCAAGCACACTTAACCAGCATGGCTTCCATAGCATTCTGCAACAATGCATCATCCCATCTGATTTGCACTTAGTCCCACTATCATTTGTTTTTCAACCGGACAATGAACCAAAACACACCTCCAGGCTGTGTAAGGGCTATTTTACCAAGAATGAAAGTGATTGAGTGCTGCATCAGATGACCTGGCCTCCAAAATCACCCGATCTCATCCCATTTGAAATGGTTTGGGATGAGTTGAACCGCAGAGTGAAGGAAAAGCAGCCAACAAGTGCTCAGCATATGTGTGAATTCCCTCAAGACTGTTGGAAAAGCATTCCTCTTGAAGCTGGTTGAGAGAATGCCAAGAGGTCATCAAGGGCGGCTACTTTGAAGAATCTAAAATCAAAAATATATTTAGATTTCTTTAACACTTGGTTACTACATGGTTCCATATGCGTTATTTCATAGTTTTGATGTCTTCACTATTATTCTACAATGTAGAAAATAGTAAAAATGAGTAGGTTTAATGAGTAGGTGTCCAAATGTCTGACTGGTACTGTATATGTACTTTGGTTTGCTCAGAAAACTTGGGGGTACAAATAAAATCACGTAGGCGGCCCAAATTCAGCCCATTGGGAAACCCTGGGTTAAATGTTAAGATTGTAGATTAGTGGTTAGTTAGAACATGTGGTTGTTAACACATAGAGTATGACTGTGTTGTGCCTCATGCAGGTGGATGACTCAGTGGTGGCCCAGAACATGCATGAGACCCTACTGGAAGCCATGAAAGCCCTGAGTGAGGAGTTCCGCCAACGCAGCAAGTCACAGTCCAATTCTGGGCCAGGTGGGGGAGCCACCGCCTCCAACCCCATCAGCGTTCCCTCGCGACGCCACCATCCCAACCCGCCCCCCAGCCAGGTGGGCTTCACCCGTAGGCCTCGCACCGAGCCGCCCGGAGGGTCTGGAACAGGCGGCAACAGCGCAAACGCATCACCCACACCCCGCCACAGTTTCCCCAGGTCAGGCACAGCCAATGATGGGGGTAAAGGAGAAGAAGGGGTGGGGGGAGCGTGCGGAGGTGTAGGTCAGAGTTGCAGTCCTACCACCAATGGGTCCTGCTCCACCACGCCCATCCTCAGGTCTAAGTTGGCCCGTTCTGCCTCCACCCCAACCAAGAACAACTCCCTGAGCCTGATGCGCTCCATCTCCACCCCAGCTCCCTCCCCAGCTCCTAGCTTGTCCTCCAGCTCCAGCCACTGCTCTGAGTTTGGGGTAGTGGTGGGTGCAACCGGAGGAGGTGGAGAAGCAACAGGGACCGGTGCCTACAGCCGCCTCCACTCCCACAACGCCTCCGTGTCGGGCTCCCCCAGCGATTATGGCTCCTCGGATGAGTACGGCTCCAGCCCTGGGGAGCACTCTGCCCCCTCCCCCAACATGCCAGGAGGGTCAGCCAGGTCAGGCCGTTATCAATCCTTGGACGACGAGGCTGCTAACTACATCCTAATGGGCCAGCGTGGTGGTGGTGGAGCTCCAACATCTGGCTCTCTGCCTGCCGGAGCATCCAGCTCAGCCCCTTCTCACCAGCCCCAGACCAGGAGGGTCCTGCGGCGCTCCTCTAGCCGGGAATGTGAAGCCGAGAGGCAGTTGCTGAGCAAGCGGGCGTCCCTGCCTCCCATGGCCCTGGAGCGCCTGGCCCCGCGACCCCACAGGGGGGAGGAGGAGCAGGATGAAGACGTGGCGGACTACGCCATCATGTCCCGCAGCACCAGCGGGGATTCCTTCACCACCTGCGTCTCCTCACAAAGAGACTCTGAGATGAGCCCCGGTGGAGGGGGGGGAGGAGGGGGATACCTGGACGTGGCTGTAGAGTTGGTTGGTAGTGTAGGTATAGTGCGGGATAACGGCTATATGTCCATGCTACCGGGAGGAGTTACCCAACCTCCAGTCTCCCTCACCCACTCGCTTTCCGTCTCTGACTCGGAGTCCAAGCCAGCGGATGACTACATGGCCATGACGCCTAACAACAGCGTGTCCCCCCCGCAGCAGATCCGGCCCCCTCCTGGCTCTGGCGACGGCTACATGATGATGTCACCCAACAGCAGCTGCTCTCCGGACCAGCGTGGCTGCCTGGGAGGTGTGGCCTGGGTGGACAGCAGCAGCGCCGACAGCCGGGCGGGCAGCGACTACATGAACATGTCTCCCATCAGCATCCGCTCGGCCAACAGCAGCCCCCCTCCCCCCGAGCAACCCCCTCAGACAGACCACCACCCCTCACTGCAGGCCCCCAAGATGGTCTACTCCTACTACTCACTGCCCCGCTCCTACAAACACACGCCACCTGGTGGACACTTTGAGGACGGTCCCGGCCGAGGCAGGAGGCCCAATGGGAGCAGTGATGTCAGAGGAGTTGGCAGGGCGGTAGTGGTTCGTCAGGACCCCAATTTGGGTGCAGTCCAAGGTCGCCACCTGTCCCTCTCCTCGTCCTCATACTCCTCCAGCTCTGCCAGCAGTGAGAGCCTAGGGGAGAACGAGGACAGGGCTCTCCAGGGAGCAGGGTCCTCAGGTGGGGGAGCTCACTCTAAAGACATGGGGCTCCTCCAGCAGAGACGGGCAGCCCCCAAGCAGGGCCAGCAGGGGGGACCCAGGACCCGGCCTGTCAGCCTGTTTGTGGACGTGTCCAAAGCAAACACCCTCCCCAGGGTCCGTGAGAACCCCCTCCCCCCGGAGCCAAAGAGCCCAGGGGAGTACGTCAGCATTGAATTCAAGGGAGATCAAAGCGCCAGAGGGGGGCCAGGAGGTGGGGGAGGGAGGGGACTCAGACACGGGCTGTCCCTGCCTCACGGCTCCAGCCAGCACCCTTCCCACCGGCCTGCCTCTTGCCTGGGGGGGTTCCTGCCCCTCCCCCGAAGCCCCTCCACCCCCCAGACCCCCATCATGCCCCTCACCCCTCCATCCGCCTCAGAATATGTCAACATGGACCTGCGGCCCTCACCGTCCCCCTCTCCCCTCTCCCTGACACCACTGAGCTTCCCCACCTTCCCCACCCCACCAACGCCCCCTCCAATGATCCTGGTCCCCAAGGCTCACGACGAGTACAGGGTGGCCCTTCAGCAGCAAGGCGGGCCAGAGGGTGCTGAAGCGGGGCCCAGGACAAACAGACAGACTACCCATGTAGTGGTGACTCAATCAGAGTCCCCTACCTCCTGCGGGGACTATACAGAGATGGCCTTCAGCCTGAAAAACAACACCGTCCCCAGCTCCACGTCCAACAACACCTTCCCCAAAGCCCCCTCCCCAGCCAGGCCCGATCCCCCAGTCCCTGTCGTCACCCTAGGCCTGGACTTCCCCCTGCCTAAACCTGGGCCCAACCCGGACCACGGGGCTAAAGTGATCCGGGCCGACCCCCAGGGCCGCAGGCGCCACTGCTCCGAAACCTTCCTCGCCTCCCCCTCTCTCCCGCCCCCCTCCTCCAACTCCTCCTCTGCTGCCTCTCTCTTCCCGGAGCAAGCCCAGGCCGTGGCTCGCCGGCTTGGGTTTGAGGGCATGCTGTGGGGGAATGGAGTGTCGGCCGAGCATCTCCCCTCGCAGTTCCTCCACCCTGGGCCTGGCATACCCGCTGCCCAGGCTTTGTCCATGGAGCAAGGCCTTAACTACATAGACTTGGACTTGGCCAACAAAGAGAGCACTCATTCAGCCTTAGATGGGTCCTCAACCATACAGGCTATCCCCCCTCGCCTCTACTCGTCCGTACTGAATGGGGGGGGCGGGGTGGGGGTGTCCGGGGCAGGCATTGGGGGTAGTGGCGGCTCCAACCTCAACACCTATGCCAGCATTGACTTCTACAAGTCAGAAGAGCTGCGGACGCATCCGAACGGAAACAAAGACGGTACAGGTGAGAGTTAATTTCTACTCCTTATGCCATGTTTGGGGGGAAGGTCTAAATGTCCTCTCTCTGTGATGTTTTGTGTACAGCTTTGGTTGCGCTCCTGCTCCTCTTCCTATGCCGCCCCTCTCTTTCTCTCCCCCCCATCTCTATCTCTCTCCTGTCTCCTGCTGCTACTGTCTACATTTTTCAGATGAAACGGTGGCATTTCAGATTCTGTCCATCTATGCTTATATGCAGGCCCACCTGGTGCTGGATTACCCAGCAAGCACCACAAGCACACACACACACGCCAATCAGGTCTTTGTTACTGTCTATTTACGCCTAAATGAGAAGAGATATGGTGAGTCTGCTATCTTTAGCTAAGTACATACGGTTTTTATCTTAGTACATATTTATGCAAGTTTATTAGCAGGAAATGGCTTCAAAATGGAAATGTGGAAAAAAGTAAATAGTTGGACTCACACTCAATATCACCAGCTGACATGGGAACGGCAGGGTAGCCTAGTGGTTAGAGCATTGTACTAGTAACCGAAAGTTTGCAAGTTCAAATCCCCGAGCTGACAAGGTACAAATCTGTCGTTCTGCCCCTGAACAGGCAGTTAACCCACTGTTCCTAGGCTGTCATTGAAAATAAGAATTTGTTCTTAACTGACTTGCCTAGTTAAATAAAGGTTAAATAAATAGATGTAGCTTATAACTCCTTGCACTTAGCTCAATTTCTGACAAACATGTTCTCTGAGTAGGAGACAAATGTTCTCTGAGCGAAGCCACTGTCTTCCCTGACTTAGCCAGAATTGGCTCGTTAGAGAAGTCTGTCTGCTATTTAAATAGACCCCAGTTAAACCCTGAGTGGGGATTTATAAACCAGATTGGGTAGTGAAGTGCTGAGTCGCGCTGGGCTAGCTAGCTTTCAAACAGTGGGCCTTTATGGAGATTGTTAGCACCGTTAGCTTGCCTTCAAACAGTGGGCCTTTATGGAGAACGTTACCACCGTTAGTTAGCCTCCACAGTAGGTATTTTGGGGAAATCTCTGGCTGTGCGTGTTAGCATGGTCCCGTCAGCGAGGCAGCGTGGGGCAGAATGTTACACGTTGGCTGGGAATGTTGAGAGGGGGCCAGTGTTTCACTACCGCAAACTGCTCCCAAATCAAATGCCTCTGTGCAGTGTCCCCTCCTCCCTTCATCCCTCCAGTCTATTACGCCTCCTCCTTTTTCTTCCTCCAATAAATGACCCTTTTGTTCGGGTGTTTCTGCCGTGGTGTCTCTCTCTCTCTAACTTACACTCTCCTGTCTTTCTCCTCTCTCTCCTGTCTCTCTCTAACTTACTCTCTCACTCAGTCACTCATTCAGTCACTCACTCACTCTCTTTCTCTCTCTCCCTTTCCCTCTAACTTACTCTCCCCTGTCTCTCGCTCTCTATTTCTCTCCTCACTGTCTTTACTCTCACAATCTCTTTCTTTCGCTTCTTTCCCCCCCATCTCTCTCTCCTCTTTTTTCACATTGTCTCGCTCCATCCCAGAACGATGAGTCCCCCCCTCTTATTGAGAAGAGAGGAAAGAAACTAGGATAGAGAGAATTAATGAAAGAGAGATAGAATGAGAGATGTTGTGGAGTACCCAAAAGTACAGATTGATCCTTAGACTACGGCGCGGTTTGGAAGCAATGAATCGTTTCGTCTGTGCATTTATTTAGGCCTAAAAATGTTTGGTCAACTAACTCCATGGTAATTGTGGGGAATTTCTTTTCTGGCAAGCTTGTGTGTGTGTGTGTGTGAGAGATGCAAACTAGTCACTTTTCGGCGAAATTCACCGTTTTGAATCCAAAATAGATGATTTGTGTAGATCCGATGCGAAAAGTGGGGTGGGGGGGGTTGGATCACTACTGGCTGTAACGAACGAGTGATGCGCGTTTGGCGCAATACTGGCTGTATCCAAGGCCCAGCCCATCGTTCACATAACAACAGAATGCAGCATGCATTGGTTCGAATCCAGTGTGGCTAAATGCTTATGCTTCTAGATCCGACAGTGCAGCAGCATCTAACAGGTAATATCTAACAATTCCACAACAAAACCTAATACACACAATCTAGTAAAGGAATGGGATGAGAATATATGAGTATAAAATATATGGATGAGCAGTGACAGAGCGGCTAAGATGCAATATATGGTAAAGAATATATAGTGAAGGATACAGTATATACATATGAGATGAGTAATGTGAGATATGTAAACATTCTTAAAGTGGCATTATTAAAGTGACTAGTGTTCCATTAATTAAAGTGGCCAATGATATCAAGTCGGTAGGTATGCAGCCACCTCTCTGTGCTAGTGGTGGCTGTATAACAATCTGATGGCCTTGAAATATAAGCTGTTTTTCAGTCTCCCGCTCCCCGCTTTGATGCACCTGTACTGACCTCGCCTTCTGGATGGAAGTGGGGTGAACAGGTAGTGGCTTGCACCTTCTTCACCACACTGGCTGTGTGCGTGGACCATTTCAGTTTGTTGTTGATATGTACACCGAGGAACTTTCCACCTTCTCCACTGATGTCCCGTTGGTGTGGATAGGGGCTGCTCCCTCTGCGGTTTCCTGAAGTCCACAATCATCTCTTTTGATTTGCTGACATTGAGAGGTTATTTTCCTGACACCACACTCCGAGGGCCCTCACCTTCTCCTTATTGTGTCGTCTGCAAACTTGAGTTGGAGGCATGCATGGCCACGCAGTCATGGGTGAACAGGGAGTACAGGAGAGGGCTGAGAACGCACCCTTGTGGGGCCCCAGTGTTGAGGATCAGCGAAGTGGAGATGTTTTTTCCTACCTTCACCACTTGGGGGGCGGCCTGTCAGGAAGTCCAGGACCCAGTTGCACAGGGCGGGGTCGGGACCCAGGGTCTCAATCTTAATGATGAGTTTGGAGGGCACTATGGTGTTGAATGCTGAGCTGTGGTCAAAGGAAAAGCATTCTTACATAGGTATTCCTCTGTTCCAGATGGGATATGGCAGTGTGATGGCGATTGCATTGTCTGTGGATATATTGGGGTGGTAAGCAAATTGGACTGGGTCTAGGGTAACAGGTAGGGTGGAGGTGATTTGATCCTTTAGCCTCTCAAAGCACTACATGATGACAGAAGTGAGTGCTATGGTGTGATAGTCATTTAGTTCAGTTACCTTAGCTTTCTTGGGAACAGGAACAATGGTGGCCATCTTAAAGCATGTGGGGACAGCAGAATGGGATAGGGATTGATTGAATATGTCCGTTAACACATCAGACAGCTGGTCTGCGCATGCTCTGAGGACGCGGCTAGGGATGTCGTCTGGGCCGGTGGCCTTGCGAGGGTTAAAACGTTTAAATGTTTTACTCACGTCGGCCATGGAGAAGGAGAGCCTACAGTCTTTGGTAGCGGGCCGTGTCGGTGGCACTATATTGTCCTCAAAGCGTGCAAAGAAGTTGTTTCATTTGTCTGGGAGCAAAACGTCGGTGTCTGCGACGGGGCTAGTTTTCTTTTAGTAATCCTTGATTGTCTTTAGACCCTGCCACATGTGTCTTGCTTGTTTGATTACCTTACGGAGGGAATAACTACACTGTTTGTATTCGGTCATGTTTCCAGTCGCCTTGCCATGATTAAATGCGGTGGTACATGCTTTCAGTTTTGCGCGAATGCTGCCATCAATCCCCAGTTTCTGGTTAGGGTAGGTTTTAATAGTCTCTGTGAGTACAACATCTCCTATACACTTCCTTATAAACTTGCTCACCGAGTCAGCGTATACGTCAATGTTATTGTCTGAGGCTACCCGAAACATATCCCAGTCCACACGATCGAAACAACAATCGTGAAGTGTGGAATCCGATTGGTCAGACCAGCGTTGGATAGACCTAAGCATGGGCGCTTCCTGTTTTTAGTTTCTGCCTATACGAGGGGAGCAACAAGATAAAATCATGGTCAGATTTGACAAATGGACGGTGGTCGAGTGGGTTACTCGCTTGTGTACTGCAATCGATATGCTGATAGAATTTAGGTAGCCTTGTTCTCAGATTAGTTTTGTTAAAATCCCCAGCTACAATACATGCAGCCTCATGATATATGGTTTCCAGTTTGCATAAAGTCCAGTGAAGTTTCTTGATGGCTGTCTTGGAATCCGCTTGTGGGGGGATATACAGTTGAAGTTGGAAGTTTACATACCCCTTAGCCAAAAACATTTAAACTCTGTTTTTCACAATTCCTGACATTTAATCCTAATAAAAATTCCCTGTCTTATGTCAGTTATGATCACCACTTTATTTTAAGAATGTGAAATGTCAGAATAATAGCAGAGAGTGATTTATTTCAGCTTTTATTTATTTCATCACATTCCCAGTGGGTCAGAATTTTACATACACTCAATTAGTATTTGGTAGCATTGCCTTTAAATTGTTTAACTTGGGTCAAACGTTTCGAGTAGCCTTCCCACAGCTTCCCACAATAAGTTGGGTGAATTTTGGCCCATTCCTCCTGACAGAGCTGGTGTAACTGAGTCAGGTTTGTAGGCCTCCTTGCTCGCACACACTTTTTCAGTTCTGCCCACACATTTTCTATGGAATTGAGGTCACGGCTTTGTGATGGCCACTCCAATACCTTGACTTTGTTGTCCTTAAAACTTCTTGACGCACCCTATCCCGTTAGCGGGATCATTTTCATAAAAACCTGCTGAATTGCAGCGCGCCATATTCAAATAAAATTACTAAACATATTTAATTTTCATGAAATCACAAGTGCAATAAAGCAAAACACAGCTTAGCTTGTTGTTAATCCACCTGTCGTGTCAGATTTTGAAAATATGCTTTACAGCGAAAGCAATCCAAGCGTTTGTGTGAGTTTATCGATCACTAGACAAAACATTATGAACACCTAGCATCAAAGCAGCTTGGTCACGAAAATCAGAAAAGCAATAAAATTAATCGCTTACCTTTGATCTTTGGATGTTTTCACTGACGAGACTCCCAGTTACACAAATGTTCCTTTTATATCCAAAATACCTCCATTTGTTTGGCGCGTTATGTTCAGAAATCCACAGGCTTGAGCGGTCACGACATCGCCGACGAAAATTCCAAATAGTATCCGTAATGCCAACAGAAACATGTCAAACGTTTTTTATAATCAATCCTCAGGTTGTTTTTAAAATATATAATCGATAATATATCAATCGGGACAATCGCTTTTTCAATAGGAGAGGGAGAGACAATGGCTGCCCCACTCTGTTGCGCAAGCAAAACTCATGCGAACACCCAGCTATCCACTGACGCAATGTTATCTTTCTCGCTAATTTTTCAAAATAAAAGCCTGAAACTATGTCTAAAGACTGTTGACACCTTGAGGAAGCGATAGGAAAAGGAATCTGGTTGATATCCCTTTAAATAGAACGAAGGCAGGTTATGGAACATGGAGCTTTCAAAATAGAAGCCACTTCCTGGTTTGATTTTCCTCAGGTTTTCACCTGCAATATCAGTTCTGTTATACCCACAGACAATATTTTTACAGTTTTAGAAACTTTAGAGTTTTCTATCCTAATCTGACAATTATATGCATATTCTAGTTTCTTGGCCTGAGAAATAAGCCGTTTCAAATGGGTACGTTTTTCATCCAAAAAATCAAAATACTGCCCCCTACACTCAACAAGTTAAGCCATTTTGCCACAACTTTGGAAGTATGCTTGGTGTCATTGTCCATTTGGAAGACCCATTTGCGACCAACCTTTAACTTCCTGACTGATGTCTTGAGATGTTGCTTCAATATATCCACCAAATTTTCCTTCCTCACGATGCCATTAATTTTGTGAAGTGCACCAGTCCCTCCTGCAGCAAATCACCCCCACAACATGATGCTGCCACCCCTGTGCTTCACGGTTGGGATAGTGTTCTTCGGCTTGCAAGCCTCTTCCTTTTTCCTCTTAACATAACGATGGACATTATGGCCAAACAGTTCTATTTTTGTTTCATCAGACCAGAGGACATTTCTCCAGAAAGTACGATCTTTGTCCCCATGTGCAGTTGCAAACCGTAGTCTGGCTTTTTATGGAGGTTTTGGAGCAGTGGCTTCTACCATGCTGAGCAGCCTTTCAGGTTTTGTCGGTATAGGACTCGTTTTACTGTGGATATAGATGCTTTTGTACCGGTTTCCTCCAGCATCTTCACAAGGTCCTTTGCTGTTGTTCTGGGATTGATTTGCACTTTTCGCACCAAAGAAGTTAATCTCTAGGAGACAGAACGCGTCTCCTTTCTAAGTGGTATGATGGCTGCGTGGTCCCATCGTGTTTATACTTCCGTACTATTGTTTGTACAGATGAACGTGGTACCTTCAGGCATTTGGAAATTGCTCCCAAGGATGAACCAGACTTGTGGAGGTCTACATTTGTTTTCTGAGGTCTTGGCTGATTTCTTTTGATTTTCCCATGATGTCAAGCGAAGAGGCACTAAGTTTGAAGGTAGGTCTTGAAATGCATCCACAGATACACCTACAATTGATTCAAATTATGTCAATTAGCCCATCAGAAGCTTCTAAAGCCATGACATCATTTTCTGGAATTTTCCAAGCTGTTTAAAGGCACAGTCAACTTAGTGTATGTAAACTTCTGACCCACTGGAATTGTGATACAGTGAAATAATCTGTCTGTAATCAATTGTTGGAAAAATTACTTGTCATACACAAAGTAGATGTCCTAACTGACTTGCCAAAACTATAGTTTGTTAACAAGAAATTTGTGGAGTGGTTGAAAAACGAGTTTTAATGACTCCAACCTAAGTGTATGTAAACTTCTGACTTCAACTGTACATGGCTGTGACGATAACCGAGGAGAGTTCTCTTGGGAGATCATACAGTTTGCATTTGTTTTGAGGAATTCTAGGTCAGGTGAACAAAAGGACTTGAGTTCTTGTATGTTGTTACAATTACACAATGAGTCTTTAATCATGAAAGTGTGTGTGTGTTTTGTGTGTGGTATGTATGCTCTTAGTACAGCCTCAAGGGTTCATTTAGTCCATGGGAGAGCTTCCCAAACTTTAACAGCACATGACTGCAAATTGACACTAGAAAATGCAGGAGACCCCACTTTGAAAAATGATATTCCCGAGTTACCGCTGGGTGTTTGCAACACATAACAACATGAATGTGCATCCTAATAGTAGTTGTAACTAAGAAAGTTCTATTCTATAACCATTTGAAGAGATTACAGATTGTCTCAGGGGACCCCATTTCAACTTTTGGTGACCCCACATGGGGTTCCGACCCCAGATTTGGGAACCACCGATCAAGAGTGTGATCATTAAATGTGTTGTTTAATAGGAGCTCATACTGAAAATGATTTAGATGACGACGTCACACATGTCCCTTCTTGAAGCAAACAACCGTGTGGTTCCACCTCATGTCTGTGTGTTTCAACTACAGCACTTATTTCAAACTGAGTTGGATGGATGGAATGAGTGCATGTGTTTACCAAGGAGTGAATTACGTTTTTTCCCCCCCTAAAAAGTCTGATGGAAATCAAATCACCCTGTAGGCCATGCCAACATGTTCCAGTAAGACCTGACTCTATTAACCTTCTCATCACAATGTTGCTACTTGCCCCTCTATCCTTGCTCATTTGAAATAAACTACCAATGCTAAACCGACATCTAGCCCCTACCCACTGTGAGTTGCCCCCAACCACTGACACAGGATCTGATACTTTTCAACCTTTTCATTTCAACAAATCATATTTTACCTCCCTAAAGAGGTGGCACAAAAACTCAGACTAGTGAGACACAAAACAGTGCAAGAAATTAGGTAAAACAGTGCAAGAATTGAGGTCACTGCCCATTTGGTATAACCTGGTCTAGCCGGTATACATGCCAGTAGCATGTCGCTGCCCAGTAACACTCTGTAACGCTACTCTGCTTCCTGGCAAGCCTGAGGGTGACATGGCATGTTGGCAGCTCCTTTGAAAGCCCCATGCCACGTGTGGAATTCCTGCTTGCTCGACACACACACACACACACACACACACACACAACGGGGTACACACACTTGGGAGGGGAACAATAAGAACCATTTACCCAAATCTAACTCTCTCTCCCTCACCCTCTCTCTCACTCACTCACTCACTCACTCACAGAGAGAGAGAGAGATCTGGCCTTGCCTCACTGTGCTGTGGTGGCTGCTCATCCTGTGGTAAGTGCCTCAAGAGATGTGAGGGATAGAGGGAAGTTGAGCCGAGGTAGTTTAGAAGTATTTAATCCATCTCCCCCTCCCTCTGCACCCCCCACCAGAAAGAATGGCTCTCGTTGTTGGAGTTATATTAGATCTGCCACCCAATACACACACACCCTCTCTCTCTCATACACACACGCATAGTGCCCTGACCGTCACCAGTGGAGTTCCATTTAGAGACAGTTTTACATAACAGGACTAGCCCATAACCCATGGTTCCCCTGGATTACAGGACAGAATACTCAGACTAACAGACTGAACAAGTCTACTCTGTCATTTCATCCCTGACCTGTAACCATAGCGATGCTTATTTATATGCTCCCAGTATTTTAACTCTCCTTTTGGACTTGTTGTATGATGACTGCCATCAGTGCACAGCATGTGTACTGCGTTTGGTATAAAAAAAATCCCCTACTTTTTTACATAGTAGTGTAAGACTTGCAGACTACAGCATCTGACTAGATATGTCATACAATCAGTTTTCCTTTGGTGACATTTTGACACTAAAAACATACAGAGATGTTACCAATACTCAACGCGACACAATTCAAAAGGTATTTCCGAAACGGTCAAATAAAGTGTTACGGGAGGTTTTGAATATTGTACAGCTCACCTATTGAATCACATGCATCACTCCCTGCCTTCTCATGGATCATACCGAAACCGAGGTTGTTATGAAATGAATGCTGCCACAGATATTGCGTGACACGATCCGTTTTGATAACGGCTCCACATTCTTCCACTGTCAAATGTTAGGCTAGTTTCTCTAATTTAGTGCATGCGTTCGTTCACATGTAGAATCTAGATTCGACTCTACTTTTGTTTTCTATTTCTAAGGCCAACATTTCCATGTCTATAGCTATGTGAGTGACGTCTGGTCCTGGAGATCCTTGGGGACCAGATCCAGTGGTTGTTACTGGCTCAGAAATGGTTCAAGTCAACAGAAGAGAGATGGAGATTAGACTGTTTGTAATCCTCTGTCTAGTTCTACCCATTTATATCCCGCTGTGATCTACTGTATTGTATTCTCCCCCATGTGCCAGGCCTGTACACCACGCTCAACAGCCCACCGCAGATTATACACAGCCTATATTGGGTCAAATGTGAGCTCTGTAATGGATTTATCTCTAATCTAGATATAGTACTGATTACTGTTGGCAGTGTTGCAGTTCTCTTAAAACAATGAATGTCCTAATCGTGTCTATGGCAGAATTAGCCTGGAAGTTCCACTGTTTTATAAATCTAAAATACAATATAAATACATTATATAGTCACTATATATTTCTAATGTAGCAGAACCGAACCCAGCTCAACCTCTTCCTGTTTTAGTCATGTGTTATTTCCGGTTAGGGCTTGAACATCTGTCCTATTGCCATCTACAAATTATACTGGAAATTGCTTTCCACAACTCAGTAGCTACCTAGTAGCTACAGCACTCTACTCAAACAGTGATCTCACGGTACAGATACGCATGTTACAGTCTTGTATGAAACCATGTCAAGGATTTTTTAGAATTTTTATTTAAAGCTCCCTGTTGTTATCCTGTGTTGGTCTGAGTCTCCTGTAAAGTACACAGTGGTGTGCATCCCTATTGGCATCCTATTCCCTATGGGCCCTGGTCCAAAGTAGTGTACTATATAGGGCAGGGGTATTGCAAGACGCCACTTGGGTACACCTCGGCATCCACCGAGAGGCTCTTGCTGCCAAGGGAATGCCTGACCGCTTGAAAGATGTTTTGGACACAACCATTTTCACTGTAAACTTTGTTAAAGCAAGGCCACTGAACGCTTGTGCATTTTCTGCATTATGCAATGATATGGGCAGCGACCATGTAACGCTTTTACAACATACAGAAGTGCGCTGGTTATCAAGGGGCAAAGTATTGACACGTCTTGTTGAATTGAGAGACGAGCTTATCGTTTTCTTTACGGACCATAATTTTCACTTGTCTGACCGCTTGCATGAAGACGAGTTTCTCACACGACTGGCCTATCTGGGTGATGTTTTTTCTCGCCTGAATGATCTGAATCTAGGATTACAGGGACTCTCCGCAACTATATTCAGTGTGCGGGACAAAATTGAGGTTAAGAGGTTGGCGCTCGTCGCTGTCTGCATTAACAAGGACAACACACAGGTCTTTCCATCATTGTATGATGTTTTCCGTGCAAATTAACCCAAGTTTACGGACAATGTCGAATGTGATATAGCAAAGCACCTGAGTGAGTTGGGTGCGCAATTTACGCAGGTCATCCATTTCGGTAAAGTACATGAAACAACTGGATTCGTTATCCCTTTCATGCCCTGCCTCCAGTCCACTTGTCGATATCTGAACAAGAGAGCCTCATCGAAATTACAACAAGAGGTTCTGTGAAAATGTAATTTAATCAGAAGCCACTGCCAGATTTCAGAATTGGACTGCGCTCAGAGTATCCTACCCTTGGCAAATCACACTTAAGACGCTGATGCCCTTTGCAACCACATACCTATGTGAGAGTGGATTCTCGCCCCTCACTAGCATGAAAAATAAATGCAGGCACAGACTGTGTGGGGAAATTATTTAAGACTTGAGACTCTCTCCAATATAACCCAATATTGCAGAGATATGTGCATCATTTCAAACACACCCTTCTCATTAACCTGTGGTGAGTTATTCACAATTTGATGAACAAATAAAGTTTTATGTGTAAGATGGCTAAATAAAAAGCAAAATTATTGATTATTATTTGTGCCCTGGTCCTATAAGAGCTCTTTCACTTCCCACTCACACTCTCTTATGTTTAATAAATGTATTGTATAGTGTGTGTGGCAGGCTTACAATGATGGCAAAAAAACATTTGAGTGTGCTGACCCTGGTGCTAGAGGGGGTATGCAGCTGGAGGTTGAATGTTTGAAGGGGTACGGGACTATCGAATGTTGGGGAACCACTGCTATAGGGTATGGGATTACAGTTGGAACGCAGTAGTGTTTGGGTGAGCACCACATTCCATTTAGTGACATCATCTCTCCAGTTCTCTCATTACACCACATTGTCAAGAAGTCATGAATCCAGTTGAATGTTAGTGAAGTAGCTCAATGTACCCCTACATGGGTTGACCACAACCCAAACCAAAATCCCTGGGAGTGGGTGATCTAAACCACACACACAGCAACAGTCAGCAAAACATAACGCGGTGCTGCAGCTTTCAACATCAGGGCACCATACGGTCCCAGTCCACACTGGAACACAACACAGTAGAGGTCGACCTATTAATCGGAACGGCCGATTAATTAGGGCCGATTTTAAGTTTTCATAACAATTTGGAAATCTGTATTTTTTTTTTACACCTTTATTTAACCCGGCAAGTCAGTTAAGAACACATTCTTATTTTCAATGACGGCCATGGAATGGTGGGTTAACTGCCATGTTCAGGGGCAGAACGATAGATTTTTACCTTGTCTGCTCAGGGATTCAGTCTTGCAACCTTACGGTTAACTAGTCCAACGCTCTAACCACCTGCCTCACGAGGAGACCGCCTGTTACACGAATGCAGTAAGAAGCCAAGGTAAGTTGCTAGCTAGCATTAAACTTATCTTATAAAAAACAATCAATCATCATCACTAGTTATAACTAACTACACATGGTTGATGATATTACTAGTTTATCTAGCGTGTCCTGCATTCGTGAAAAAGGACTGGTGTTGCTCCAACATGTACCTAACCATAAACATCAATGCCTTTCTTAAAATCAATACACAGAAGTAAATATTTTTAAACCTGCATATTTAGCTAAAAGAAATCTAGGTTAGCAGGCAATATTAACCAGATGAAATTGTGTCACTTCTCTTGCGTTCATTGCACGCGGAGTCAGGGTATATGCAACAGTTTGGGCCGCCTAGCTCATTGCGAATTTTACGTAATTATGACATAACATTGAAGGTTGTGCAATGTAACAGCAATATTTAGACTTAGGGATGCCATTCGTTAGAGAAAATACTGAACGGTTCCGTATTTCACTGAAAGAATAAACGTTTTGTTTTCGAAATGATCGTTTCCGGATTCGACCATATTAATGACCTAAGGCTCGTATTTCTGTGTGTTATTATGTTATAATTATGTCTATGATTTGATAGAGCAGTCTGACTGAGCAATGGTAGGCACCAGTAGGCTCGTAAGCATTAATTCAAACAACACTTTCTTGCGTGTATTTTGCCAGCAGCTCTTTGCAATGCTTCAAGCATTGCGCTGTTTGACTTCAAGCCTATCAACTCCCGAGATTAGACTGGTGTAACCGATGTGAAATGGCAAGCTAGTTAGCGGGGTGCGTGCTAATAGCGTTTCAAACGTCACTCGCTCTGAGACTTGGAGTAGTTGTTCCCCTTGCTCTGCATGGGTAACGCTGCTTCGAGGGTGGCTGTTATCGATGTGTTCCTGGTTCGAGCCCAGGTAGCGGCGAGGAGAGGGATGGAAGCTATTCTGTTACACTGGCAATACTAAAGTGCCTATAAGAACATCCAATAGTCAAAGGTATATGAAATACAAATCGTATAGAGAGAAATAGTCCTGTAATTCCTATAATAACTACAACCTAAAACTTCTTACCTGGGAATATTGAAGACTCATGTTAAAAGGAACCACCAGCTTTCATATGTTCTGAGCAAGGAACTTAAACGTTAGCTTTCTTACATGGCACATATTGCACTTTTACTTTCTTCTCCAACACTTTGTTTTTGCATTATTTAAACCAAATTTAACATGTTTCATTATTTATTTGAGGGTAAAATGATTTTATTGATGTATTGTATTAAGTTAAAATAAGTGTTCATTCAGTATTGTTGTAATTGTCATTATTACAAATACATTTTTTTAAATCGGTATCGGCTTTTTTTGGTCCTCCAATAATCGGTATCGGCGTTGAAAATCATATTTGGTCGACCTCTACAACACAGCATAGGCAGGGGAGTTTTACCACACACACACACACACACTGGAATATGAGGGAGGTTTACCACACACACACACACTCAGAGGTTTTTAATCATAGAGCTCAACAGAGTGGATCTTTCCACTATACTGTTGAGAGTAGGAGAGGGACGTGAGACAGCAAAGCACACGGGCCAGCAGAACGGGACAAGTAAAACCAGAAATTACATGTTTGTTCTGTGTCACTGTAATGTCACCTGTGTTCTAAGTTTACCCGTCTAAATGATGTTTTGTGTGTGTGTGCATTTATGACCTTTAAAGTCCACCTGTTCGTGTGTGTTGCGTCTGTCCCTGAAGTACTGGCTTGCGTGGCCTAATCTCCCATTGACTAATCTCAGAGAGAGAGGCCGACGCAGCTACCCTAAATGTAGTAAAAACCACTTGTTTCATCATATGCATAATATAATATTCACCATAATTTTGCTTGTCAATTGTAATCTATAATGTTCGGTGATCTTTCTGCTCTATTCTATTCCCTCCTCTATGTTGTAATATTCTAGGTCAGTGGTTGATTTTGATGGAATTTGAAAGCCTTTTTGTTGCCTGTTGTGGACAGTCAACAGTGTTAGCTTTAGTACACAGGCTGGAGAATGGAGAGCTACACTTGTCATGGTGATACTCCGACTCAGAAGTTGCACAGGAACAAATATTGAGAGAGAATGAGGGAGAGGGAAAGAAAAAGAGGGAAGGAGAAAGAAAGGAGGGAGAGGGAAGGAGGGAGAGAGAGAGTGGTTTTCTTGGAATTTTTGCCCCGCAGGAGAGGAAGTGTGTTTAGTTTAGCGCTGTTTCCTAAGCAATACAAATTAAAGAAGTACAAATAAAGTCTCACTCTGTCCTGCTCTTTATCTCTCCATTTAGTCATTTAGCAAACACTCTTATCCAGAGCGACTTACAGGAGCAATTAGGGTTAAGTGCCTTACTCAAGGGCACATCAACAGATTTTTAACCTAGTTGGATTTGAACCGGCGACCTTTCAGTAACTGGCTCAACGCTCGTAACCACTAGGCTACCTACCACACAGCCCGTTCACCCTTTCTTTCCTTCTCTCCTTCGGTCTCTGTCTCGCCTTCTCTCCTACATTCTCTCTCTCTCTCTCCGCCACTATCAGTTAACTCTCCATGTTATCCTATCAGTCTCACCCCCTTATCTCTCCTTCTCTCACTCCACTCTGTCCAATCTCTTCCAACCATCTCCCATCTTCCCATTTGTTTGTCTCCACAGTTCCGTTCTGCAAGCACACACGTACACGCACTTGGTGGGAGGTTGCTGATGGTGATGGGAAATTGTGTGTGTGTGTGACCTTGTTGTTCATGGAGGTCATGGTGAAAGACCTGACTAGCTTCATTCCTATGCTCAAGAGAAGGGCAAGGGGGGAGAAAAGAGGAGGAGAGAGAGATATGGGGTGATAAGGAGAGCGCAGTGTCACAATAGACCTGTGCTTTTGTGTGTATTGTATGTCTGGGAGGATATACACGGATATCTGGGTGTGTGAATTTGTTGAGTAAATGCAGTAGGCCACTCTTGTTAAGTTCCTGTGTCCTATGGTAACACACCCAGTCCCATCCCTAAGTACACTAGTATATGACGTAAGGCTGGGAATTGCCAGGGACCTCACGATGCGATATTATCACGATACCTATGCAGTGTTTCCCCAAGGATTCTACACATTTTGTCATGGGGCTCAGATAATTTGCAGCTTCAAAGTTAATTTCCTGTAGTTCTACACATTTTGCCATGGGGCTGAGAGAACATTTTCAGTTTTCGTCAATTAAACACATTTTTCCACGTTCTTATGCCATCTGAGTGACTCAAACATTAAAACAAAATCAATGGGGGCCATGTTGTATTTTGAATTTAGTCTCGTTTTTATTTAGGTGATTGTTAGTTCTCAAAGATGATCTTTTCAAAAAATATATTGCTCCATTATATTTTCTACATATTTTATGTCTGGTTTTAGTCGTTTAAGTTCACACTGAAAACGTTTTACCTTCCTGAAACTTCTGCTGCAGAAGGAAAAGAGAGGCATAAGAGAACTAGTTTGGTCAGTCATGGAAATAAAAGTGCTGAAAACAAATTGCCCCACTATTTAAAAAGACAGAGTAGCAGCTATGAAGTAACATTACTGTAGTTTTGGTGCAGGGACAGCCGACTAGTGAAAAAATTATTTTGCGATCTAAACTCAGCAAAAAAAGAAACGTCCCTTTTTCTGGACCCTGTCTTTCAAAGATCATTCATAAAAATCTAAATAACTAAACAGATCATTGTAAAGGGTTTAATAACCTCTTTGGGCCGAGATCCCGCTAACGGGATCGATATGACAACAGCCAGTGAAAGTGCAGGACGCCAAATTCAAAACAAACAGAAATCCCATAATTACAATTCCTCAAACATACAAGTATTTTACACCATTTTAAAGATACACTTCTTGTTAATCCCACCAGTGTCCGATTTCAAAAAGGCTTTACAGCGAAAGCAAACCAAACGATTGTTAGGTCAGAGCCAAGTCACAGAAAAACACAGCCATTTTCCAGCCAAAGAGAGGAGTCACAAAAAGCAGAAAGAGAAATTAATCACTTACCTTTGATCTTCATCAGATGACACTCATAGGACTACATGTTACACAATACATGCATGTTTTGTTCGATTGTTCATATTTATATAAAAAAAACTCAGTTTACATTGGCGCATTACGTTCAGTAGTTCCAAAACATCCAGCGATTTTGCAGAGAGCCACATCAATTTACAGAAATACTCATAATAAACATTGATAAAAGAGACAACTATTTTGCAGAGAATTATAGATACACTTCTCCTTAATGCAACCGCTGTGTCAGATTTCAAAAAAACTTTACGAAAAAAGCACACCGTGCTATAATCTGAGTACGGTCCTCAGAGACCAAAACAACCCAAACAGATATCCGTCATGTTGTGTAGTCAACAGAAGTCAGAAATAGCATTATAAATATTCACTTACCTTTGATGATCTTCATCAGAATGCACTCACAGGAATCCCAGTTCCACAATAAATGTTTGTTTTGTTCGATAATGTCCATAATTTTTGTCAAAAAAACTCATTTTTTTGGCGCGCGTTTAGCCCAGTAATCTAAATTCATGATGCGCAGGAGCAGGAGAAAAGTCAAAAAGTTCTGTTACAGTCCGTAGAAACATGTCAAGCGATGTATAGAATCAATCTTTAGGATGTTTTTAACATAACTCTTCAGTAATTTTCCAACCGGATAATTCCTTTGTCTTCAGAAATGCAATGAAACTCAAGCTAACTCTCACGTGAACGCTCGTGTCCAGCTCGTGGCTCTCTGGCAGGCCTCTGACTCATTCCCCTCTCATTCGCCCCCACTTCACAGTAGAAGCATCAAACAAGGTTCTAAAGACTGTTGACATCTAGTGGAAGCCTTAGGAAGTGCAATTTCACCCCATAGACACTGTATTAGATAGGCCAAGAGCTGAAAAACTACAAACCTCAGATTTTCCACTTCCTGGTTGGATTTTTCCTCAGGTGTTTGCCTGCCATATGAGTTATGTTATACTCACAGACATCATTCACACAGTTTTAGAAACTGAGTGTTTTCTATCCAAATCTACTATAAATATGCAAATCTTAGCTTCTGGGCCTGAGTAGCAGACAGTTTACTCTGGGCACCTTATTCATCCAAGCTACTCAATACTGCCCCCAGCCTAAAGAAGTTAAACACTGTTTCCCATGCTTGTTCAATGAACCATGAACAATTAAATGAACATGCACCTGTGGAACGGTCGTTAAGACACTAACAGACGGTAGGCAATTAAGGTCACAGTTATGAAAACTTAGGACACTAAAGAGGCCTTTCTAATGACTCTGAAAAATACCAAAAGAAAGATGCCCAGTGTCCCTGCTCATCTGCCTGAACTTGCCTTAGGCATGCTGCAAGGAGGCATGAGGACTGCAGATGTGGCCAGGGCAATAAATTGCAATGTCTGTACTGTGAGACGCCTAAGACAGCGCTACAGGGAGACAGGATGGACAGCTGATCGTCCTCATAGTGGCAGACCACGTGTAACAACACCTGCACAGGATCGGTACATCTGAACATCACACCTGCGGGACAGGTACAGGATGGCAACAACAACTACCCGAGTCACACCAGGAATGCACAATCCCTCCATCAGGGCTCAGACTGTCTACCAGACATCACCGTCAACAATATTGTCTATGGGCAGAAACCCACCGTCGCTGGACCAGACTGGACTGGCAAAAAGTCGTCTTCACTGACGAGTTGCGGTTTTGTCTCACCAGGGGTGATGGTTGGAGTCGCGTTTATCGTCGAAGGAATGAGCGTTCCACCGAGGCCTGTACTCTGGAGCGGGATCGATTTGGAGGTGGAGGGTCCGTCATTGTCTGGGGCGGTGTGTCACAGCATCATCGGACTGGGCTAGTTGTCATTGCAGGCAATCTCAACACTGTGCGTTACATCCACCTCCCTCATGTGGTACCCTTCCTGCAGGCTCATCCTGACATGACCCTCTAGCATGACAACACCACCAGCCATACTACTTGTTCTGTGCGTGATTTCCTGCAAGACAGGAATATCAGTGTTCTGCCATGGTCAGCGAACAGCTCGGATATCAATCCCATTGAGCACATCTGAGACCTGTTGGAGCGGAGGGTGAGGGCTAGGGCCATTCCCTCCAGAAATGTCCGGGAACTTGCAGGTGCCTTGGTGGAAGAGATGGGTAACATCTCACAGCAAGAACTAGTCTGGTGCAGTCCATGAAGAGGAGATGCACTGCAGTACTTAATGCAGCTGGTGGCCACACCAGATGCTGACTGTTACATTTGATTTTAACACCCCCTTTTGTTCAGGGACATATTGTTCCATTTCTGTTAGTCACATGTCTGTTGAACTTGTTCAGTTTATGTCTCAGTTGTTGAATATTATGTTCATACAAATATTTACATATGTTAAGTTTGCTGAAAATAAACGCAGTTGACAGTGAGAGGGCGTTTCTTTTTTTTTGCTGAGTTCATATGGTAAATTATATCCTGATATATGGATTTTTTCACTCCTCCATCACTAATATCAGGTTCACTCACTGACAGTTAAGAAATTATTCTCTGACACAGACAGGGATGGGAAAAATTTAAAAATACAATTCCAAAATACCATGAAGATGAATGTATCAAGATAAACTACAAAACACTTTTTTGAAGTGTATTTAATCAAAATACATTTGCAAGTAGCTGGCCGAACAGCAAGAACATTCTCAGTAATGGCAACCGAAACGTTTTACTTGCTAGGGCTGTGATATGTTGTTGTTTATCTAGTTCAGGTATTCCCAAACTGGGGTACATGCAATGCCGTCGGGGGTACGCCAAATGTGATCCAATTATTTTAATTTTTAATACTTTCTTTTCACATTTTCCAACAGTACATTTATATTTTCCAATGGGGCTATACATTTGGTTGAAGTTTTTTTTTTTCTCACCGGAGTAGCCTCGTTTCACTGTCAAAAATCAAATTCAACCATCTAGTGTTCAGGGAAATAACAACCCAAAGTCAAATACAGGTAGCCTAGTCAAATAACATCCAATCACATTAACCGTTACTCTCTCACGGGAAACCTTCACTCTTGCACAGACATTTAGAAACGAAACATGACAATTTGAAAAATAAGCCACAGGAGTTTTTTGAGCGAGAATAAAGACTATTTTCGAGTAGTAAGACATGTATAAAAGCAACATATACCATTAATAAGAAGGGGTTAGAAGAGTCTTGTATGGTGAGCTACCGAGTGGCTAGGACAGGCAAGCCACATACTATTGTGGAGGACTTAATTATTTCTGCTGTCGTGGATATGGCTGAGACAATGCTGGGGGAAAAGGCCCAAAAAAACGATACAGACAATGCCTCCATCAAACAACGCTGTTTAACGATGCATCAGTGGACATAGCAGGAGATGTTTTGAAACAATTACTGCTTCACTTACAAGCCAGTGAATTCAATGCGTTACAGCTGGATGAGTCAACAGACGTGGCGGGCCTGGCACAGCTCCTGGTATATGTCCGTTACTTTTATGTGGTGTCAATTAAGGAAGACATCCTCTTCTGCAATCCACTGAAAACTAGGACAACATGAGGATATTTTTAAAGTACTGGACAGCTTTGTGACATCAAATTAACTTGGGTGGTCAAGATGTTTTGGTGTCTGTACTGATGGCACAAAAGCCATGACAGGGAGACATAGTGGAGTGGTAATGCGCGTGCAAGCAGTTGCTCCCGATGCCACTTGGGTACACTGCAGCATCCACCGAGAGGTGCCAATGGAATTGGGTGTGTACTTAGTCCCCTCCTGTATTCCCTGTTCACCCACGACTGTGTGGCCAAACACGACTCCAACACTATCATTCAGTTTGCTGACAACACACCAGTGGTGGGCCTGATCATCGACAACGATGAGACGGCCTATAGGGAGGAGGTCAGAGAACTGGCAGTGTGGTGCCAGGACAACAACCTCTCCCTCAATGTGAGCAAGACAAATGAGCTGATGTTGGACTACAGGAAAAGGTGGGCCGAACAGGCCCCCATTTAACATCAACGGGGCTGTAGTGGAGCGGGTTGAGAGTTTCAAGTTCCTTGGTGTCCACATTACCAACAAACTATCATGGTCCAAACATAGCAAGACTGTTGTGAAGAGGGCACGACAAAACCTTTTCCCCTTCAGGAGACTGAAAAGATTTGGCATGGGTCCCCCCAGATCCTCAAAAGGTTCTACAGCTACACCATCGAGAGCATCCTGACCGTAAGGCGCTACAGAGGGTAGTGCGAATGGGCCAGTACATCACTGGGGCCAAGCTTCCTGTCATCCAGGTCCTACAGGTGAAGTCGGAAATTTACATACACCTTAGCCAACTACATTTAAACTCAGTTTTTTACAATTCCTGACATTTAATCCTAGTAAAAATTGCCCGTCAGTTAGGATCACCACTTCATTTTAAGAATGTGAAATGTCAGAATAGTAGAGAGAATTATTTATTTCAGCTTTTTATTTCTTTCATCACATTCCCAGTGGGTCAGAAGTTTTACTGTAGGACCCATTTTACTCTGGATGTAGATGCTTTTGTACCTGTTTCCTCCAGCATCTTCATAAGCTGTTGTTCTGGGATTGATTTGCACTTTTTGGCACCAAAGTAAGTTCATCTCTAGGAGACAGAACGCGTCTCCTTCCTGAGCGGTATGACGCCTGCGTGGTCCCATGGTATTTATACTTGCGTACTATTGTTTGTACAGATGAACGTGATACCTTCAGGAAATTGCTCCCAAGGATGAACCAGACTTGTGGAGGTTTTCAATTTTCTGAGGTCTTGGCTGATTTCTTTTGATTTTCCCAGGATGTCAAGCAAAGAGGCACTGATTTTGAAGGTAGGCCTTGAAATGCATCCACCGGTACACCTCCATTTGACTCAAAGTATGTAAATTAGCCTATCAGAAGCTTCTAAAGCCATGACATCATTTTCTGGAATTTTCAAAGCTGTTTAAAGGCACAGTCAACTTAGTGTTTGTAAACTTCTGACCCACTGGAATTGTGATACAGTGAAATAATCTGTCTGTAAACAATTGTTTGAAAAATGTCTTGTGTCATGCACAAAGTAGATGTCCTAACCCACTTGCCAAAACTATAGTTTGTTAACAAGAAATTTGTGGAGTGGTTGAAAAGCGAGTTTTAATGACTCGATAAGTGTATGTAAACTTCCGACTTCAACTGTATATAATAGGCGGTGTCAGAGGAAAGCCCATAAAATTGTCAGAGACTCCAGTCACCCAATTTATTGACGGTTTTCTCTGCTACTGCACGGCAAGCAGCACTGGAGCGCCAAGTCTAGGACCAACAGGCTCCTCAACAATTTCTACCCTCAAGCCATTAGACTGCTGAACAATTCATAAAAATCATCACCGGACAATTTACATTGATACATTGGTTCTGTGAGAATGTAATTTAATCAGAAGCCACTGCCAGATTTCAGAATTGGACTGCGCTCAGAGTATCCTACCTTGGCAAATAGCACTGTTAAGACACTGATGCCCTTTGCAACCACATACCTATGTGAGAGTGGATTCTCGCCCCTCACTAGCATGAAAAATAAATGCAGGCACAGACTGTGTGGGAAAATGATTTAAGACTGAGACTCTCTCCAATACAACCCAACATTGCAGAGTTATGTGCATCCTTTCAAGCACACCCTTCTCATTAACCTGTGGTGAGTTATTCACAATTTTCGATGAACAAATAGGTTTTATATGTAAGATGGCTAAATAAAGAGCAAAATTATTGTTATATTATTATTTGTGCCCTGGTCCAACATTTGAGAGTGCGTTGACCCAGGTGCTAGAGGGTGTACTCAGCTGGAGGTTGAATGTTTGAAGGGGTATGTGACTATAAAAAGTTTGGGATCCACTGATCTAGTTGAATGCACTGACTAAGTCACTCTGGATAAGAGTGTCTGCTAAATGAGCAATATATATATGTGAAATGAACATACCAAAATGAATACTGGGTATTATTATTATTATTATTATTGGCCTCATTTTGGGGTCTAGGTGGGATACAGCTTTACCTACTTTTTCTAAACCTGCTACGAAAAGTCAATTTTGACAAAAGCTGTATCTCTTCTAGACAAAACCTTGTTTCTGGGTGGAGCTCATTAGAATAATACTCAGAATACTTTGCAGTTATCCATTTTTACACAAACATTTATATTTAGTTAATTTAGCAGACACTCTTATCACACCACATTGCCATCAGACTTCTGATACCAATGTAGGGTGAAAGGGGGCCACAAAATGGTGGACCTCATATAAAAAATGGTATGGAAAAGTGTTTTTGTATTTAGAAAATACAAAATACAGCTGTAGTACCAAAATAATTTCTAAGTGTGTAGTTCAGTGTAATGTAATACAAATGACAAAATACTGAGAAATAATTTAAATACATATTTCAAATATATAAATGTAATTCATGTAATCTCTACACACACACAAACACACGTTCTCACACTCTCTGCCAGTCTGGTTGATTCTAATGAGGAGGTATAATGACTCAGTAGGCAAGTCATGTTTTGACTGCTCTTCTGCTTTATTCAAATGCACTGGGGAACACACACACAGTGTTATGGCAACATGTCACTTGGCAGTCAAACCAGTCAATGGGGCACCGGACCATGCCCAAGACAAGAGGGAGAAATAGTGTGTGTGTTCCTCAAATCAAAGTTGTTGGATGGTAATACACTCTCTGGTTGCTGTGTTTATATACACAGTACAGTCACACACGTATTTGGGGCTCCTCAATGAGAAAGGCTCAGACTGATCTGGAAGCCAATCAAATCACAGGAAGAGGAGATCGGCGAAAAGCCTCTCACCTAATGCCCAAAGTCCTCCGCCAGCCTCAAGTCTACTTTCTTGGCAGTACACCCACACACTCTCTCCTTTTCTCTTCCTCTCTCACCACTTTTACTCTCTCTCTCCCTCTTTCTCCCTCCCTCTCTCTTATTTTCTTCTTATCATGTTCTGTGGATTAAGGAGTTCCGCCGGGTGTGTGTGTATACTAGTACAGTATATAGTTCCTTGATGGTTGTGGCCGCCTGCCAGGAACTTTGTGGAACAGTAGTACAGAGCAGTGATTGTCTGCTGTGGTATTGTGTGTGTGTGTGTGTGTGTGTGTGTGTGTGTGTGTGTGTGTTTGTGTGAGCAAGTGCGCTGTGGTGTGTGTGTGCTCGTAGTACAGGCTCAGGGGGTCATTGAGTCCATGGGAGCATTTCTCTATACACTCTCAATGACACACACCCTATTTCAGGCATTTCCTGTCTTTCTTTTTCACCCTCTCTTTGTTTTTGGCATTTTGTTTGTTTGTTTCATCTATGCTCCGGCTTTCTTGCATTCTCTCCCTCTTCTCTACCACTCTCTCTGTTTTTGCATCCTCTCCTCTTGCTCTAATCAATCTCTCTCTTTCTCCGTTGAACGCGTTCTCCTCGTTGCCTTCTCTCTTTATCTCCTCTCTTTTTATTTTTTATTTTATTTCACCTTTATAGGCCAGTTGAGAACAAGTTCTCATTTACAACTGCGACCGTGCCAAGATAAAGCAAAGCAGTGTGACAAAAACAACAACACAGAGTTACACATAAACAAACGTACAGTCAATAACACAATAGAAAAATCTATGTACAGTGTGTGCAAATCTAGAAGAGCAGGGAGGTAGGCAATAAGTAGGCCCTAGCGGCTAAAATAATTATAATTTGCATTAATACTGGAGTGATAGATGTGCAGATGATGAATGTGCAAGTAGAGATACTGGGGTGCAAAAGAGCAAGAGTAAGTAATAATGTGGGGATGAGGTAGTCGGTGTGCTATTTACAGATTGGCTGTTTACAGGTACAGTGATCCATCCGTAAGCTGCTCTGACAGCTGATGCTTAAAGTTAGAGAAGGAGATATGAGATTCCAGCTTCCTGCTTCCAGTCATTGGAAGCAGAGAACTGGAAGGAAAGGCGGCCAAAGGAAGAGTTTTGGCTTTGGGGATGACCAGTGCAATATACCTGCTGGGGCGCGTGCTACGGGTGGGTGTTGCTATGGTGATCAGTGAGCTGAGATAACGCGGGGCTTTACCTAGCAAAAACTTATAGACGACCTGGAGACAGTGGGTTTGGCTGCAGATATGTAGTGAGGACCAGCCAACGAGCGCATACAGGTCGCAGTGGTGGGTAGTATATGGGGCTTTGGTGATAAAATGGATGGCACTGTGATAGACTACAACCAGTTTGCTGAGTAGAGCGTTGGGGGCTATTTTGTAAATAACATCACCAAAGTCAAGGATCGGTAGGATAGTCAGTTTTACGAGGGTATGTTTGGCGGCATGAGTGAAGGAAGCTTTGTTGCGAAATAGGAAGCGGATTCTAGATTTAATTTTGGATTGGAGATGCTTAATGCGAGTCTGCAAGGAGAGTTTACAGTCTAATCAGACACCTAGGTATTTGTAGTTGTCCACATATTTTAGGTCAGAACCGTCCAGAGTAATGATGCTAGTCGGGCGGGCGGGTGCGTGCAGCAATCGGTTGAAGAGCATGCACTTTGTTTTACTAGCATTTAAAAGCAGTTGGAGGCCATGGAAAGAGTGTTTGTTGTATGGCGTTGAAGCTCGTTTGGAGGTTTGTTAGCAGTTTCCAAAGAAGGGCCAGATGTATACAGAATGGTGTCGTCTGCATAGAGGTGGATCAGAGAATCACCAGCAGCCAGAGCAACATCATTGATATTTATACAGAGAAAAGAGTCGGCCCGAGAATTGAACCCTGTGGCACCCCCATAGAGAGTGCCAGAGGTCTGGACAACAGGCCCTCCGATTTGACACACTGAACTCTGAGAAGTAGTTGGTGAACCAGGCGAGGCAGGCATTTGAGAAGCCAAGGCTATTGAGTCTGCCGATAAGAATGCGGTGATTGACAGAGTCGAAAGTCTTGGCCAAGTCGATGAAGACGGCTCCCTTTTCCCCTTCAGTTTTGCAACACCTCCTTCGCTTACTCCTCCTGTTCTCCCGGTGTTGAGTAACTGTTGTCATCAGTACTAATGCTAACCCCAGTGTTCTAGGAGTTACCGTCCCTAGCCCGGCCTCTCTCTCACTGGATTTGTTTGTAAAGAGCTTAGCACCGGTGGGCATTTGACAACACTGCTAATGATAATGAGAAGTTCTCACGCAGGGAGGGGAGACTTGTGTGTGCGTGTGTCACAGGCTGGGGTCAATACTGAGGCAGAGGGTCTCATGGGTCGGTGGGAGAGATAGAAGTGTAAAGGGCACGTAGGGGTCATGGGTTATAGTGCATGTAGAGGATCAACCCAGAGTGAGAGAGAGAGGGGATGTGGTGTTAGACTGAGTTGAAGGGTCAGGTTAGTGATATTGGATTTGAGGACGACTCACTGACTGCACATACACACACACACACACACAGGCCTATCTTTGTGTAGATCTCGGCGTACACACTGATTCTCTCACACACACACACACACACACACACACTCTGAGACCCCCCCCCCCCTCAGGGCAAAGACTGGTTAAATCATGTAGAGAGGAGAACAATGTGTGCTCCAACTAGAGATAGTTGAATGATGTCACCAATGTGTCAGCGAGGGCAGGCAGAGGTAATGAACAGCGAGAGTGAAGATGTTTGTTCTGTCCCCCATTATGCTGCCTGGAAATGGTCGTTAACCTTCAAGGTTTCTGCCACTGAAACAGAAATAAAGGTCTCCTGCAGAAATGTCATGGACACTCTGAGTGTCACCGTGGAGGCTGTATTTTGTGTGTGACTCAATATGTTGTCACAGAAATGCCACAGAGGATAGTGTGTGTGTGTAGCTGAAAGCGTGTATTTGTGTGCATCTGTGTCTGCTTCTCTGCGGTGCTTAAGCCTATCTTTATTGGTATGTGTACTGCTTTAATATGTGTGTTTGTCAATTATGTACATCTGTCTCTCTACCATTTTGAAAACGTCCCATCCCTTCCCATTCGGTTTGTGATGCTCAGTGAGCCAGCATCAGTAATTAGCATCCGTCACACAATGTTCTCCCCACCGAAGCATGTAGGACCTAATCTTCGGTGCATTAGGCCTTATAAAAGGATTGACTCACACTCCAGGGATGGGGAGGAAATGGGCACTATACCCCCCCCCCCCCCCCCCCCATTAACACTGGCGCGTGTGTGTGTGTGTGTGTGTGTGTGTGTGTGTGTGTGTGTGTGTGTGTGTGTGTGTGTGTGTGTGTGTGTGTGTGTGTGTGTGTGTGTGTGGAGGGCTGGCTTACGTCAACAAATGAGTGGAGCGAGGGATGACAGATCAGGAACCCACGTGCCCTCCCTGGCTTTGTCGTTCTTTTTTTCATTTCATATACATTTTTCCTTTACCTAGCCTAGTGGGCTGGAGTGGCGGGATTAGGCGTGTGTGTGGTCATGGAGTGATCACATGTTTTCGTAGTGAGGTCAACTGCAGATAAATTGAAAAGGATTTTAGAGTACAAATGAATATAAATCATATTACGAACCAAAACACACGTCAAGCGCCACTGCTGTGCGTCATGTCAGGGCTAATTTACATATGTAGTGGTGACTGTGCACCCAGGAGTCGGGCAGAGTGGTAACATTTGCATTATGCATGACTGTGTGTTTGTGTTGTTGAGTGTTGTTGGTTGAGATTGTGTGTGTTTTGTAAAGGGAGAATGTTGTGTGTTTTGTGTGTGTGTGTGTGGTCTGTGAAACGTGTGTGTGTGTGTGTTGGGGGCGTAACCTCCTGGGATGGTTAAAAACAGCGGTGCAGTGACATGCTTTATGACTAGCTTTCACCACAGACAGCTTCTGTTACCCTGCTGTCCAGCATGACCACTGGATCCTACTGCTCTCCCTTACACACACACACACATGCACGCACACTCTCAGACCTATTTCCACCCATACGTAAAACATTTCTGAAAGCTTGACTGTAAGTCACTTTGGATAAAAGCATCTGCTAAATGCCATATATATAATTGATGTATTATATATTTAACCAGCAACACTACCTCCTCAGCACATACACACACGCACACACACACACACACACACAGCCCCATACAGTGTTCAGTCTTTGCCTTGTCTATGCTGTTCAGACCAGGTTATCTGTTCACCACAGAACTCCAAAAAATAACATTTTATTAGGATGAGGAGAGCAAAAACCCACACGGTAAATCTACCAACCTACGTCCATGAGAGGGAGTGATGGAATGAGAGAGAGATGGAGGGAGGGAGGATAGTGAGGGGTCTAGGAAAGAAGAAGAAGATTCTTTCTGGCTTCTCTTTCTTTTTCCACTGGTGGTGAAAAGGGAAGGAGGGAAGGGACCCTACGGGATCGCCCAGCATTCCCCATGCTCATACATAAATATTTGCGGTGCCATGTTGGGCCATGCGTGGCTGTCACCCACACACACATACACACTCGTCCACATACACACATACACGCTCACAAACTCTTACTCTTAGATACTCTCGCACACACACACAGACAGTCTGTCCCCGTGCGTCCTGCTTCACAGAAGCACGCTTATCTGAATAAAGGTACTAAGGTTACACATGGTAACTCTAAACGCCTCAGGGGGAGGAAGGAGGGAAGGGTTTGGAGGACGGACTGTGAGGGGGACTGGATTGATGGGACACCACTTACAACTCTATTAATGATTACACAATTTACCAGGAGATCTCAGGATGGGGGTATGGACTGGCGACATGGACACAGTGACACACACACACACACACACACACGTTTCTCCCTCCTAAGTCATGGGACAATGTTTCTTAATAATAAAGCTTGGTCAGCAGTTTTGTTCTCTCTTTGTCGAAATTTCCCAAAAAAGTTTGTCAATCAATCCTTTTGGGGTTCTAGACTAGTAGCCAAAAGCTCTGACTTTGCAAAATGCATATCAAGTGAAACAAAGAAATGGGATGTGAAATAGCCTTTGAGATGGAAGTTGTTGTTTTTTTTTTACCCTCCCCTAACCTCTAACCTTAACCACTCTGCGAGTACACACAAAACTGACCCAAGATCAGTGTCTGGACTCGAGAACCAAAACCTTATTTACTCGACATAGAGCGATTCCACCCCTAAACGGTGCAGAATAGCGTTGAATGTTAGCCTATACGCCTCCTCTGTTGCTATCTCGCCTTGTGTTCTACTTCAGAAGGGTGAATGAAGTACAGCTTTTTCTGGGAAGGGTATTAGGAAGAACTACAGCAGAGTTGCCGGAGGGCTAGAGCCCGTGCTGCCTTGCCTCTCCTTTATGGTAGTAAATCACCTCTCTGAACTGAACAGTGTTTATTCTGGAACTTTCTCAGAACACTTTGGCAGAAAAGTGGCAGAACTGGTAGAGCGACGGAACAGAGAGGGGGGGAAGAGGGGCTGAGTCAGCAAATGGGCTGGTTGGGGGGGTGTACGGTGTGCGTGGGTGTTATATATAATTATTTAGCAGAATGTTCCCTCCTATAATTTCAATTTCTGTGGATAAATTAAATCACTGTACGATTTATGTCCAAACTGTTGAACATAGGGAATAGATAAAGCAATACTTGAGCCCGGAACTCATGCCCTACAACACAGTTATCTAATGCTAATTTGCATTATGGAACGAACATTTGCGTGTAGCCTACTGCCTTGTGTGCATTGCTGAGGTTATAATGTAAAGAAATAATAGTTGATCAACATTTTATGCTAAACGTTCTAATCTGTTGCATGAGCCTCGTTGCCATTTAACGTTTTTTGGCGATGTAGCCTAGGCCTACTTGTTGTATGAATTGGTTATCTGTCGTCCCACAACTGTCCCAGAGTCTGTCTGGAATAGGCTATTTCTTTCCACACAGAACAACAAGCTGACCAATAGAATAGGTCAACTCTTCTACTATGGGGGATAGTAGATTAACGTAGGCTAGTGATTTTTGCTGTTTGTTACTCATTTCATTGGCTGAGGAAAAGTCAATGTGGGCAGTTATTCTAACATAGGCGGCACATGAGTTTCAAGCTTGGGAAAGCAATTTTCACCATAAAAAAATGCACCTTTATGATAAAGCATTCCTTGCATCCTCTCATTTGCAGGCTTATGTAAAATACCTTAACTTATTTCTAAGTTGATGATTAGATTGGATAGTCATAATTTAGGATAATAATATAGCTTAACTCAATCACTGTTTGCAAAAAAAGACTGTTCAATGCAGAACGTAGTGGCTTAAAGTAGGCCTAGGCTATATCAAATAGACTAAATTCATTCTCCTTCTGTTGCACAGGAAAATGTTGACCTTTTTTTATAAATGCATTTCATGCAATTCTACTACACTTTATATGACTGGAGACATTAGCAGAGTCTTTCTTAATATAACAAAAATGACAGGGGAGCCTACTCTGCTGACACTGACAAACAGATCAATAAAAACGACGTCTGATCCATATATTAGGCCTACGAAAGGGGAGACACAAATACAGTATGACGTCCATCTAACCTGGAGGAGGAAATGATTGTCCAAAAACAAACAAAAGTGGCACAGATTCACTACAGTGAACAACAGAAATCAAAAGGAAGTTTGTTCGGAAGAGTCTGTCCTATATCTGAGAGATATAAGAAAGATTAGGAAGCATGTATTTAACTGCTTATTTTTGGCACAAAACAGGCCCTGTCTAAGCAGGGGAGGGGAGGGGGGTTCTACTAAGCTACAGTGCATTCGGAAAGTATTCAGACCCCTTGACTTTATCCACATTTTCTTAGGTTAGGCTTACTCTAAAATGGATCCACACACAATACCCCATAAAGACAAAGCGAAAACAGGTTTTTAGGAATTTAGCAAATAAAAAAATAAAAAATTGAATACTGAAATGTCCCATTTACATAAGTATTCAGACTCTTGACTGTTGAAGCACCTTTGGCAGCGATTACAAACAAAACATCCCCACAGCATGATGCTGCCACCACCATGCTTCCCCGTAGGGGTGGTACCAGGTTTCCTCCAGACGTGATGCTTGGCATTCAGGCCAAAGAGTTCAATCTTGGTTTCATCAGACCAGAGAATCTTGTTTGTCATGGGCTGAGAGTCCTTTAACTCCAAGTGGCCTGTCATGTGCCTTTTACTGAGTGGCTTCCGTCTTGCCACTCTACCATAAAGGCCTGATTGGTGGAGTGCTGCAGAGATAGTTGTCCTTCTTGAAGGTTCTCCCATCTCTACAGAGGAACTCTGGAGCTTTGTCAGAGTGACCATCGGGTTCTTGGTCACCTCCCTGACCAAGGCCCTTCTCTCAGGATTGCTCAGTTAGGCCAGGCGGCCAGCTCTAGGAAGAGTCTTGGTGATTCCAATATTCTACCATTGAAGAATGATGGAGGCGACTGTGTTCTTGTGGTTCTAAAATCCTGCAGAAATGTTTTTGTACCCTTCCCCAGATCTATGCCTCCACACAATCCTGTCTCAGAGCTCTACGAACAATTCCTTTGGTCTCATGGCTTGTTTTGTTTTTTTTGCTCTGACTGTCAACTGTCAATGCACTGTCAACTGTGGGACCTGATGTAGACAGGTGTGTGCCTTTCCGAATCATGTGCAATCAATTGAATTTACCACCAAGGATGATCAATGGGAACTGGATGCACCTGAGCTCAATTTTGAGTCTCATTGCAAAGGGTTTGAATACTTATGTAAATATCTGTATTTCTGTTTAGTTTTGTTTTATACATTATACATTTTATACATTATACATTATACATTTTATACAAACAATTTAATAACCTGTTTTCGCTTTGCTATTCTGGAGAATTGTGTGTAGATTGGTTGAAACATAACAACATGTGGAAAAAGTCAAGGGGTCTGAATAGTATTTGATACTTTTTGAATGCAAGTCATACCATTTTACTATTTTATTTTGAATTTTAACACCCCTTGAAGTATTAAAAAATATATATTTGATGAAAATATGTTTTGGCCTTCTATTAGCCCACACAAACATATTTAATAACATGTTCACTACATGGAACAACAGATAGTCCCCCCCCAAAAATCGAAAGGATTTTTTTTTCTGAAGTGTCTGTCCTAAATGTTTTTTGTTGTTTTTTGAACGTATATTTAACCCTGTATTTTTGGCACTAAACAGTCGCCATATATACAAAAAAAATAATTTGTGGAATTTCTTTCCTTAATGCGTTTGAACAAATCAGTTGTGTTGTGACAAGGCAGGGGTGGTATACAGAAGATAGCCCTATTTGGTAAAACACCAAGTCCATATTATGGCAAGAACAGCTCGAAATGAGCAAAAAGAAACAACAGTCCATTACTTTAAGACCGCCTTTCTTAAAGTATTGGTCGTCGCGGACCTGTTAATGGTGGGTCGTGACGTGTCAGTGTACATTTTATAATTGTTAGATGAATTACTGGAATTGATTTGGCCAAGTGCATCTGCGCTCTGTTCAGTGCGCTACCTGTTTATTAATAAGCAGCAGTCTCTGCTCAGTTTGGCAGCTGCGTGAGTGTGAGAGGGAGATGCCCGCGTTCTTCGCGGTTTACCGGATCTTTCAGTTTTCTTGCAGATCACTCCGCGACACACGCTGCAGCGCTGTCGTTCAGGCAGGAGATGACGCGCTGTCAGCCACTGACTTGTCATTCCTACTCGCCATCATTCACTGTTGTCATCCAATGGACTCATGCTAGCCACAAGTTCTGACCGCATTGTCATGAAACGCACATACAGCGATGAGTTTCTCTCTCTTTCATACGAACTTAGAACGAGGAGCGCCCACAATGTGTTTTGTGTGTGGAAGTGCTTAGTAATGAGACTCGCATAACGAACAAATTAATAAATCGACACATCCTGACCAAACATCCACAGCATGATGGTAAACCCAGGGAGTTATTTCAGAACAGGGCAGAATGCTTCCGAAAACAGTGCTTCGACAGTGGAAAAGTAAGTCAGCTAGCATGGCATTGTTGTCATTTTATAACAGGTGATGATGATAAGCAGTAATAAGGGCGTACTAACTCTCGTAGTAGTAGATGTTAGTTTCTCTTTCAAACAATCCCCTGGCCTTGTACACAGCTAATAGCTAACATTCGCCAAAGCGAGCTAGCTACTGATAGTGCAACCCTAAGTAACAGTACAGATGAAGATTAAATTATTGTTGAAAACGAGTCTAGGTTGGAACTGTTGCTGTTAAAATACAATAATAATTGTTATTCTTAACTGGAATAAACCGATTGAAGCAAGATGCTTTTTGAGGCAAACGCACTCACAGCAGGAAGCAGTCTCCTGCCTGGCTGAGAAAGCAGTAGATGTTCTGGTCCAGTTTGGCACCACATACCTATGCGAGTCAGGGTTCTTAACTCTGACATACTTAAAGAACAAGTACAGAAACAGTTTCAAGGCTGAGCATGACCTCAATGTTGTACTGTCAAAAACAGAGCCCAGAATAGACCTGCTCTCATGAGGACTGTGTTTGTTTTCTGGTCTACAGATGTGATCATTCAGTTTATTCCAGTTCAGAATAAAAAATATGTATTGTATTTTAACGGCAACAGTTCCAACCTATACTTTCTTTCAACAATAATTTCTACAATAAGATGTACAGTAGGCCTGATCATTTTTTCATCTTTACTGTTACTTAGTGCAACCCTATCAAAAAGCCTGTGTGTGTGTTCTGTTATTCGTCTGTGTGATGTGATCAATCCGTTTGTTCCAGTTCAGAATGAAAATTATTTATTGTATTTTAACAGCAACAGTTCCAACCTAGACAGATATGCAAGAGTGTATTTAATAGGGGAAAATAAACATTAATACATATTTATATGGATATTTAATTTCATTGTTTGTTTTTGTCTATATTGCATTTGTTTTAGGCATAAGGGCAGTGAAATGTACCGATATTTATGTATAGTTGCATATTTTCCTAAGCTTGGGTCCCAGAAAAACACAATTTCTCATTTGGGTCCCAGGCTGAAAAAGTTTAAGAACCCTTGCTTTAAGACATGAAGGTCAATCTGGAAAATGTAAAGAACTTTGAAAGTTTCTTTAAGAGCAGTCTTTAAAATCATCAAGCGCTATGGTGAAACTGGCTGTCATGAGGGCCGCCACAGGAAAGGAAGACCCAGAGTTACTTCTCCTGCAGAGGATAAGTTCATTAGAGTTGACTGCACCTCCGATTGCAGCCCTAATACATGCTTCACAGAGTTCAAGTAACAGACACATCTCATCATCAACTGTTCAGAGGAGACTACGTGAATCAGGCCTTCATTGTCGATTTGCTGTAAAGAAACCACTACTAAAGGACACCAAAAAGAAGAAGAGACTTGCTTGGGCCAAGAAACATGAGCAATGGACATTAGACCAGTGGAAATCTGTCCTTTGGTCTGATGAATCCAAATTTGAGATTTTTGGTTCAACCGCTGTGGCTTTGTGAGACGCAGAGTAGGTAAACGGATGATCTCCGCATGTGTGGTTCCCAACGTGAAGCATGGAGGAGGTGTAATGGTGTGGGGGTGCTTTGCTGGTGACATCTTCAGTAATTTATTTAGAATTCAAGGCACAAGTATAAACACCATGGAACCACGCAGCCGTCATACCGCTCAGATAGCAGATTTTTAAAGTTGGTGAGGGAGGTAAAAGTCTCCAACTTCAGCGATTTTTGCAATTTGTTCCAGTCACAGGCAGCAGAGAACTGGAAGGAAAGGCGGCCAAATGAGGTGTTGGATTTAGGAATGATCAGTGAGATACACCTGCTGGAGCGCGTGCTACGGGTGGGTGTTGCCATCGTGACCAGTGAACCTAGCATGGACTTGTAGATGATCTGGAGCCAGTGGGTCTGGCGACGAATATGTAGCGAGGGCCAGCCGACTAGAGCATACAGGTCGCAGTGGTGGGTGGTATAAGGTGCTTTAGTAACACAACGGATGGCACTGTGATAAACTGCATCCAGTTTGCTGAGTAGAGTATTGGAAGCTATTTTGTATATGACATCGCCGAAGTCGAGGATCGGTAGGATAGTCAGTTTTACTAGGGTAAGTTTGGCGGCGTGAGTGAAGGAGGCTTTATTGCGGAATAGAAAGCCGACTCTAGATTTGATTTTAGATTGGAGATGTTTGATATGAGTCTGGAAGGATAGTTTACAGTCTAGCCAGACACCTAGGTACTTATAGATGTCCACATATTCTAGGTCGGAACCATCCAGGGTGGTGATGCTAGTCGGCGTGCGGGTGCAGGCAGCGTACTGTTGAAAAGCATGCATTTGGTTTTACTAGCGTTTAAGAGCAGTTGGAGGCCACGGAAGGAGTGTTGTATGGCATTGAAGCTCGTTTGGAGGTTAGATAGCACAGAAGGAAGGGCCAGATGTATACAGAATGGTGTCGTCTGCGTAGAGGTGGATCAGGGAATCGCCCGCAGCAAGAGCAACATCATTGATATATACAGAGAAAAGAGTCGGCCCGAGAATTGAACCCTGTGGCACCCCCATAGAGTCTGCCAGAGGACCGGACAACATGCCCTCCGATTTGACACACTGAACTCTGTCTGCAAAGTAGTTGGTGAACCAGATGAACATCCCAAGACATCAGTCAGGAAGTTAAAGCTTGGTTGTAAATGGGTCTTCCAAATGGTCAATGATCCCAAGCATACCTCCAATGTTGTGGCAAAATGGCTTACGGACAACAAAGTCAAGGTATTGGAGTGGCCATCACAAAGCCCTGACCTCAATCCTATAGAAAATGTGTGGGCAGAACTGAACTGAGCGTGTGCAAGCAAGGATGCCTACAAACCTGACTCAGTTACACCAGCTCTGTCAGGAGGAATGGGCCAAAATTCACCCAACTTATTGTGGGAAGCTTGTGGAAGGCTACCTGAAACATTTGACCTAAGTTAAACAATTTAAAGGCAATGCTACCAAATACTAATTGAGTGTATATAAACGTCTGACCCACTGGGAATGTGATGAAAGAAATAAAAACTTAAATAAATCATTCTCTCTATTATTCTGACATTTCACATTTTTTAAATAAAGTGGTGATCCTACCTGATCTAAGACAGGGAATTTTTACTCAGATTAAATGTCATGAATTGTGAAAAACTGAGTTTAAATGTATTTGACTAAGGTGTATGTAAACTTCCGACTTCAACTGTCCATGTAATAGTGCCAGACATGCACACAAACATATACAGATGGCATTGCTGTTATGGTTTTAGTTGTCCTTGAAGTCCTTTGTTTTAAATATTTATTTATTTTTATTTATTTATTATTTTATTTTTTATTGTTTGCTTCTTTTTTTCTGTCTTTCTTTTTTCTCCTCAGTTCATTCTCTTGGTTGCTGGTGCATGGGGGTGGGTAATGGATTTAATTGTATTTTTTATTTTTCTTCTTGGGGGGGTGGGTGTGGGAGGGGTCTAGAATGGTTGAGGGACAGCTATTGGGGAACTGTGGGGGGGATCTTGGAGGGTTCACATTTTTTGGCCTGGTGGCAGATCTGTCAACGTGCCCTTGAGCAGGGCATTGACCCTGGGTGCTTCTGTGTGTCGCCCTGAATGGGAGTCTGTTGGATGACTGGTATGATGTAGTTGTTGAGCGGTTTCACTGCAAGTGTATTGTATGTTTCGGATATTCAATAAAAAAAACACAAGTGTAAAAAAAAAAAACTGCAAGGCTACCACAGCATTCTGCAGCGATAGACCTTCACATCTGGTTTGCGCTTAGTGGGACTATAATTTGTTTTTCAACAAGACAATGACCCAACACACCTCCAGGCTGTGTAAGGGCTAATTGTCCAAGAAGGAGAGTGATGGAGTGCTGCATCAGATGACCTGGCTTCCACAATCACCCGACCTCAACACAACTGAGAAGGTTTGGGATGAGTTGGACTGCAGAGTGAAGGACAAGCAGCCAACAAGTGCTCAGCATATGTGGGAACTCCTTCAAGACTGTTGGAAAAGCATTCCAGGTGAAGCTGGAATGAGTGTGCAAAGCTGTCATCAAGGCAAAGGGTGGCTACTTGGAAAAATCTGAAATATTTTTATTTAACACTTTTTTTGGTTACTACATGATTCCATATCTGTTATTTCATAGTTTGGATGTCTTCACTATTATTCTACAATGTCGAAAATAGTAAAAAATAAACTTTGAATGAGTAGCTGTGTCCCAACTTTTGACTGGTACTGTATATGTTTTTAAAATGCATACTGCTTCCAGCTCACACTGTAAAGTGTGACCCGCTGAAGACTGCCTACCGTTGAACTTGAAGCGCTCTTCCTTTTCGCCATTCAATTACCAGTTGAGAAATAGAAGTAGTATCGATTTTTAATTGTGGCCACCAAAATGTTTTAACTCACGATTTCATTTAGAATTGTTGCACAATGACTGTGCTTATAAAGCACATTTCACTCCAGCTGCAATAGGAGCTGTAGCAGCCACTCTCGCGCTGTCTGACTGATGTTCCGCTTAAACTAGGCTCTGTATCTGTATGCTGTGCGTGTGTGATAAATAAGAATCATAACAACTAACAAAATAACTAACAATATGTACACTCAAATTTAATTCCAGTAAAGTATTCAAATGAAGCATGACTGGTCAAATGTATTTAGATCGACTGGTATTTTCATCAATGAATAGGCTAAAAGGCATTGTTTTGCAATTGGCCGGTGGCAATTTTAATTTATCGTCTTCTCATTTATTTTTTGGGGCCAAAATCCGTCTATTACCGGCAAATGTGATCCACAGCACATACATCTCCCAGATGTCACACGCACAGAGAGAGAGAGAGAGAGAGAGAGAGAGAGAGAGAGAGAGAGAGAGAGAGAGAGAGAGATCGCCTTACTCTCTCGATCTCTCTCGCTCTGCTCTTTGCACTGATCCCCTTTTCCCTACTGGCTTTCATAACACCCTCTCTTTGCTTGGCAGAGGCCTTCCTATGGTGATGGGCTCTTGGTTAAACAGAATGTTATATAACTTGACAGCTGTGGCTCCTGGGGCATGGAAGTGATTGACGGTGCAAGGGTCAGAGGGGAGAGCGAGTGTATGCGATTTTGTGTGTGTGTGTGTTAGAGAGATGTGTGCCCACTTGCGCAGTAGCAGTATGTGCTCAGCCAGTGTCAGTCTATTGAGGGACACAACTAAACTAAGTCCAGTGACCCCATCGCAGACAGACAACAACTGACGCAGACAGTCAGACACAACTCTGATCAACAGACTAGTGTGTGTCACACACAGAACAAGGCATTGCATCTTATATTCATCTTACCTCATCGCAGAGACTGACACACAGACTGACAGATGCTAGGGTGACACACAAATACACTCAAATGAATCTACTTAAAGGCACAGAGGGTGCCTTATCCTTAATAAGCCACTAAAGTGAGCCGTCACAGAACCGGACATTGACAGCCCCAGGCAGACACACACGCATCACATTGACTGCTTCATCCAGTGAGCCATCACTTTGACTGCCCCAGATCGACACATAGACCGACTGACATAGGGACTGATATAGAGAGGGAACATTTTATAGGCCACACATTGGCTGAGATCATAGCCCCCCCCATCTGACCTCGGAGTTAAAGAGCCTACAGAGCGGGACAGTCACGCGTACTCACAGAGGCATCATCACATCGATTAGAGCCCAGAACGGAGAATGACACAAGGAAATTATTGAAATCGATATGTGTGTGTGTGAGAGAGAGAGAGATATTAAAGTAGTTTAGAAAAGGAAGTGCTTCCTTTCTGGTTGCGTATGACGTCACTGATGTCAGTAGTTAGGGTTAGGGCAGGGTTTCCCAAACTCGGTTTTGGACCCTGAGGGGTGCTCATTTTGTTTTTTGCCCTAGCACTATACAGCTGATTCAAATAATCAACTAATCATCAAGCTTTAATAATTTGAATCAGCTGTGTAGTATTAGGGCAAAACGTGCACCCCGTCGGAGTCCTGAGGTCCGAGTTTGGGAAATGGTGGGTTACGGAAAATAGGACTTTGAATGGAAATACGTTTGGTCCCCATGAGGATAGATTTAAAAAATGTGTGTGTTTAGTATGCTCTTATGTGCCATCCATATTTATCCGGTCACTGTCCTCAATGTGTGTGTGTTGGTGTGCCAATGCGTGGGTGTGTGTGCCCACACAAACAATTGTCTGTGAGCGCTTCTGCACCAATGTGTGTGTACCAATGCGTGCCCTGTCTCCTCCGGTCTCCCTGGGTCCATTGGGCTGATTGTTTGTGTGGCTCTCTCAGGCTGAGCTGCACTAGCTGCTGCTGTTAGCTGGCACCGTCTGTGCCGGGACGCTTAATATAGCACTGCACCAGGAAGAGAAAGAAGGGGGCGGTGGGGGCACCAAAAATATAGAGGAGGCACTTTTTTTCATCGACAATTAGAGAGCAGGGCTGGGTAATTTAGGAAAAGGAACAAAGGACTCCTTTCTCTCAATCAGTCACCATTCGTCATTACTGTTTTGGTTGATTTGATGTTTCCATCATGCAGCCCGCCCGCAACGTTTCCTCAAAATTAAACTGGCCTTTAATGATGATGTTAATTACATGATTATTGTTATTATTATAGACCTACAGTACATACTCGTCATGTCTGACCGCTAGGTACCCCTAATAAAGGGACATCGACCAATCGAGAGGAAGACGTATGAGAGTCGTGTTATGGTGTACATTTTCAGTCCTTTTCCTCTCCGTAGCATCAATATCCTCTGTCAATCCGTCAGTACGGCCCTCGAAGGCGTTATCAATCGTACAAGAGGTTCCATAACAAAGACAAGTTTGTGTGTGTGTGAATTTGGAGCTCTCAATGGTTCCATGTTATTGCAATAATGAGGACGTTTTCTTAGACATACTTGCTTTAGTTGTGTAATATGACGGGAAAAGTGTAAATTGACCTAAAACTATATGTGCATGCGCGCACACACACACACACACACCCTGCAGTGGTGGTTGCCCTCTCTTTCCCCTTATTTTTTTTCCGCTCTTTCCCCAAAATGTTTTCCTCTCCCTCTCTCTTTCTCTCTCGCTCTGTGCGGTCTCACTCGCCTCCCTTCCATCCCTCAGTTGAACTTCTCTGTATATGTAATTAAAGGAACACAATGTTCCCATGTGGATAAGCAGACATAGATATCTTATTGTAAATTTGAAAACAAAGTTTGTGATAATGTGTGGTAGTCAGTAGATAAATGTAGTAATATTTGGTTAATCTTCATATCATATGCTATTGTTTACTGGTCTTCTAACCCAGCCATATCCTCTCTGTTTTCAGAATGCTGATGTCTTTGCCCTTGCCTTGGAATTATGGGAAATAAATAAGAGATCCTGAAGCTCCTCCTCCTCATCCTTGTGTGACAGCCAATGGGAAGACGGGTTGCACTGGTCACACCTCTGAAGCACTTTGGAAGGACTGATGGAAAACCTTTTATTTTTTTGCTTTCAGTTTATTGGTCGTGATGACCAATGGGGATGCGTGCCAATGATATTCTGAAAACCTATTGGTTGCACTTAGCCTGAGAAGGGAGGACTCTAAGCCAATCAGAGAAGAGTATGAAGACTGACTGCTGACTGGGAGCCAATGATATTTTTCGATCATCAGCTTAAATGGAAACCCAATTAACCAATCAAAAATAAGGATTTAATCTAATGATGGCTGAATATACAAAGTATAAAAACAAAATATATAGAAATATATATCTGCTCAAGTGCCTAATTTTTTGATTGTAGACATTCTACAAAGAACTTCAACTTAGCATTGACTAAGGAAGTGAAGACGTTTCAGTATTTGTGCTTGTTTGAAGTAGCACTATGTTGTGGCAGGTGTAAGAATAATAAGGATAATGATGATGATAAAAATACCAATTAGCTGGCCTTACTGTCTTACTGTGAGAGATGTTGGCAGCATAGCTTCTATTCGCTTTAAGCTCATTGCTTTAAGCTCATGTAACTGACAGATTTCTCCCTATCTCTCTCACTCTCTCTCCCTCAAAATCTCTATCTCTCTCTGCCCATACCTCTCATCCAAGATTGCAGTATTCTATATCACATACCAACCCGCCCACATACTTTACAAAAAGACAGTCACCCTTCACTGGGAATACTGTCTCTGGCGCTGGACAATATGTATTTAACACACAAAGACAAACACTTGGCACTTGTTGCAGGTAAAGACAGGTGCTCTGTTCCAAAATCTACATTAACATACCACTTGGAATGAAGTGATGTGTTGTGGAATGCATGCATTCTGAGCAGTGGTGAAAAAAGTACTCAATTGTCATATTTGAGTAAAAGTAAAGATACCTTAATAGAAAATGACTGAAGTAAAAATGAAAGTCACCAAGTAAAATACTACTTGAGTAAAGGTCAAAGTATTTGATTTTAAATATACTTGTGTATCAAAAGTAAATGGATTTGCTAAAATGTACTTAAGTATCAAAAGTAAAAGTATAAACAATTTAAAATTCCTTATATTAAGCAAACCAGACGGCACAATTGTTTTTATTTTTATGTATTGGCGGATAGTCAGAGGCACACACTCAGACATCATTTACAAACAAAGGATTTGTGTTTAGTGAGTCCGCCAGATCAGAGGCAGTATGGATGACCAGGGATGTTCTCTTGATAAGTGTCAAAATGTAATTACTTTTGAGTACTTTTGGGTGTCCGAGAAAATGTATGGAGTAACAAGTACATTATTTTATTTAGGAATGTAGTGAAGTAAAAGTATGCAAAAATATAAATAGTAAAGTACAGATACCCCAAAAGTAGTATTTCTACTTAAGTACTTTACACCACTGAGTGGTGTAAATGGGCTCCTGTGGATGTTGGAACATAGCCATTCAAAATTGGGGTAAGATGAGCTCAACCACTCAACATACCCCATTCTCCTCTACCTGGGTTGGTCAGATTATTATAGCATTGTGCTAGGTATATGGTAAATCCCTCAGCATTGTGCTAGGTAGATGGTAAATCCCTCAGCATTGTGCTAGGTATATGGTAAATCCCTCAGCATTGTGCTAGGTAGATGGTAAATCCCTCAGCATTGTGCTAGGTAGATGGTAAATCCCTCAGCATTGTGCTAGGTAGATGGTAAATCCCTCAGCATTGTGCTAGCTAGGTGGTAAATCCCTCAGCATTGTGCTAGGTAGATGGTAAATCCCTCAGCATTGTGCTAGGTAGATGGTAAACCCCTCAGCATTGTGCTAGGTAGATGGTAAATCCCTCAGCATTGTGCTAGGTAGATGGTAAATCCCTCAGCATTGTGCTAGGTAGATGGTAAATCCCTCAGCATTGTGCTAGGTAGATGGTAAATCCCTCAGCATTGTGCTAGGTAGATGGTAAATCCCTCAGCATTGTGCTAGGTAGATGGTAAACCCCTCAGCATTGTGCTAGGTAGATGGTAAATCCCTCAGCATTGTGCTAGGTAGATGGTAAATCCCTCAGCATTGTGCTAGCTAGGTGGTAAATGGATAGTGTTGCTGATCACAGCTCAGATATAGGTATGACATTATTATCCTACTCAATCCAATTATCAGATAAAACGTTAGCATCTATTATCTCAAGACAGTTGCAGGTCTTTTCATCCCCATCGTGTCAGGAGCCTGTTAAGCGATAGGATGGTAGAGTATAGTGTCCATAGAGATAACGGAGGCGCTGACATTAGCTGTGCTAACTATAGCCCTTGCTAAAGTCGTCTTGTCTAACATCTGGATTTGATAACATGGGCCTTGCTAGCTGCGGGGAACAAGCTAACTTCAGCCTAGTTAGCAAAGTATTTTGTTAGGGGGCATAGATGGCCACAACCCTCTTTTCTGTTTCTCATTCTCCCTTTTTCTCTTTCTTTTTGTCTCTTACTTTAAACTCTTTCTGCTACTTTAAACTCTTTCTGCTATGCATTAGCACTAAAGTGCCTGTCTGTATGTCTGTCAGTCTGTTCCTTTCTTCCCCTTTAGCACTATCAGGGCTATCCTCTCAAAATATATATAGTCTATTTTTATGTATATTTTTCTTTTAGCGTATGTACAATATTGTGTAACCTCAAGGTACCCTTCCCTTATTGAGGTTTCAATTACGATGTTCAAGGATGTAGTGACCCATGAAATGACTTGACCAATTGCCCCTGACTTCATCACGTGTTTGTATTGGGTTGGTGCTGGAAAATGTAGGCCCCGAGGAGGACCCCATTGAGGACCTCGTCTATGGATGGCCGTATTAGTGCCAAAACAAAAATACGCTGTGACTCTTTCCGACAATACATTAAAAAGCTACAGTAGCTGCTTTGAATAGCTACTATGAGCTCTCAAGTTCTGACGTTTTATATTTTTCTTGGTTGTTAAATGCTATTATAAACTTGCCTGCTCTCTTGTTGTTTTCTTTACCGCCGTAAAAACAAAAAACCTGTCTTGGATGCTTTGAGACATCTTGCCTCATAGTTTGCCTCTGGGACACTTATGAAATTGTACTAAATTATCAATACTTACTGTAAGTTGCCAATATGAGCAATCACAGAAAGAGAAAAATAGGGGGGCGCGGGGGGGGGGGGGGGGGGGGGCCTTTAAACAGAACGACATGTGTCCATTTCACTACCACCACATTTGTATATGGGCTGGCTGTCTTATGCACTTCCTTCTCATTTGAGTCACGTGACTTTTGGTAGCATAACAAAGCGGCTTCATTGCTACCAGATTGGGATCTGTGGTCAGGACAATTGGCCATAATGGTTTCCAATGCAGAGGTGGGGTTAGGAAAGTAGTTTGACTCCAACCTCACTGTGCCGGGTTTGTTTCTGTTTACTGCATGGCACAAAGAGGCAGCAACGCACACACACACACACACACATTAAACACAAACAGTGTTTTGGAAATGTTATATTTTTCTCATAATGACTCAACAATCTTCCAAATTAAAGCCAGATCCTAGGTTCCAGTAATATGGAGAAAAACACACAAAAACGAACTTAGTGCAAGAGTTCATTCTGAAATCAAAGTTAAATCCAACACTTTATGGCCTCAAAAGTGGACAATGCCCATGAGCTCATTCGCTGTTGAGGTCTAGATGACAAACTTGAATTTTGGAGTGAAGTGTCACTTTAATTCTTAGAGAAGCAAGGTACTTGGAGGCAAGAGTGTCATGTCTCCATTTAACATACCTACAGTGGCAACCTGTCATTCAGGGCAGTTGGGGCAGAGCCCCACCTGTTTTAGCCCCACCTGTTAAACTAAAAAAATATATACTTTTTTAGTTTTATCAGTTTTGCATGTTATTTTGGCATTAGTACATGTCACATCAGTTTGCAAACAATGTAAAAGAAAAATCATTGAGTTAATAAAGCTGCATAAAAACATGGTCTCTTTTTTGCTTTCTTGAGTAAGGCAGCTCCAAAATGCAGGTGTTTCTGCCTAGCTCAGTGCTTTCTGTGATGGTGTGGCAGCGAGTGGAAAATACGGAGCGTAGGAGTTGGTAATGTTCTCTAGTTGCACCGTGATTGGCTCAGTGTTCTGTTACTCATGGGGACACTATGTCACTGCAAAATCTACAGCGAAAGCTCGAAAATTCAAGCCCCTTGGGTGCTGGGTACCCATTGAAGAAGGCTCAAAGGGATTGGCAACAAATAAAATGATGTTAAATCACCTTTATATCTACCGTAAATTTGATTGGACTTATCATGTCCAAGGGAAAAGCCAGATTGGGGTTCTAGATGTTCTAGGTTCAAGAAAGGGAAAAGCCAGTTTGGGGTTCTAGAAAGGGAAAAGCCAGATTGGGGTTCTAGATGTTCTAGGTTCAAGAAAGGGAAAGACTGTTTGGGGTTCTAGGAAGGGAAAAGGCAGTTTTACAATATTTCTTTCTCTTATTTTCTTTCAGGGATAATTCTGAATGGGAAATTGTGATGATATTTGCCTGTGCTTGAGAGAACAAAACTAAGCTGCAAAAAAAAAAGGCTAACAAAGAAATGTGCTGTTTTTTTTCTGAAGATGAAGTTGGAATTGTCCATTTATCAAAATCTCATAAAAAGAAGAGTTGTCTGGATGGATGGATGTCTGTGGGGAGGACTGACTGACTCACTCACTCACTCACTCAAACCCATGAAGGTTTTAACAACCACAACTCAGATATGCTGATGACATGTAAAATACAACTGTTTAATTATTTAATTACTGTACACACAATGCCATTGAATTATATTAGTCATCATCTCTCAGTGATAAGATCAATGTGACTCTGTAGTGGCAAGATGCCAACAGGGTTTATAACGCATCTGAGTGGAATGATGACCTACTGCTTTTATGTATGTGTGTGTGTGTAATTCTCTCTCTCGTTCACAGTTTCATTGGGCATTAAGATAAGTCAGTATCTCACATCTCCCTCCCGCTTTCCTTTCACTCTTTCTAATACCTAATGAAGTTTGTTGTCTGTCTCTCCCAGATGGCCAGGAACCTGGACCCCAAGTGATCTTTCCACTAAATCCCATTTGGGCTGAATAGGAATATGTGTGCGCACACACACACACACACGCACACGCAGATGCTCTCACTTTCTCTCTGCCCTGCAAGAAATATGTAAGTAAAGTGCACGTCATCACCTGTATGTATGAGGGCAGGGATGGGCAACTGGAAAAATACAATTTGAACGGTCATCTAACTCGGAATTCCATGTCGGGAACTCTGGCCTCTTTCTAGAGCTCCAACCTGAAGATCACTGACATCATGATACGATCTTGTTTTTTTCCGTGTTCCAAGATGTCTTGAAAGCACCATAAATCCAGAAAAATACAGACTTTGATGACAAAGTTTGATGGCAAAAGTTGCCTACAAGAAGGAACGGCGCGCCCCCCTTTTGTAGACCCGAGGATCATTCTGGGTCTCAATTTACTGTTGAGAGTTAGAATAGTACAATACACGAAGTGCAATATCGATATTTGGTTGTGCATCAGCAGTTTTTATCTTGTTCTGACAGTCACTCAATTGACCCAATATTTTAGATTGGTAAGTTAGTCTAGCGGCCAGCTATCTACACTTGCGGTAATCATGGTCAAATTTCTCACTCTGATATCATAGATTTCTCACCACCCCATAGCAAAATGTGTAGAATTGCACAAAATGAGTTATAACATTGCTAAATCTTCTCTCAACACCATGGCAAAATGTGTAGAATTGCAGAAAACGTGCTTTATAACTGCACCATTTTCTCTACGCCCCAAGTCAAAATGTGTATACATTTTTCAAGAGGGAGGCTGCTAAAATATTTTGCTTGCAAGGTTTTCTTTATATTTGACTATTTTATACATTGTAGAATCATAGTGAAGACATCAAAACTATGAAATAACACACATGGAATCATGTATTAGCCAAAAAAGTGTTAAACAATTCGATATATTAGATTCTTCAAAGTAGCCACCCTTTGCCTTGATGACAGCTTTGCACACTCTTGGCATTCTCTCAACCAACTTCACCTGGAATGCTTTTCCAACAGTCTTGAGGGAGTTCCTAATTATGCTGAGCATTTGTTGGCTGCTTTTCCTTCACTCTGCAGTTCAATACATCTCAAACCATCTCAATTGGGTTGACGCCGGGTGATTGTGGAGGTCAGGTGATTGTGGAGGCCAGGTCATCTGATACAGCACTCATCACTCTCCTTGGACATATAGACCTTACACAGCCTGGAGGTGTGTTCTGGGTCATTATCCTGTTGAAAAACAAATAATAGTCCCACTAAGCGCAAACCAGATGGGATGGAGTATCGCTGTAGAAAGATGTGGTAGCCATGCTGGTGAAGTGTGCCTTGAATTCTAAATAAATCACAGACATTGTCACCAGCAAAGCACCCACACACCATCACACCTCCTCCTCCATGCTTCATGGAAATGCGGAGATCATCTGTTCACCTTCTCTGTGTCTCTCAAAGACATGGTGGCTGGAACCAAAAATCTAAATTTGGACCAAAGGACACTTTCCACCGGTCTAATGTCCATTGCTCATGTTTCTTGGTCCAAGCATGTCTCTTTTTCTTATTGGTGTCATTCAGTAGTGGTTTCTTTGCAGCAATTCGACCATGAAGGCCTGATTTGCGCAGTCTCCTCTGAACAGTTGATGTTGAGATGTGTCTATTACTTGAACTCTGAAGCATTTATTTGGGCTACAATCTCTGAGGCTGGTAACTCTAATTAACGTATCCTCTGCAGCAGTTGTAACTCTGGGTCTTCCTTTCCTGTGGCATTCCTCATGAGAGCCAGTTTCATCATAGCGCTTGATGGTTTTTGCGACTGCACTTGAAGAAACATTCAAAGTTCTTGAAATGTTCCGCATTGACTGACCTTCATGTCTTAAAGTAATGATGGACTGTTGTTTCTCTTTGCTTATTTGAGCTGTTCTTGCCATAATATGGACTTGTTCTTATACCAAATAGGGCTATCTTCTGTATACCACCCCTACCTTGTCACAACACAACTGATTGGCTCAAATGCATTAAGAAGGAAAGAAATTCCACAAATGAACTTTTAACTTCTTATGGCTGGGGGCAGTATTGAGTAGCTTGGATGAATAAGGTGCCCATAGTAAACTGCCTGCTCCTCAGTCCCAGTTGCTAATATATGCATATTATTAGTATATTTGGATAGAAATCACTCTGAAGTTTCTAAAACTGTTTGAATGATGTCTGTGAGTATAACAGAACTCATATAGAAAAAAATCAACCAGGAAGTGGGAAATCTGAGGTTGGTCGATTTTCAACTCAGCCCCTATTGAGGATACAGTGGGATATTGGTCATCTTGCACTTCCTACGGCTTCCACTAGATGTCAACCGTCTTTAGATACTTGTTTGAGGCTTCTACTGTGAAGTGGGGGCGAATGAGAGGGGAATGAGTCAGAGGTCTGCCAGCAGTCACGAGCTGGTCAAGCGCATTCCCATGAGAGGTAGCCCCCGTTCCATTTGCTTTTCTGAAGACGAAGGAATTCTCCAGTTGGAATATTATTGAAGTTTTATGTTAAAAACATCCTAAAAATTGATTCTATACATCGTTTGACATGTTTCTACAGACTGTAACGGAACTGTTTGACATTTCGTCTGCAACTAGTGAATGCGCTTCGTGAGTTTTGATTTGTTTACCAAACGCGCTAACAAAAGTAGCTATTTGGACATAAATTATGGACATTATCGAACAAATCAAACATTTATTGTCGAACTGGGATTCCTGAGAGTGCATTCTGATGAAGATCATCAAAGGTAAGTGAATATTTATAATGTTATTTCTGACTTCTGTTGACTGCACAATATGGCGGATATATTTTTGGCTTGTTGGTTCTCTGAGCGCCATACTCAGATTATTGCATGGTTTGCTTTTTTGAAATCTGACACAGCGGTTGCATTAAGGAGAAGTTTATCTATATTTCCATGTATAACACTTGTATTTTCATCAACATTTATAATGAGTGTTCCTGTAAATTGATGTGGCCCTCTGCAAAATCACCAGATGTTTTTGGAACTACTGAACGTAACGTGCCAATGTATACTGAGATTTTTTTATATAAATATGAACTTTATCGAACAAAACATACATGTATTGTGTAACATGAAATCCTATGAGTGTCATCTGATGAAGATCATCAAAGGTTAGTATTTAATTGTATCTCTATTTCTGATTTTTCTGACTCCACTCTTTGGCTGGAAAAATGTCTGTTTTTCTGTGAATAGGCGCTGACCTCACATAATCGTTTGTGGTGCTTTCGCTGTAAAGCCTATTTGAAATCAGACACTGTGGTGGGATTAACAACATGATTACATTTAAAATGGTATAAGATACTTGTATGTTTGAGGAATTTTAATTATGAGATTTCTGTTGTTTTGAATTTGGCTCCCTGCACTTTCACTGGCTGTTGTCATATCGATCCCGTTAACGGGATCTCAGCCCTAAGAAGTTTTAACAAGGCACACCTGTTAATTGAAATGCATTCCAGGTGACCACCTCATGAATCTGGTTGAGAGAATGCCAAGATTGTGCAAAGCTGTCATCAAGGCAAAGGCTGGCTACTTTGAAGTATCTCAAAGGGAGGGACATGTCCCACCCATAAACACACATGGTCACAGAGACTCAAAAATTCCAGAAAGCTTGGCCCTAGGTGAAGTAAATATTGTAGCTAACCGCTAGCTGACCACTAACTACAAACACACTGCTTCCCTCCGTTAGGGCTGCTCGTACATTACAGCGACCATTGTGATCAGCCAGGTGACAGGACAGTAGAGGGAAGTCTTTCAAAGAGTCAAACAGTGAATGAAGGGCCTTTGAGATGGATGGATAGAGAGAGGAAGAGAGGAGAAAAGAAGGGATGAGATGCGGCCCTTAGAGCCCCCACATCGAAAAAAGAGAGAGTGCTCGAATGAGAGACCGCCACCGTCTGGTCGTCATGGAGACGCAGAGTCAATGCTTGTGTTCCGTTGCGTTGGCGGCAGCGCCACAGTTGACCCCTCCCATGAAAGAGAGAGAGAGAGACAGATGGTGCCAAGACGAGGTAGAGGACACCGAGTTCAGACGGGCACCCGTCACAGACAGACAGTGATGCCATAAACCTAGAGGAAACAAGGGATAAAAAGAGAAGGGAGGGGAGGAGAGAGGGAGGGGGGAAAAAGCTGAAGAGGGGGTGACAGAGATGGAGAGAGCAGCTTGGAGGCCAGTAGAAGACAAGTGGTAGGTCTGTGGGAAGATCCAGAGGTCCCTCCCCTTCTCCTCCAATGGGTTTTGAGGAGGGGACCAGGAGAGGACCGCAAGGATTATGCAATTGAGATCTTCCCTCTGTCTGCAGTGTTTGGGCTGTTAGCCAAGCCTCCATCTGGTGTGTGTGTGTGTATGACCTGTGAACCTTAGTTGTAAAACTAGGCGGAGGAACATGTCCTCTGTACAGCAGCATCTTTTGGCTCTCACCCTCAGCCACGTGTTAGGTTGAGTGAAAGGAGCATGCAGACCCACACACACAGACTAGACAATTATAGGGCATTAACACATTAAAAACAGGTGTGTATTTATAATGTCTATGTTATACTTATCAGTAGACTAAAGGGGAAAATGGAGGAAAAAAAACTGATTCTGATACTGGGCACAGTCCATACTAAACCATCATTGTATTTGAGGAACCAAAATGTACAAAAAGCTTTTAACGTGTTTCAGAATTCCTTGTATGTGTGTGGGGGGGATATTTTAAGCCTGTGTAGGGGGATTTAAAATGTATATTTATTAGATTTGAATCACTATTAAAAAGTTTAGACTGGACACATTTGAATAGTTTTTATTTCTTTTCCCATCTGTCGTTCATCACCTCCAACCCCCATGATGTAGCAGCATGTGACGGTGCTCACATCCATCGGTGCGTGGGTAATAATACAGGAAGTTTTCCTGCTTTATGACTTCCTCTCTGGCACGGACAGACAGGAGCTCACTCCATGTTTGTCACGGAAATAGCCGAGCTCTCCGAACCAGACACACTTAAATACACTGTGATACCAGTGGAGGCTCCTCAGAGGAGGAAGGGGAGGACAATCTTACTCAGTAAATTTCAGATTTTTCAAACATTTTAAAACATTAAAAAAGTTTATTTTTTGGATAAAACAACCTATTGGAGCTCTGTCAGCATGAACTGACATGTTGTCAACCCAATCAAAGGATCAGAGAATTAATCTAGTACTGAAAGCATAAGCTACAACTATCTAGCACCGCAGTGCATAAAATGTGGTGAGTAGTTGACTCAAAGAGAAAGACAATAGTTGAACAGTTTTGAACAAATTCATTTCTTCAAGAATTAAAGAAAAGCAGCAGAGAGAGAGAGAGAGAGAGAGAGAGGGATCTAGCTATATTTCATTGCATTCTTTTCACTTACTTAGCTAGCTACTGCAGCTACCTAATTTAGCCTGCTCAAACACCTGGCTCAAACAGTGGTGAATACTATTTATGTTAGCTAGGTGACTAAGGCTATCCAACACTGGAACTCTTCCAAGTCAAGGTAAGCTTTCGGTTTAATTAATTTATTGCCACTCCCACCGGTGTAACTGCTAAACAGCTTGTTGTGCATTGTACTGCATGATTATAGCGGGTTTACTAACGCGTTAGTCCTAGTAGCTATGTTGACTATGACGTTAGCTAATATAGTGACAACGATGTAGGCTGTGTGTAGTGGTTATGGTATGAAGGTTTGGCTTGGAAAGTTTTTATTTGCCTGGTCACAGACATCTGTTGTGTTGTGCACTGAAGTCCACAGGCGAAGGGAAAGGGTAAGAGGAGGAGAGCTCGTAGATGCAAGACGGAATTATACAACGAACAAAGTGATGATGCTGTTTCTATGTGGCTGCTATCAAAGTGACCAGTGTGTGCGAGTGATCAGGGATGTATTCATTCTGCCGATTCTATTGAAAAACTTTTTTTAATAAACGGAAGCAAACGGAAACAAAACGGGGATAAACTTACCTGAATTTGTCCAATAGAAACTCTTCTTTGTAACTGTTTGGACTAATGACAAATTAGATCAGATAGATGCAGGCAAGAGTGTGCAAGGCGGTATTATCTGTCACCTTGATTACTCCAATTTGTCTCCTGACCTGTGCATCTACGTTATAAACTTAACCTTCATAGGATAGGTTGTAGCAACCTCAGATAGGAAACATTTGAGTATCATGTAGTAGCCTAAACCTATCGCTGTTACATTGAGCTGGGTGAATGGAATATGGATGACGGTCATCCAATATGCTGTAATAAGGCAATGCTCATAAAACAACGGCACTGTGTGATACAGATCCTCATTCACATGACACACATCCAATGAAGACTACTTACATTTTTGAGTTTTTCTTTCGCAAGACTCCTTAATTAAACTGGTCTTACATAGAACATTTTGCCAGGAATCAAACTCATTAGAATACCGTCTCCTTCCCATACTAAGATAGTGTGTTGTTTTTAAAGCTTTAGATTTCTGTCTTGTCTTGTGCATTGGCACTAAGGAGATAAATATGTTTTTCTAGACTGATAAAGATCTGAACTCGAGATGATAACAGTACTGTTTCGTACATTACAGTAACTCAGGTCGCAGTCGTAAATGAGAACTTGTCCTCAACTAGCCTACCTGGTTAAATAAAGGTGAAATAAATAAATACAAAATAATCACCCTTTCCTTCACATTGTCCTTGTTTAATCATTTCCATTCTATTTGGCGCACTTGTTTAACTTCATTTCTTATGAAAAGGTTGAGGGTAAACTTTGCTGCAGTGCAATCAGCAGAATTACTACAGTTCAAACTAACATGGAAATAGTCAAACCCAGCAAGTCCATCTGAAGTAATTTGATCTGCAAATGCCACAGCAGACTCAACCATTACTAATGTATTTTCAGCCCCTTTTTCTCGCCCCCCCCCCAGCCTCCCCTCCTCCCTTCCACTCTTTCACATAGTGTACTTAGCCAAACAAAAAGCCTTTCTCTTTCTTTCCCTCCCTCCCTGCCTCCCTTTTCGCTCCCCCACCCCGTAATCGTACTGCATGGGGAATGTGGAAATCATTTTTGAGGTGTCTAGTTTATGTAATGCTGCGTACGTAGTTAGCTCAGTTACTCTGTCATTTTTGTTTCAGAGAGAGTAAGAGAATGAGTTAGAAAACATAAAACTGCCACATGGAGCGAGGGAGGGACAGGGAGTAAGAGAGGGAGGAGGAGAAGGAGGAGAGGAAGAGGAGGAGATGACTGGGAGGCCTCTATGCTTTATTTTCCTTGAAAGCTCCCTGAAAACCACAGACACATGGTACAGAATTCCCCTCAGAGTGAGAGAAGGAGGGGGGCCAGGGGGAGCCAGTTTTAAAGAGAAAACACGTCACACACACACAGATACATACACACAGATGCATGCACACACACACACACTTGCACATACACATTCATAGGCATGCACACGCTCATGTGCACACAGAGAGAGAGCTTAGAAAGACCTGTAAGTTTACCTTTGCTTTGTAACATTCCAAATCAGACAGGCATAGTTCATGGGACAAGAAAATACTCCCCTTACACAATATGGTTTTAATGGGTTTGAACTCTGTAGGAGACTGTAATGGGAAAGTGGACTGTTCCACTTTTCAGGAGTATTGGGGGGAGGGGGGGGGGATGTTGTAGGGGAGTTGCATTAATCCAATGTACAATGTATTTCAACTTGATTGACAGATCCCTCAAGCTTCCCCCTAGCCTTGGCCCCCCACTGCTGGATCCTGAATGGAAGTGGGTATTTTGGTGAGGCTCACTCGTTGGGAAAAGGTTAAGGGTCATCCTCCATAAATGACTGTTAGCGGTGTAATTTGAGCAATAGCATGGACACATGGAACCGTGCTAAACCACTGGTGGCTGGACCAAAGCAACAACATCCCTGTACTTGTGAAATGTTTGAGTCTTGTTGATTCCGACTGTGGAAAACTCACAGTAAAAATCAACCAAACTAAACTGAGGCCTATGGCTATTCTAGCAATAATGGTTATTATCCAGTAAGTATTATGTGCAATGAATGTGTTTTATAGTTTTCTTTCATCTTTTTGAGTTGTGTTCTTTCCATATTTCTCCATATTCCTGTAGCATGTAACCTAACATGGCACTTCTTCCACTAGGGGAAACCAAAGGGAAATGACAAGGAAAAAAAACACCCAATTTAGTTTTCAATGGTATCACATGCCACCTTGTGGATAAACTAAGCACTTGGAAAAAGTGAACATCAGTCACAGACTCCAAAGCAAGTCTAGACATGCTATGATGATGCTTCAACTGGACTGCATTTAGGCCTATGTCATCTTGTCAAGAAAGAACATTGTCGATTTAAATCAGGTTATTCTTAATCTGACACAGTGACAGATTTATGACAACCTTTCAACTCATTTTTCCATCTCAATTTGTGTGTTCTCTTTCTGGCAGCAAGGTCAAGTGAACACAAATTAACCACATTTACAGACTGTCTTTTGATAATAGAATTTTATTTTGTAAAATAGACTCTCATTTTGGCATTATCATAAAACGATAATGTCATTTCGCTGGACATCATCATAAAAATAATTTCTTACAAAGGGTTGAAAAAAAATGCTTTCCATGTTGTTTGTCAACTCAGGGACCAGCATGCCAAATCCTCCCCACTCATCAAGCCCTGATAAGGGATGGAAAGTCTGTGTAAGCTGATTGTAGAGGGCCTCTCTGGCTAAAGGGGACTAAACTGATGGGAAAACTATAATTTATCAATAACAAAAAGAGTCCAATGTCTTTCTCCTCCATAATTTCCCCTAACTAATACTCCCCATGACAATAAAAATACATTCTTCCTAAACAACCCTGATGTTATGTTCAGTGGACCATGGTTTCATCCCAAATGGTACGCTATTCCCTATATAGTCCACTACTTTTGGCAAGGGCCCATTGGCCTCCAGTCAAAAGTAGTGCACTAAATAGGGAAAAGGGTGCCATTTGGTACGCAACTCATGTCTGACCCTTGGAGGTTTCCCACATTGAAAAATGCATTGGTTTTATTTTAGAATGGGCCTCTTAGGGTGAGATGTTAAACCATTATTTATTATAATCTATAATTTTGTCTGTTTACTGTATTTTGTCCTTGGGATGTCAGTGCTTGAAGTGTATAACTGCTGGTTAATACAGTCTATTAATTGGTTTATAGGCTAAGCCCATGCCAGATATGGAATGTAGTGAAGTAAAAGTTGTCAAAAATATAAATAGTCAAGTGCAGATACCCATAAAAACTACTATAGTAGTACTTTAAAGTATTTATACTTAAGTACTTTACACCACTGAAATGTACAAGCACAACAATATTCTGAATAAATAGAACAGGGCTATGGGGCCAGGTCAAATCTTTCATGAATTCAAACCAGACTTTATTGAGGAGAGAACCTGCAGATGTCCTCAAATAGTTAAGTTCCGATGCCTCTTCAAATTGAGGCATTGTCAATAGACAGCAGAGGGCAGATCCGACCCATCTTAAGTTAAAAAAATTCACTTCTCATGCTCTGTTTCACACTAATGAAGACCCCTACCTTACTTTGGACATCCCGTTTGACACTACTGACATCTACCTCTCCACTCTGAACAGCATCAGCTTCACTGGGGAACAGTGGGAGTGGGACAGCCTTCAGGTCCCCTCCTTTACCTTGGGGTGACCCCGACCTTCTGGGTGTTGGTTGATCCTTGTACAATGCACCTCTATCTTGGCCTGACACTGGGGTATTGGATATTTGGCTTTACACTGGGTCTGGAGCCTCCCCTGGGTCGGACTCCACGGAAAGAGGCATTTCCTTGGATATCGTTGGAGGGAGAGGAGGCATCGGAGGAGGTAAGATGATTTTGGCCCTTCACATGCGTTCCCTTGACAGGTTTGCCCTTTATAACGCTGCTGGTGGGGTTGCGACTCTCAGTGAGTTCAGTGGTGCTTTCGATCTGGTTAGATTTGGACACCGGGAGGGCTTGGGTGGACACTGGAGGCAGAGGTGGGTGTAACTGGGTGTGGATGCTCTTCACTGGTCTCAACTGATCCAGAGACAGGTGGAACCTTACTGGGGGTGGGGGTGATTGTGGTGAGAGGCACATTTTGGGCACAGAGGTCAGTATCTTTTTTGTCCTGGGTTGACCCTGCTTTGCCCATATGTTTTTGGAAGCCCATGAAAGCCTAGCCGTTCCAACTTTTTGTGAGTTTACCAGACTTGTACCTAATGGGATTGCTTGACATTTCGTTGCTTTCTAAGTCATGTGGGGTAGACTTGTGGCCTTCATAACTAGAGTGATCATCAACAGTTTTGTGAGATAGAGCACTACTTTGGCTCTGATCGGCTGTTGTATTAGTGGAGGTGGGCTGAATTTCAGCAGGGGAAGAACCAACATGGCTGCCTAAGGACCTAGTTTAGCCTGGGAGCTTCATGTCCAGATCACCTTCATTCTGTTTGGACCAAGAACCTTTGGGCCTTCTGTAAATTCCAGACTCAAACTTTTCGAATTTAGTCTTGAAAGGGGCTGAGCGTATTGGACCCGGTTTAGCCTCTCCAGTGGTAGAACTGACATGGACATCATTGTTGCTGGGAAGACCAGAGCATGGCTGGATGTTGTTTAGACTCAGTCTGGGGAAATGGTGGTTGGGTTGGGGCTGGTTTGAATCCCTTGAAAACATGGCAGTTTTAGCATTGTTATCCTTGCAAGACGTGTAGCTGAGAAACCAAGGCCTACTGACTCTCTGGGTAGAGCGAGGCATATCGGAGGTAGTAGTCTGCACTTCTGAAGAAGACATGAAATTGCTGGGGGAATGCAGGTTGGGGGGGTTAATACTCCTCTCCATCAGGGGGACCCTCTCTGGTTGGCCACAATGTTGTTGGTCCCAGGTTGGATTCCTGATCTCAGGCTTAAGATCCTCTGAGCCTGGCCAGTTTGGAGACGGTTGGGGACCGGTTGACTAGGGCTAAGTCTCAGGCTGTGGCTGGGGTTGTAGAGAGGCCTCCAGCTTCTGAGCTCCTCTGTGCCAAGAGAACATCCTTTTTCCTGTACTTTTCTCCTGCTTATGGCTACAGGGAAATGAATAAGATTTTTTTAGTATTCAGACATTTATAATGAACACTTAAATGTGTTTTATGAAAATTAAGTTTCATAAAACACGTTTAAGTGTTCATTATAAATGTCTGAATACTAAAACCTCAATCAACACATTAGTGATTATCAAGTTATGGTATTAATGGCCTTGCTGAATTAAATGGACAATGTGTTATAAGTAGTGCCCAGAGTTTTTTGTCCTTACATGACATTTAATATTTGTTTATAGGTCACTAATAAAGTAAGATAAGGCAGATATGGAAGTTCATTGAGCTTGTTGATGTTTTCAAACACATAGCCTAAACCATCATATCTGGTCAAGGTAAACGATTTCATGTCACAAGATATCTTGAAGTCAAGCATTGACAATTTGATAAATACAAATCACGTAAGGACACAATCAGAACAATAACCCTGTGTGCCTGGATATTGTTAAACATTTGCCCAACTCTTGTGTATTTAGGTCTATAAGACAAACAAAAAATATTTGAACTTTATGGACATAGGTCTAAATGACCCAAAACAACCTTTGCTCAATTTTTATGCAATAAGATAAGCATGATAATTAAATCAAATCAAGCTTTATTTATACAGCACATTTCAGGCATGGAAGGAGATGCAGTGTGCTTAACAAAAAAAAATCTATAAAAACCAAAAAAAAGCTGAAATATTTACTGCACAACAAACATATGGTAAAAAAATAAAAGAATTACACAAACTGAACGAAAAGCACTATAAGGAAAAACAAAGCTATTCCAGAGACTGGGGGGAGAAGTAAAGGCTGCCTCTCCATGCCTCTTGGTCCTGGGCTTTAGGATAGTTAAAAGGCCAGTATCAGAGGACCTGAGGGACCTACTGCGTACATAACTTAAAAGCATGTCTGACATGTATTGGGGTGCACAATCATGGATTGATTTAAAATCAATAGAATAATCTTAAAATTAATTATAAAATTCACAGGCAGCCAGTGCAGAGATCTTGAAACCCGTGTAATGTGTGCTCTCCATCTGGTCTTGGTCAGTACCCGTGCTGCAGCATTCTGAATGTTTTGCAGTTGATCAATGGCTTTCTTGGGTCTTCTAGAGAGACATCAGAGACTGTAATGTTCTTTTTTTCACGGAAACATGGCTTACTTGAGACACGCTATCAGATTCAGTACAGCCACCTGGTTTCTTCACGCATCGCGTCGACAGAAACAAGCATCCCTCTGGTAAGAAGAAAGGCGGGGGTGTATGCCTTAAGAGAATTCTCTTGTGTATATATTCTCAGTCGTGTATATTCCCCCCAAGCAGACACATCGACGGCCCTAAAAGAACTTCATTCAACTCTATGTAAACTGGAAATCACATATCCTGAGGCTGCATTTATTGTAGCTATGGATTTTAACAAGGCTAATCTGAAAACAAAGCTTCCTAAATTCTATCAGCACATCGATTGCGCAACCCGGGCTGGCAAAAGCTGAGATCATTGTTATTCTAACTTCCGCGACGCATATAAGGCCCTCGCCCTCCTATATATATATACACTAAACAGTACCGGAAACAAAATCCAACCTTGTGGAACGCCACATGTGATATGTATTATCTTAGTTATGTTCACCAAGGGTGACAAAGACTCTTGACCGTTTAAATACAGTTGAAGTCAGAAGTTTACATACAGTTTGGTTGGAATCATCAAAACTTGTTTTCAACCACTCCACACATTTCTTGTTAACAAACTAAAGTTTTGGCAAGTCGGTTAGGACATCTACTTTGTGCATGACACAAGTAATTTTTCCAACAATTGTTTACAGACAGATTATTTCACTTATAATTCACTGTATCACAATTCCAGTGGGTCAGACGTTTACATTAAGTTGACTGTGCCTTTTAACAGCTCGGAAAATTCCAGGAAATGATGTCATGGCTTTAGAAGCTTCTGATAGGCTAATTGACATACTTTGAGTCAATTGGAGGTGTACCTGCGGATGTATTTCAAGGCCTACCTTCAAACTCAGTGCCTCTTTGCTTGACATCATGGAACAATCAAAAGAAATCAGCCAAGACCTCAGAAAAAAATGTGTAGACCTCCACAAGTCTGGTTCAAGCTTCTGATTGGCTAATTGACATCATTTGAGTCAATTGGAGGTGTACCTGTGGATGTATTTCAAGGCCCACCTTCAAAAGAATTCAGCCAAGACCTCAGAATTTGTTTTTTAGACCTCCACAAGTCTGGTTCATCCATGGGAGCAATTTCCAAATGCCTGAAGGTACCACGTTCATCTGTACAAACAATAGTACGCAAGTATAAACACCATGGGACCATGCAGCCGTCATAACGCTCCGGAAGGAGACGCGTTCTGTCTCCTAGAGATGAAAGTACGTTGGTGCGAAAAGTGCAAATCAATCCCAGAACAATAGCAAAGGACCTTGTGAAGATGCTGGAGGAAACAGGTAGGTACAAAAGTATCTATATCCACAATAAAATGAGTCCTACATCGACATAACCTGAAAGGCTGCTCAGCAAGGAAGAAGCCACTGCTCCAAAACCGCCATAAAAAAGCCAGACTACAGTTTGCAACTGAATACGGGGACAAAGATTGTACTTTTTGGAGAATACAAAAATAGAACTGTTTGGCCATAATGACCATCATTATGTTTGGAGGAAAAAGGGGGAGGCTTGCAAGCCGAAGAACACCATCCCAACCGTGAAGCACGGGGGCGGCAGCATCATGTTGTGGGGGTGCTTTGCTGCAGAAGGTACTGGTGCACTTCATAAAATAGATGGCATCATGAGGAAAGAAAAGGATGTGGATATATTGATGCAAAATCTCAAGACATCAGTTAAAGCTTGGTCGCAAATGGGTCTTCCAAATGGACAATGACCCCAAGCATGCTGCAAAGTTTTTGCAAAATGGCATAAGGACAACAAAGTCAAGGTATTGGAGTGGCCATTACAAAGCCCTGACCTCAATCCCATAGAAAATGTGTGGGCAGAACTGAAAAAGCATGTCTGAGCAAGGAGGCCTACAAACCTGACTCAGTTACACCAGCTCTGTCAGGAGGAATGGGCCAAAATTCATCCAACTTATTGTGGGTAGCTTGTGGAAGGCTACCTGAAACATTTGACCCAAGTTAAACAATTTAAAGGCAAAGCTACAAAATACTAATTGAGTGTATATGTAAACTTCTGACCCACTGGGAAGAAATAAAATCTGAAATAAATCATTCTCTGTACTATTATTCTGACATTTCACATTCTTAAAATAAAGTGGTGATTCTAACTGACCTAAGACAGGGAATTTTTTAACCTAAGTGTATGTAAAGTTCCAACTTCAACTGTAGGTTTGTGGGGGTAGATTTTATCAGGGCATCAATGGTCGAGAAGAGCAATCTCAAATTATTCTGATTAATAGAGATCAAGTTACAAAAATGAGCCCATCTGGCATTTCTATACTTAACAAAAATATAAATGCAACATATAAAGTGTTGGTCCCATGTTTTACGAGCTGAAAGAAAAGATCACGGAAATACGTCCAACTGGCCTCACGACCGCTGACATGGCGTCCTGTGGGCGAGCAGTTTGCTGATTTCAACGTTGTGAACAGAGTGCCCCATGGTGGCGGTGGGGTTATGGTATGGGCAGGCATACGTTACAGACCACGAACCCAATTGCATTTTATCAATGGCAATTTCAACGCACAGAGATAATGTGAGAAGATCCTGAGGCCCATTGTCGTGCCATTCAATCACCTCATGTTTCAGCATGATAATGCATGTAAACCATGTTGCATCTCTATACAATTCCTGGAAGTGGAACATTTCCCAGTTCTTCCTTGGCCTGCATACTCACCAGACATGTCATGCATTGAGCATGTTTGGGATGCTCTGGATTTACGGGTACGACAGCGTGTTCCAGTTCCCGCCAATATCCAGCAACTTCGCACAGCCAATGAAGAGGAGTGGGACAACATTCCACAGGCCACAATCAACAGCCTGATCAACTCTATGCGAAGGAGATGTCGCGCTGTATGTTGCAAATTGTGGTTTTCTGATCAACGCCCCCACGTTTTTTTTAAGGTATCTGTGACCAAGTCATGTGAAATCCATAGATTAGGGTCTAACGAATGTATTTCAATTGACTGATTTCCTTATATGAACTGTAACTCAGTAAAATCTTTGAAATTGTTGCATTTATATTTTTGTTCAGTTTAATTGCCTTGTTATATATGCCAAGTTGCTCTCCAGTGGTGGAAAAAGTACTCAATGGTCATACTTGAGTAAAAGTAAAGATACCTTAATAGAAAATGGCTTAATAAGTAAAAGTGGAAGTCAGCCAGTAAAATACTACTTGAGGAAAAGTCTAAAACTATTTGGTTTTAAATATACTTACAGTAAGTATTCAAAGTAAATGGAATTGCTAAAATGTACTTAAGTATCAAAAGTAAAAGTGTAAACCATTTCAAATTCCTTATATTAAGCAAACCAGACAGCACAATGTTCTTTTTTGACGTACTATGTAGCCAGGGGCACACTCCAACACTCCATACATACTGTAATTTACAAATGAAGCATTTGTGTTTAGTGAGTCCGCCAGTGTGCCCCTGGCAGCAAGGATGACCAGGGATGTTCTCTTGATAAGTGTGTGAATTGGACAATGTTCCTGTCACAATGTACTTGTGTGTGTCAGGGAAAAGAGGACATTATTTTCTTTAGGAATGTAGTGGAAGTAAAAGTTAAAATTGGCCAAAAATATAAATAGTAAAGTACAGATACCCCAAAAAACGACTTAAGTAGTACTTTAAAGTATTTTTACACCACTGTTGCTCTCTCAGAATATCATAATAGTCCTGCAACATTGACTTTCTCCACTTCCGCTCTGCCTTTCTACAATTTCTCTTTAATTGATTTGTTTCCTCACTCATCCAAGGGGCTCTCCATTTGAATGTGTCCTTCCTCAACTTTACTGGAGCTATGCCATCAATGGTTGTCCTTGCTATTAAAGTTATTAACTAAATCATCACAAGAGATAAGGGGCGGCAGGTAGCCTAGTGGTTGGAGCGTTGGACTAGTAACCAAAATCGTTCTGCCCCTGAACAAGGCAGTTAACCCACTGTTCCTAGGCCATCATTGAAAATAAGAATCTGTTCTTAACTGACTTGCCTAGTTAAATAAAGGTAAAATAAAACAAATGTAAATAAGCATAATACTGTACTTTTTCTCTCTCTCACCACTTGATGGAGCTAAACAACTAACATCTACAGCAGCTATTACCAGACACACAAACAGAAGTCTGTAGGACAAAATTAAGTTTTATTACATTAGTGCACTGACTAATATGAGAAAATGGTCACTTTTCGATATATAAATGTTAATGATATCAGTAACTTTCATTAGGTTAGTGACATCAGTTACATTACTTAAATATAATTCAATTTCTCAATTCTATCACAATACAAAGGGTTGGGAAATAGTCTGTTGAGATGTTGAGGCTACTTGAGTAAAGGCCCATTGCAGTCAAAAACGTGATTTTCCTATATTTTATATATGCTGAGTTTACAAAACATTAGGAACACATGCTCTTTCCATGACATACACTGACTAGGTGAGAACTATGATCCCTTAAGCCTTGTTCACACTGCAGGCCTTAATGCTCAAATCAGTCTTGTTTTTCAAATCCGTTTTGGACTACCGTCTGTCCCAACAGAAAGTTACAAGTGACCAAATCGGACATGTGTCCGTTCAGACAGCAGTCATTTGCTGACATGGCTACGCTAATTGTCCAAGCAATGACGGGTGTGTGTGCAGTGGCGTAGGCTGATTGGTGGTGGTGCTCGTGCTTAGTTCCTATCACTCAGACATTATGTAGCAGTTAAGGTGACAATGCCTGCCATGGACATTTCCCAGTTGCTTTGAATGGTCAAAATCATAGTGTTCGAACACTTCAAAAACCTCAAAGGACAAGATGATCTAACTTTCAAAACAAGTACGTTTTGGCTAGCCAACTAGCTACCTAAGTAGCTGTTTAGCTTTCTAGCACATTCACTCATTTGTAAACAATGAAGTTAGTTAGCGACCACATGTCCTTGTCAAACTATCAACAGAGTAGCTAGCAAACAACAAGATCTGCCAAATAACAGTTTAAAAGCAACTTCGGGGCAAATAAATCAGATTTGACAGTTCAGACGAGCGCATGGCCAGGAATCAGATGTGTATCGGACTTCAAAACACTTAGGAAGATGGCTGGAAATATTCGATTCCATGTGCTTTTTGGCTGTTCAGACTGCATGAAAAAGAACAGATTCGAATCAGATATGCAATTTTTTTCACTTTCACTCACTGAACACTGTTGCTATCCATCCACCTACCAACCAAAAGACAGAAATGCAGACAACACAGCTCAATCAGAGAGTAGTAGATTGTAACTAACAAACAAAGATTTGAAGGTAAAAGCCTTAGAATAGGCCAGGGAATCAAGTTAGCTCTATTTGTTACATTTCTATTTGCATTCTGCAATCTTCTGAATCTTTCAACTCACTGAACACACCCCAGGCCCATGTGAACACAGGTACAACCATTCATGTCGATTGCCTCTTCCAGAATTTCTGAGGAAAAATTATACGTCATAGTAAAATTCAAGGGAAGGCATAAACCTGATGGAAACTTGGTTGATGCCTTTAACCAAGTGTTGCGTTTATATTTTTGTTCAGTGTAGAAGTAAACTTGGAGTCACAGGTTAATATATTGTGTGGTCCTCCCACTACGACTCAGGAAAGCACGCAGTTTCTTAGGCTACAGATGAAATAAGCTATGATGAACTTCACAGGGTGGTGGAAGTGCACGGTGATGCGCTTTATACTCCTTTCCAATAGTAACATGATGATCGATGCTTGGCTGCCGTTTGACAAATCAAAATAATCTCCCTATTTTGTCTATAATCTCATCATGTAGGCTATACCCGCAATGTATCTGCAGGCTGCATCTGCAAGTTGTTGGCTGGAGCGCAACATCCAAGACCAGAGTGGGCACATTCACTATATAACACAAAACATTTTGTGACAAAACCATCAGTAGAATTGAAAATAAGATGGAAACCAATTAAACTTGTATTTCTATTCGGTAGCCTACTAGGGAATTTAACCGCAGAAGAAATGGTTGTGTGTATAGCCTAGGTGTCTGGCTAGACTATAAACTCTCCTTCCAGACTCATATCAAACATCTCCAATCTAAAATCAAATCTAGAGTCGGCTTTCTATTCCGCAACAAAGCCTCCTTCACTCACGCTGCCAAACTTACCCTAGTAAAACTGACTATCCTACCGATCCTCGACTTCGGCGATGTCATCTACAAAATAGCTTCCAATACTCTACTCAGCAAACTGGATGCAGTTTATCACAGTGCCATCCGTTTTGTTACTAAAGCACCTTATACCACCCACCACTGCGACCTGTATGCTCTAGCCGGCTGGCCCTCGCTACATATTCGTCGCCAGACCCACTGGCTCCAGGTCATCTACAAGTCCATGTTAGGTAAAGCTTCGCCTTATCTCAGTTCACTGGTCACGATGGCAACACCCACTCGTAGCACGCGCACCAGCAGGTGTATCTCACTGATCATCCCTAAAGACATAACCTCATTTGGCCGCCTTTCCTTCCAGTTCTCTGCCGCCTGTGACTGGAACGAATTGCAAAAATCGCTGAAGTTGGAGACTTTTATCTGCCTCACCAACTTCAAACATCTGCTATCTGAGCAGCTAACCGATCGCTGCAGCTGTACATAGTCCATCGGTAAATAGCCCATCCAATTTACCTACCTCATCCCCATACTGTTTATATTTATTTACTTTTCTGCTCTCTTGCACACCAGTATCTCTACCTGCACATGACCATCTGATCATTCATCACTCCAGTGTTAATCTGCAAAATTGTAATTATCCGCCTACCTCCTCATGCCTTTTGCACACAATGTATATAGACTTTTTTTTTCTTTCTACTGTGTTATTGACTTGTTTATTGTTTACTCCATGTGTAACTCTGTGTTGTTGCCTGTTCACACTGCTATGCTTTATCTTGGCCAGGTCGCAGTTGTAAATGAGAACTTGTTCTCAACTAGCCTACCTGGTTAAATAAAGGTGAAATGAAATAAATGTGCAGTACTTTATCACGCACATCTTTTTATTTGCAAAAAATCTATTTGACCGAAATATCTTTGGTGGGAAAATGTGCATAATGTTTTTGTGCGATTGTTGAATATTCACATGAAAATCTGTTGCTAATTGGATGGAAATGTAGCTATTGTGAACATTTATTTTCTTGATTATTGGATAGGCCTATATGGTATGAGCTTAAACTGTCTTATATTCATTATAATGGTAAACCGAGCAGAAGTTCATAACTGTATCCTTTATTCACCTAAATGATTAACTTATTCTCAGGGTAAAAGGAAGCATCAGTTACTGCTGCAACATATTTATCAAGGCTATAGATGAAAATGAACGAACAAGACAGTAATATTGGTATGCCGATATGCTTTTATTACAACAAAACATAGGCCTAAAAAAGTGCACAATCAATGAAAGTGAATGAAGTAAATACACTGAATTACATATTGAATTATATTAAGTTTGTGCTTGTGAACTTAGCACCAACAATATTAAATACTTATTCTAATCTTTGGAAATGGAAAGTCAGAGTTTGGCCGGGGTAGGCCATCATTGTAAATAAGAATTTGTTCTTAACTGACTTGCCAAGTTAAATAAAGGTTAAATAAAATAGGCTACTTCAAAGCACCAAAGACAATTTCATTCAAAAACATTTCATTTGGTAGCCAAATGGGTTCTGAGAAAAGCCTATATGGTCTTGTCATTTTCAGCCTTTACAATTCTGTTTTACCATTGTGTTTATGTTTGGTCACCACCAAATTATGACATGCAAGTGAGAAGAAATCGACACTTAGGCCTAGTTGGCTATTATAGAATACATAGGCTGCATTTACACAGGCAGCCCAATTCTGATATTTTGTTTACCCAATAATGGCTATTTTGACTAATTTTGACTCTGGAAAAGATCTGATGTGATTGGTTAAAAGACCAATTAGTAAAAAAAAAGCTCCAAATTGGGCTGCCTGTGTAAATAAAGCTATATTCCTGCTAGTTTATTCTTACATGTGTGGAGAAAAAAACTACTTTTATATCCAACTTTCCACAAATTGACCAAATGTATTTTTACAATGTGTGAAAAAAACAAACATTTATATCCAACTTTCCTCAAATTAACCAAATTCACATCCTATCTTCCTAATGGTGTGCTGCCATCTAGGATCACATGGAAAAATCACGGAAAACTAGTAGGCTGTATGGGGACTAGGGAGTGAGCTTCAGAAAATGTATATTTATACAATTTTAATCATAGTTCACACATTGTATAGCCCGTACCAAATGGTAAACAGGATTATAGAATTGCCTTCAGTGACAGGTAAAGTTTCTCGTAAATAAACCAGAGGGCTGGTAAATATGTTATTCGGGGTAAGGGATGTCAACTTCAGCAACGGGAGATCAACGTGTACAGGTCTCCCGGTGCGAAGAGGCTATATTCCTGCTTGCTCCAACTTCCAACTGGACCCGCCAGTCTTCTACATTCTAAATACTGTAGCGTTGGCTCATGGACAGCAACGCCCTCTCTCTGATCAATCAGGTGCAGCAGCTGATAACTTTTTTCCAACAAAGTCCTCATCAAATGATGTAGCATGACATCATGGCAAGGTCTCGTAGGTCCTCATCAGTCATACAATCTGTAAGGGGAGAATAAATATGTTGGCCTATGAAAAAAACTATAAATAGTAGGCTTCTTTGCATAGCCACAGGAAGTAAAACAAAATCTGCAGAAAAAAACAGATATATACAGTGCCTTGCTAAAGTATTCATCCCCCTTGGCGTTTTTCCTATTTTGTTGCATTACAACCTGTAATTTAAAGGCATTTTATTTTGGATTTCATGTAATAGACAGAAACAAAATAGTCCAAATTGGTGAAGTGAAGAAAAAAAAAAATTGTTTCAAAAAATATAAAAAAACTGAAAAGTGGTGTGTGCATATGTATTCCCCCCCTTTGATATGAAGCCCCTAAATAAGATCTGGTGGAACCAATTACCTTCAGAAGTCCCATAATTAGTTAAATAAAGTCCAGCTGTGTGCAATCTAAGTGTCACATGATCTCAGTATACACCTGTTCTGAAAGGCCCCAGACTCTGCAACACCACAAAGCAAGGGGCACCACCAAGAAAGTGGCAACATGAAGGCCAAGGAGCTCTCCAAACAGGTCAGGGACAAAGTTGTGGAGAAGTACAGATCAGGGTTGGGTTATAAAAAAAATATCAGAAACTTTGAACATCCCACGGAGCACCATTAAATTCATTATTAAAAAATGGAAAGAATATGGCACCACAACAAACCTGCCAAGAGAGGGTCGCCCACCAAAACTCTCAGACCAGGCAAGGAGGGCATTAATGAGAGAGGAAACAAAGAGACCAAAGATAACCCTGAAGGAGCTGGAAAGCTCCACAGATTGGAGTATCTGTCCATAGGATCACTTTAAGCCATACACTCCACAGAGCTGGGCTTTACGGAAGAGTGGCCAGAAAAAAAGCCATTGCTTAAAAAAATAAAATAATAAGAAAACACATTTGGTGTTTTCCAAAAGGCATGTGGGAGACTCCCCAAACATATGGAAGCTGGTCAGATGAGACTAACATTGAGCGATTTGGCCACCAAGGAAAACGCTATGTCTGGCGCAAACCCAACGCCTCTCATCACCCCGAGAACATCATCCCCACAGTGAAGCATGGTGGTGGCAGCATCATGCTGTGGGTATGTTTTTTCATTGGCAGGGACTGAGAAACTGGTCAGAATTGAAGGAATGATGGATGGCGCTAAATACAGGGAAATTGTCTTGAAATTGTCTTGGAATGGCCTAGTCAAAGCTAGATGTGCCAAGCTTATAGAGACATACCTCAAGAGACTTGCAGCTGTAACTGCTGCAAAAGGTGGCTCTACAAAGTATTGACTTGGTGGGTGAATAGTTATGCATGCTCAAGTAGTTTTTTTTGTCTTATTTCTTGTTCGTTTGATAATAAAACATATGTTGCATCTTCAAAGTGGTAGGCATGTTGTGTAAATCAAATGATACAAACCCCCCAAAAATCTATTTTAATTCCAGGTTGTCAGGCAACAAAATAGGGAAAATGCCAAGGGGGTGAATACTTTCACAAGCCACTGTATCCAGTACCAGTCAAAAGTTTGGACACCTACCCATTCAATGTTTTTTCTTTATTTTTACTATTTTCTACATTGTAGAATAATAGTTTAAACAAACTATGAAATAACACATATGGAATCAATTAGTAACCAAAACAGTGTTAAACAAATCCAAAGATATTTTATATTTGAGATTCTTCAAAGTAGTCACCCTTTGCCTTGATGACAGCTTTGCACACTCTTGGCATTCTCTCAACCAGCTTCATGAGGAATGCTTTTAGTCTTGAAGGACTAAAAATAAAGAAAACCCTGGAATGAGTAGGTGTGTCTAAACTTTTGACTGGTACTGTATATATTTCACAAAAGTAGTGCACTGTGCCTTTAATAGTCCTGTATTAGCGGACACATACAGACGTCTGCAGCGCAGGCAACCCCGCTATGCTTCTTTGGGTAGGTATAGAATATAACAACTTAAGTAGTGAAAATGTCGTAAAAGTAGCCATAGGCTATAAATAGAAACTAATTGAATATGAGTAGTCGTGTTTTATTATTGTGAAAACTAAATTACAGTACTGCAATAGAGTAGAGCAATTTACCCGCTCTCCGTTGGTCATCATTCCGAGTTAATTTGCCCCAGACGTGCCTCAGCGAACGGCGGAACCTTCCAACTACGGAACCCGAAGAGGAGTCCCTTTCCTCGGCTGAGTTCTCATGATAAGTCTCATCGTCTTCACGATCCTCCTCGTCGTCTGTCATGCTTAGTACGCCAGATGACACCATGCGCTCAAGAATACCTTCGTCTACCCGAAGCGCTGCCCTCACTTTACCCGAGACCGACGTTGTGTACCGGCACAGTGGGCAAACAATTGTCTTGTCCTGCCGCGAACATTCCTTCCTGGATTCCACTTCACATACCGAGGGTCGAGAAAGAGTCACGATACAGCTCTCACAAAAGATGTGCTTACACTGTAACTCACGAGGACACCGACGATCGGTGTTGTAGCTTCTGTAACAAATTCCGCACTCATGTTCTGAACACATTTGTGTTTCTCTTTGGGTGCTGTTTCATTAAACGAGAATGAACTATCGGAATGATGAGACTATGAGGCTACAGTGTGTTTTGATTTTTTTAGAGGGGGAAGTGCGTGGGAGGTAGGGATCTCACTTGACAGCTTGCCAAACATACTGTTATTAACAGATGACTAATCTTTTAAAATACAGTGATGTCATCAAAGAGAGAGGCAACTCCCACATAGGGTCATCACTTGTTAACTGTTAACACAGCCGCAAAGCCAAGTTAACTACAAAGGCATAAGGTTAGCAGTGTGGTTAGGGTTTACAACCACATTTTAAGAAGGCAAATGCTAGAAATGGGCGGAGTTTAGCCATATTTGTGAGTTTGTGGCTGTGTTAACTTGTGACAACCCTCACATTGGTGAGCCATCACCCTTCTCCCACTCTTTAGCCACACTTACTTTATACTGTATATATAATAAGGTTCGTCGGCCATTCTGCTACAGTTTGGCCATTGTCTGTCTGATATTATCACAAACATTTCCCAGATATAATAGAGAACCATAAATGTAAGACAAAGTGCTTGAGTCAGGGTTTCCTGTCTTGTGAAATACAGTGATTTTGATATTATTCTGCATCAAGCTGGCCCCTGTCTGTGCATCTGTCTGTATGTCTTTGTCTGTGGGGAGAGGAGAGACCAGGGAAGATACTAGTGAAAGTCTTTATAGAATTCCAGATCCCTTGGTAAAATCCCTCTGGGCTTTTTCTTGATGACATCAGACGACTTTGTAACTGCACCAAACTGGACAGAACAGGACTGAGCCATGACTAGCCTGGTTGCTGTCTCTGTTCAGCTATTACATTAAACTCCTTGCCACTACCTGTCATTTCCCAAAGACAGGAGTGGGGAGTGGAATGTTAGCTAAAAAGACTGATACCCAGACTAAGCCATGACTGCCAGGAGATCAGACTGACACAACTTCCTATGCTATCCCATAGCCTATCTGCTAATACCATAACCCATACATAAACCCACATCGGTCACGTACGACCCATATGTCTCACTGTTGTCTACTCTTTATTAGTCACACTGGCTCAGATACCCTTTGATTTACACCTCACTACTGCCCTTGATCAGCTTAATACAACTTTGATATTAAACAAGCTGATAGTTATACCACATGCTCTGCAAGAATCTGTTATGAAAACACAACAACAGATACTATTGTATATGTTTCTGTTCGCCCTCTGTAATCCCTCATATGGCTTCCCTTCCCAGAAATCCCAGCAGCTCCCTCTTTCTGACACTCTCCGGGGTGTTGTTGGGTCAAAGACGTGACAACAGTCTTCTGCCTCCACGGTAAATCCTCCAGACAAAGCCCTGGACCTATCAGGTGACCCGGGAACTCTTTTCATGGAGATTTCCTCCTCCTCCTACAGTCAAAGCAAAGAGTAACAGGATCTTGGGAAGGATGAGACATCTGAAAGAATCTAGACTGTACTCTTTGATGTGTTGTGTCCTCCGGGAACCATTTTCCTCTGTGCTTAACACCTGTAGATGTACTTACTGTAAAAAGGGATCCTGTATGTAGTTATGTTAAGAACAAAACAGTTTAGAACTTGTACTGAACAGAAAAAGAGGCATTGGGCCGGTTTCCCGGACCCAGATAAAGCCTATTCCTTGACCAGAAAACATTTCAATGGAGATTCTCACAAACTGTACACTTTACTTTCCTTTACATTCTCTTTCTCATTCCCTTTCCTATTTCCAGTTCAACCCCTTTGTCATGGGAAGTACCTAGATTCCTTAATTTGAAATAACACCCACATGGGTTCATGTCTATGTTGAAAGTGAGTCATCCTATAGTGAGTGAAAGATTGCAACATCCAGTCTTGCACGTACAGTATGATGACTCAATAAGATACGACCTCATGAACTGTCATACATCACCAAACACGCCACCTTGGGTTTCTTCATTGTACCCAGACCAAAAACTGATTGAATGCGTTGCTCAGTTGTGTATAGAGCCATGTCATCATGGAATGCTCTGCCACTAGAGGTTAATCAGGCAAAAACCAAGTTTAGCTTTAAAAAACTGGATTTAAAAAAACATTGCTTTTCTTAAACATGGCTTTCGGACAAGATACCCCCCATGGCTATCCAACTCAATGGATTCCCCTTTCAGTGAGTGGACAGGTCAGTGGAGTTAGGGAAATGAAGAGCGGTCTGCCTCTTCATCAACAACAAATGGTGTGCTGACTAGAGCGTAGTGGAACTCTCGACCCATTGTTCACCCGTCTTGGAATACCTGATGGTCCAATACTGAATCTACCTCTCGAGGGAGTTTTCAGCTGTTATCGTGACTGTTGTATGCATTTCACCTCAGGACAAGAAAAATAACAATCTGGAACTTAACGAACTGTAAGAGACTATAAACAAGCAGGAAAACTTGCGACGCGGAGACTGCTTTTCTTGTTGCCGTCGATTTTAATTATTCGTCATTAAGACCCGTGATGCCCTATTTTCATCAACATGTCTCCTTTGCCCTCAGGGGCGATAAAGACCACTGTTATTCTACCACAAGCAAGCACACAAGGCCCTCCCTCGTCCCCCATTTTGGTAAATTAGATTATGACTCCGTACTCTTGCTTCCTGTTTACAAGCAGAAGTTCAAAACAGGAAGTACCCGCGACTCGCTCCTTTGAGAAATGGTCATCAGAATCAGAGATTGTGCTACAGGACTGCTTTGCTAGAGTTTATTAGAAACTGATACTCTACCCACAAGCAAGCATACAAGGTCCCCCCCCCCTTTCAGCAAATGATATCATGACTCCGTACTCCTGCTTTCTGTTTACAAGCAGAAGCTCAAACAGGAAGTACCCATGACTCGCTCTGTTGAGAAATGGTCATCAGAATCAGAGATTATGCTACAGGACATCTTTGCTAGGGCTGACTGGAATATGTTCAGAGTCTCTGCTGATAAAATCAACAAGCTTATGACCTTCGTCACCGGCTTCATTTGGAAATGCATCAGCGTGAAGGTTCGCTGCTTTCCCAATCAAAAGCCATGGCTTAAGACCGAAGCTGGCATTAAACTAAAGGACATGGCTACCGCACTCAGGGCTATCTCAGACAACACTGAGGCTACAGCTGAGGACAGGGGCCAAAGGAAGACCCAGCCTTGATCTGCCCAATGATACCTGTCTACCAGTTGAAGTCAATACATTTTTATGCACACTTCGACAATAACAACACCGTGCCGTGCGTGAGGGACCCTACTGACTCAGAGGACTGGGTGATCTCGCTCTCCAAGGCCGATGTAAGGTCTTTAATCTGGTCAACATTCGCAAGGCCTCGGGCCGGACGTTATTCCAGAGTGTGACCTCAGAGCATGCGCAGAACAGCTGACAGGCATATTCACAGTCATTTTCAACCTCTCATTAGCCCAGTCTGCAATCCCCAAATCTTAAGGTTACCCCCATCATTCCTGTTCCCAAGAACATTATAGCTTCATGAAACAATAACTGCTGCCCTGTAGCACTCACACCTGTAATAATGAAGTGCTTTGAAAGGCTGGTTATAGCGTACATCAACTTCATAATCCTAGACACCCTTGCTCTCCACACTGTCCTCATCCACCTAGATAATCACCTTGGATGTACAATGGTCCACACACACACACAGTCTGTTGAAAAGGTTCAGCATGGGTCCTCAAATCCTCAATAAGTTTTATAGTTGCACCATTGAGAGCATTTTGACTGGCTGTATCACTGCTACAGAGGGTGGTGCGGACAGCCCAGTACATCACGGGGCCGATCTCCCTACCATCCAGGACCTCTATGTAAAGCAGTATGAAAGGAAGGCCTGGAAAATCATTAAAGCCACCCAAGCCATAGACCCATCATACTCAACTCTGGACCTCGAAGCCAGTTCCACACCATTTTTTCATTGTTCCCTCTAATCAGGAACTGATTTAGACCTGGGACACCAGGCGTGTACAATTTATTATCAGGTAGAACAGAAAACAAGCAGGCTCCGGACCTCATGGGGTAAGAGTTTGAATACCCCTGCCATAGACTGTTCCCTGCTTCTGCACGGTAAGCGGTACCAGTGCATAAAGTCTGACACAAACAGGCTCCTGAACAGCTTCTATCTCCAAGCTATAAGACTGTTAAATAGCTAACAGAATGGCTACACAGACTATCTAAGCTGACCTTTGTATTACATTTTGCACACTCACAGGACTCTACACACTCACGCACACTGACACTCCAACACACGCATGCTTAATTTGCTCACAAACACATCATATGCACACACATTTATACTGACTCTACAAGCACACACACTGACATACAAATCATCATATCTGTTTATCATATATCTTGATGTTTAGTCAACAACACATTTCACTGCACCTATCTGGTGTATGTGGCAATAAACAAGTTCCATGGTCTCTCCTATCATTGCTATACAGATGACTCAACTACTTTTCTCATTCCCCCCTTCTGACACCCGGGTGGCGACACGCATCTCTGCGTGCCTGGCAGATACCTCAGCTTTGATATCGGCCCACCACCTAAAGCTCAACATCGACAAGATGGAGCTGCTCTTCCTCTTGGAGAAGGCCTGCCCGCTCCAAGATCTCTTCATCACAGTCGACAGCTCCAGTGTCAACCACCCAGAGTGCAAAGAACCTTGGCGTGACTAGGATCTGCAAACATCAAAACAGTGACTCGCTCCTGCAGGTTAATCCGCAGAGGACGACCTTTCCTCACACAGAAGCAGCGCGGGTCCAAATCCAGGCACTCGTCATATCAGGTCTTGCAACTTACCCAGAATGCCGCAGCCCGCCTGGTGTTCAACCTTCCCGAGTTCTCCCATGTCACCCCACTCTCCACTGACTTCTAGTCGAAGCTCGCATCCACTACAATACCATGGTTCTTGCCTATGGAGCAGCAAGGAGAACTGCCCCTCCCGAACTTCAGGTTGTGCTCAAACCCTACATCCCAACCTGAACACTCAGTTCTGCCACCTCTGGTCTCCCTGCGGGAGGTCAGCTCCCGCTCAGCCCAGTCAAAGCTCTTCTCTGTCCTGGCACCCTAATGGTGTAACCAGCTTCCCCCTGATGCTACGACAGTAGAGTCCCCATCCATCATCCAAAAACGTCTGAAATCCTACCTCGTCAAAGAGTACCTTAAATAAGACATCTCAGTCTTATCCCCCCCTCTCCTCCCCCAAAATAAATAAACCTTGCATTTTCTACTAGCACTGCTGATAACTTCTTTATTTAGGAAAAATGTACTTACTATGACTGTGATATGTGGTTATCTTACATAGTTATCTTAAGATGGATGCACTAACTGTAAGTCGCTCTGGATAATTGTTTTCTAAATTACTAAAATGTCAATCTTTCAGGGATTTTTTTGTATTGCTTGTTAAACAAAATCGCTTACTCTAAAAATAATATTTCCCTTTTCTTTTTTTGAGCATCCAATATGTATTATTCATATTATACAATCTTTTTTATCAAGGATGCCAATAATTATGGGTCAGACTGTATATTTATATGTGAATAGTGTGTAAATATTAATGTATAATTGTAACACATATTCACACACAAAAATCATACCACAGTGCGCGTGCACAGACACACACGCTAACACGCACACACAATATTTGTGAAATGGGCAAAGGGTGATCTGTTCATGTCCTGTTTTTGGCTACCTATTTAATTTATTTATTTAACCTTTATTTAACTAGGCAAGTCAGTTAAGAACAACTTCTTATTTACAATGACGGCCTACCCTGGCCAAACCCTAACCCGGACCCATTGTGTGCCGCCCTATGGGACTCCCAATCACAGCCGTTTGTGATACAGCCTGGAATCGAACCAGGGTCTGTAGTGATACCTCCAACACTGAGGTGCAGTGCCTTAGACCGCTGCGCCACTCGGGAGCCCAACTGCCAACCAAACTTATTGGATCTGTATCGGGACCTTATTTGGCTGCATACAGTACATGCATGATCAGAGAAATGTTTTTCTGTAGATAATTCACAGAGGATGTTAACATATGCAATCGGTTTCCTATGGTCTTACAGACATACAGATAGAAGGCAAGACATTATGTGAGTTCCATTAGACCAGCACCAGTAACTCAACTATTTATCAGATTGCTGCTTTTTGAACTGATACCAAAATCATAAACAAATGAATTCCCCTCTTGATTGACATCCACAGCAATTTGACTCACAACAGTATGTCTTATGCTGTCATTCCGAATAACCTGTACATTGACAAAATCTATGTAAATACAAATGCTGTACTGTCAGGACAGTGAGAAGTGTCAGGGTTAGAGGAGGTGGCTACTACCTATTACGTGTCCCTGGTTACTAGTTACCACCACGTCACCTGGAGATGAATTAATTAATGTCAGGGCAACCAGGAGACAACCCTGGGCCCAGTAGGAGAGATGAGAAGATGTCAAGGGATGGGTAAAGCAAGGGAGGAGAGGAGATACAGGGTGAAGAATAGAAAGGGAGAGTAAGCGAGCCAGCAAAGATAAGAGGGAGAGAGGTAGATTTGATGTTTACTGTACGTGGTGGACAGAAGAGGAGGAAGATATGTATTATGTCTTAGTGAGAACTTTGGTACGGAGCCGTGATCCGAGGGGTGTGTAACTGTGTGTGTGAGGAGGTAAGTCTTCCTTATCTTCTGCCCACACTACATAGTGATGAAGTGTCAGTGAGTTTCACTCCCATGGTGTTTTGATATCAACTGACGTACATAGATAAAGTAGCAATATATTAATACACAGGCTATCATAACCGTTATCTGACACCATCAAGTAGGCCTACGTATTATTTGTTGTGCTTTCAAACTATAGCAACATTTATTTAAGATAATCGCAGGATTTGCTGTGATTAATCACACTTTTTTATTTAACAAGGCAAGTCAGTTAAGAACACATTCTTATTTACAATGACGGCCTAGGAACAGTGGGTTAACTGTCTTGTTCTGGGGCCGAAGGGCAGATTTTTACCTTGTCAGCTCGGGGATTCGATCTTTCGGTTACTGGCCCAACGCTCTAACCACTAGGCTACGTGCCGCCCCGACATGCTCAAATTAAGCTGTAGTTTAAGATTTTTCATACAAAAAACATTACAATAATATTGTTTTCTTAATTTTGTCTAAAGTAACGGTTAGCTAAATTAGGTAAATTGAGAAAGCACACTTTAACCTCAATCTTATTTTTTACATTGCATTGTTATTTTTAGTGGTATAGATCAGTGGTTCCCAACCTTTTTGGGTACTGTACCCTAAAACACTTTGACCTGCATGTAGTAACCCCTCATGCTTGTGCGACCGGAGTGATTCATAGATTCATAGGTGTAAATTTGACAAAATGTGGGTTTATGCACCCAGTGAAGTTTGGCAGACTTGTTTTCAATGTCAGGGAAGTAGGAGTTGAACTCACTGTTGAGTTTGGATAAATGTGAGCATACTATTTGCACCATAGGAAAAGGTTTGGTGTCATGTAAAAGGTTTGGTGTCATGCTGCTGGAAACAACTTATTAGCCCCATCTTCACAGTTCCTCTCCCAGAGTTTCATCTTCTTCATGAATCCACAGACTTTGTCATACATGTTTAGAATGTGTGTCTTTACCAGGGGTGCAACTTTCACTAGGGACATTATGAAATTGCATTTTTGTCCTCCCCCGTTTTATCATTGGAATGTGATACAAAACAAGGCCACGGTGTGCTGGTCGGATAGGCTGTTTGGAGTGTTTATCTGACTAGATAAAAAAATATTGATATATATTATGTCCCCCTCACTACTCCCTTGTCTTTACCTCACAGAGTTAGATTCAGGTTGTTCAGTTTGCTTAACACATCAGCAAGATAGGCAAGGAGGACACCCCAGTCTGTGTTCCACAAGGGGTGTGAGTGCTCAGACAGAAAATCACTTACTTCAGCACACAGCCAAAAAGCCTCTGTTGCGATTTCCCTCGGTAGAGACAACGGTGGTCGTCGCTATGAAGCAGTAGCTGCTGGTGCACAGTCCCACTATCATCACAGAGCCTTTCAAACATTCGGTGATTGAGACCTGGATATTATAAAGTGAATCACTTTCACTGCATCCTTCAAAACATCATGCATCTCAGGACTCATTATCTTGCTGGCCAATGCCTCTCTGTGAACGATACAGTGGGATTTACCTTCTTTGTGTGGCCAATTAACGTTAATAATTTCCCTCTCTCAGGCATTGATGCAGCACGATCCCGTGCCCACACGAACACAGGTTTTCAAATCCAGATTGTGCTCTGTGAAAAAGCTGTCAATGACGTTAAACACAGCCCCACCTGTACTTCTCCCCGTTAGCTTCTTGCAGAACAGAATGTGCTCATTCATTACCGAAATGTCTCTGTATCACAAAAACGAAATCAACTGGGCTTCCCCATTGACATCAGACGATTCGTCCAACTGTAGAAAAAAAGCTTATTTTTTTCCCACCAATTGATCAACGATATCAACGCCCATGTCATAGATCCTACGGCACACTGTGTTATTTGACAATTGTAACGTCTTCAGTGCATCTACTTCTGTCTTACCATTCGTAGTTTCTGTCAGGATAACAGCAGCAGGCATTATAGCCCTTGGAGCAAAGGATCACGAGCACTTGGCGCGAGCAGAGGATCAAACGTTGAGCCAACCCGCAGGCAGGCAGAGGCCAGTAAAGTCAAAAAGTAGGCCTAAAAATCTAAAATAACTACATATTTCACACCAGTGACCGCAGTAAATGTTTTCCTGCGTAATAACATTTTAATAAATGTACTATATATTTTTGGTAATATTTTTCCCAATATTTGTTCTTCTACCAAATACCCCCTGGGGACTGCCCACCTACCCATAAGGGGACGCGTACTCCCGGTTGGGAAACACTGGCAAAGATTATGTATTTGGTATGTTCTCAATGTATTTTGAATGCTTTCAGACAATTTGATTACCGGTAATAATGATTTAAAAAAATGCATGTACTAAAATTACAAAAACGTAACATGAGTTAACTGATTAACTCTGACAGCCCTAATGTTTGCCATTCTGTGTCATTTGTGTCTGTGCATGTCTAGGAGTTGGAACAAGTCATTAGAATTATTGTCAACCAAATTACACAGGGTAAATGTTGACCAAATTTGTGTGGAATATCTATTGAGGTTATTGAACAAAATCAAAGCTATAACTTCATTACTTTGATCTTATTACATGTACAGCTAGATCAATTCCAGTTGTAAATGTGTTTCTTACCATCTCTGCTCCCGTGGCCCAATACAAAATAGATCCCTACTGCTAGGCAACTGCTCTCTTGAGTCAGGCTTGCCTTGCTCTGTCCCGTGTGAGTGGAGGGTTGGGACTAGAATAGCACTGTTTATGAAAGTACACTGTGATCTTAATGAGGTAAACACATAAATGCCTGAGGAAATATCAGATGAGTATGCTACACTTGAATTGGCCCTATTATGCAGCAGTGGAACAACGCTCAGAGATTAGATCATTGGCAGTTTACTTGAAACAAATCTATATTTCACTAGTCAACTATCAGTGGAATTCCAACTCAGTAGGCCTGAGGCTGTTCTTCTGCATTATATGAACTTCGCGTTGGTGTTGTTAGCGCAACACCATTATAATGTTACCTAGCTTGCAGCAAGAAATACCTCAAACACAACGAGAGAGAGAGAGAGAGAGAGTATGTGTGTGTAGGCCCCAGTAATCACTTCCATCCACAGCTCCTGTCCTCCTTTGTTTCTCTACTTCCACTGTTCCGCCTTTTTTAAAGTTTATTTTTAATTTATTTTTACCTTTATTTAACTAGTCAGTTAAGAACAAATTCTTATTTTCAATGACGGCCTAGGAACAGTGGGTTAACTGCCTGTTCAGGGGCAGAACGACAGATTTGTACCTTGTCAGCTCGGGGGTTTGAACTTGCAACCTATTTCCTCAGCTCCAAACTGCTAGGGACAAAGGGGCAGGCTTTACATCGATTTAACGTTTTAACCCCATATAGGCCAATTTTATTTTCTCTATGTTACACACATACTGAAACAGGATGAAATGGCCTATACTATAGGAAACACGTATACTGTACATATAAGAATATAATCAATATTTGATCATATCATATCTCCCTCCAGGTTCTGCAGACATACAAGAGAACATCTGACAGTCTAACCCTGAACCCCCTCTCCCCCTTCCACTCCCATTCCCACCTCCATCTCACCCTCTCACTCACCATGGCTGAGCCCCCGGAACCAGTGCTCTTCCAGGGGCGCCCAGTCTCAGCAGCCACCCCCAGCCTAGGGGAGTCCACAGATGTGGAGTGTCCCATCTGCTACCAGGAGTACAACCAGAGCAGCAAGTGTCCTCGCATGCTGGAGTGCCTCCATGTCTTTTGCACCGAGTGCCTCCAGAGGATCCAGCTGTCCCCGTATCCAACTGACCCCTCGGACCCCCAGAGCCCTCCCAGTCCTGCCATCTCCTGCCCCCTTTGCCGCCACCCCACCACGCTGGAGACAGGGGACCCCGTCACCTTGCCCTGCAACTCCCGCATCCTGGCCCAGCTGCCGCCCATGGCCTTCCGCATGCCCACATCGGTGGCCACCCGACTGGCCACAGTCACTCAGAGTGTGGTCCTCTCCCTGGAGGCCAGCAGGGATTCTCGCTTCATCATCCTGCCCACAGTGAGCCTCCGGGTGGAGCAGATGCACCCCAGCGATAGGCCCCACAGCGGAGGTGGAGGACTGGTTGATGAGGTAGAGGTGCTGCAGCACCACAGGAGGACCCTGGTATGTGTGCAGCTGCTAGCTGTGGTCTTCTGGGTGTTGTTTGGGGTGACCTGCATAGTGGCGGTAGTGTTCGGGCCAAGCTTCTTCTGCAAATGAGGGGAGGATGAACACTTTTACATGCATCCTTCTTTCCTTGATTACTTTCTAAAGTAAGGAAATGTGTATTGTCAAAATATTTGAATATGGCCTCGATCCAGAATGAACTATAGGCCTACCTCAAACAGCCTTGAAACTGTAAAATACAAATATGCTTACAAGATCAAAGTTGATGTATACAGCCTCATAATCAGATTTAGTTGATGTAAGTAGCGCTAATGTTGTTCAGAAAATTCTGTATACAGCTCTGTTTTCTGCTATGCACTGATTTAGAGTTCCCTCTAGTGGTGTAATATAGGCCGTTCTCAACTGTAAAGATGGGCATTAATGGAGTTTTTATTATTACATTGTACTACAGTCCTTGGCTATTTATTAAAAGCATTTCATGTCTGTTTCATGTTTTGACTTCCACGTGTGTGTGTGTGTTTAGCATAACGGTTATCATCATGAAGATGAATTATGTTGTGGAATAAAATTCCTGGAATATTTCTACAGACCATTGGATACAGACAGACGGTGGCACGTTGAGCGAAAACGTAAAGGGAGCATACCTGACGTCATACGCCGCGTTGGCTTGTAATAGTCGAGAGAAAAGTTTTAGGCCCCCCCTTGTGTTTTTGTTGGGGGAGAAATTGTGGGTAGCGGATCTTGTGAATGTAGCGTGTGCGTGGTTTTTAACCCCTTCGCCATTAGGGAATTATATATTTTTCTTTGGGGGATATAAACTAAGGCGATATGTTCGTGATATAAGTAGATGTTAAACTTTTTTATTAGTTCTGGCCAGGGCAAACTCACTGCTGGCTAGTGTTGTAAGAGCACTTCTCCTCACCCCCTTCTCCCGTTAGCATAGCTAGTGTTAGCTAACTAGCTACCTTTCTCTTCCATAGTTTGTGTGGTACAGCTGAAAAAAAGTTGCTGGTGAAATGGCGGAAACCAAAATAATATACCACATCGACGAGGAGGAGACGCCGTATTTGGTGAAGATTCAGATTCCTGCCGAAAATATCACTTTGTTGGATTTTAAACAGGTCTTGAACAAGCCCAACTACAAATTCTTCTTTAAGTCTATGGACCAGGACTTCGGGTAAGTGAGAGCCAGTGATGCATGATTGTGCGGTGTCGTGTTGTGGGTTTCAAGCAAATTATGATAATAAAGAAAACCAACCCGAGTCCAGTAGTTGATTAGATACATTGTTGCAAAGTCTATTTATCTTTGACTATACTCCCAAAGACACAAAGGGTGAACTGTTGCTACACTTTATTAACGTTAGTTACAATAGTTAAGTTAACTGGTAACCATTTAACTGGATCAACTTGCATGATCCAATGTTGCAAATGAAAGGTGTCATTCAGTAACTATGTTTACAGATTTAAATGCGAATATGAATAAAACTGCATTAAAAAACATGCGCATTTTCCCACCAGATATGTTTTTATCAAATTGACCTGTTGCAGCAGATTAAAGGCTGTGCGTGATGACATTGTGCACATATAAATTCAATGGTGTGCAATTCGGGGCGTTCCTGCCCCACCCCCTCGAGCATCCAAATAGTTACTTCATGAACACCCCCGCCAAGTACCCCATTGGTCCATCCCCCCTCCCCCGGTTCAAAAGGGAAATAAAACTATCTGGGGTTTTTTGTGCCCACCCCCGGAGTATGCCTTGCTAGCCAGCTGGTCGCTACCGCCTGCCGAACCCCTGCCCTTACTGTTGTTAACAGAACTGCGGGAAAACAGTGCCTGCCAGGTGGGGGCTAAGGACACGTTGTCACCCCGCCTTCCGCTAGCACAGCTGGTGGGAGGATGGGGGATACACCGTGTGCTAGCTATCTTGTTAATTAGCGACACCGTGTGCTAGTTAGCTAGCACGCAGTGTCACTCTCGCATGCTGTACACAGGAGAAAACCGAGGGCGGAGGGCTGCAGCGACACTGTGTTAGCTAACTCGCTAGCTTGCTAGTTAGGGACACCGTGTGTTAATTAGCTAACGAGCACACAGTGTCGCCTCCTGCCTGTTGTGTACTGGACTAGTTGGCTAAGCTAGCACACAATGTCCTTCGCTCCCGCCTGCCGAACACCTGCCCTCGGCAACGTTGACAGAAATGCAGGGACGAAGAACACTGTTTACCGATGTACGGCTAGCCAGCAGCTGTTGTCGGCCCCACCCCTTCTATGGGGTTTATTGGTGGCTGGCATCCAACGTTATTGTGCATTAACACCACCTACTGTACTGGAACTCCCCCGCATCTTAAAAATGGTTCAATAGAAGTATAAATAGGTGTTCCTGCAGATGCTGGAATGCCCACATGCAGGAACGCACTGAATTGCAGGTCGCAATTGCACCTTTCTCGATGTCCCATGTAACAAATTAAAAAAATACACATTAAATGGGTTTCCATTGCATTGTCAACTCTACTGATGGTTTTCTCAAACATTTCAAATCAAATTACACATGGCTAGCAGATGTTAATGTGAGTGTAGTGAAATGCTTGTGCTTCTAGTTCTGACAGTGCAGCAATATCTAACAAGTAATCTAACAAATCCATAACAACTACCTAATACACACATCTACATGGATGGAATAAGAATATGTACATGTAAAAATATATGGATGAGCGATGACCAAGCGGCATGAGCCAAATGCAATAGCTGGTATAAAATAGTGTATATACATATGAGATGAGTAGTTTAAGATATGTAAACATAAAGAGGCATTGTTGCGCCTTCTTCACCACACTGTCTGTGTAGGTGGACCATTTCAGTTTATCCGTGATGTGTACGCCAAGGAACATAAAATGTTCTCCTTTCTCCACTGCTGTCCTGTTGATAGGGGGGGTTCCCCCTCTGCTGTTTCCTGAAGTCAATGATCATCTCCTTCGTTTTGTTGATGTTGAGTGAGAGGTTGTTTTCTGACAACACAGTCAGTGCCCTCACCTCATCCCTGTAGGCTGTCTCGTTGTTGTTGGTAATCAAGCCTACTACTGTTGTCGTCTGCAATCTTGATGATTGAGTTGGAGGCGTGCATGGCCACGCAGTCATGGGTGAACAGGGAGTACAGGAGGGGGCTTAGCACGCACCCTTATGGGGCCCCAGTGTTGAGGATCAGTGAAGTGGAGATGTTGTTTCCTACCCTCACCACCTGGGGGTGGCCCGTCAGATAGTCCAGGACTCAATTGCACAAGGTGGGTTTGAGACTCAGGGCCTTAAGCTTAATGATGAGCTTGGAGGGTACTATGGTGTTGAATGCTGAGCTGTACTCAATGAACAGCATTCTTACATGGGTATTCCTCTTGTCGAGATGGGATAGGGCAGTGTGATGGCGATTGCATCGTCTGTGGAACTGTTGGGGTGGTATGCAAACTGAAGTGGGTCTAGGGTGGAAGGTAAGCTGGAGGTGATATGATCCTTGACGAGTCTCTCAAAGCACTTCATGATGACAGAAGTGAGTGCTACGGGGCGATAGTCATTTAGTTCAGTTACCTTTGTCTTTTTGGGTACAGGAACAATTGTGGCCATCTTAAAGCATGTAGGGACAGCAGACTGGGATAGGGAGCGATTGAATATGTACGTAAACACACCAGCCAGCTGGTCTGCGCATGCTCTGAGGATGCGGCTAGGTTGCCGTCTGGGGACAGCAGCCCTGCGAGGGTTGACACATTTAAATGTCTTACTTACGTCAGCCACGGAGAAGGAGAGGGGGGGCCCGCAGTCCTTGGTAGCGGGCCGCGTCGGTGGCATTGTATTATCCTTAAAGCAGGCAAAGAAGGTGTTTAGTTTGTCTGGAAGCAAGACGTCGGTGTCCGTGACTTGCCTGGTTTTCTTTTTGTAGTCCGTAATTGCATGTGGACCCTGCCACATACATCTCGTGTCTGAGCCATTGAATTGCGACTTCACTTTGTCCCTATAATGACATTTCGCTTGTTTGATTGCCTTACGGAGGGAATAAGTACACTGTTTATGTTCGACCATATTCCCAGTCATCTATCCATGGTTAAATGCGGTGATTCGCGCTTTCACGTTTGTGCGAATGCCGCCATCTATCCAAGATTTCTGGTTAGGGTAGGTTTTAATAGTCACATAGGGTACAACATCTCCAATGCACTTCCTTGTAAACTCACTCACCGAATCAGCTTATAAATCAATGTTATTCTCTGAGGCTGCCCGGAACATTTCCCAGTCTGAGTGATCAAAACAATCTTGAAGCGTGGATTCCGATTGGTCAGACTAGCATTGAATGGTTCTTGTCACGGGTACATCCTGTTTGAGTTTCTGCCTATAGGACGGTAGGAGCAAAATTAAGTCGTGGTCGGATTTGCCCAAGGGAGAGCAGGGGAGGGCCTTGTATGCATCAAGGAAGTTAGAGCAGCAGTGGTCCAGTGTATTTCCCACGCGAATGCTACAAAAAATGTGCTGATAGAATTTAGGTAGCATTGTTCTCAAATTTGCTTTGTTAAAATCCCCAGCTACAATAAATGCATCCTCAGGATATATGGTTTCCAGTTTATATAAAGTCCAGTGAAGTTCCTTGAGGGCTGTTGTGGTATACGCTTGAGGGGGGATATATGCGGCTGTGACTATAACCGATAAGAATTCTCTTGGAAGATAATATGGTCTGCATTTGGTTGTATGGAATTCTAGGTCTGGTGAACAAAAGGACCTGAGTTCCTGTATGTTGTTATGATTACACCACGAGTCATTAATCATGAAGCCTTCACCCCGCCCTTCTTCTTCCCAGAGAGATGTTTATTTCTGTCGGCGCGATGCATGAAGAAACCCGGTAGCTGTACCGACTCTGACAACATATCCCGAGAGAGCCATGTTTCCGTGAAACAGAGAACATTACAATCTCTGATGTCTCTCTGGAAGGCAACATATGCCCTAATTGTCTACCTTGTTGTCTAGAGACTGGACATTGGCGAATAATATACTCGGAAACGATGGGTGGTGTGCATGCCTTCGATGTCTGACCAGGAGGCTGCTCCGTCTAACTCTTCTGCAGCAACGTTGTTTTGGGTCGGCCTTTTTGATTATCTCCAATGTCCTGGTTGGTGATCCGAACAAAGGATCCGCTTCCTTTATAACATGTTTGTGTTATATAGCGAGTGTGCCCACTCTAGTATTGGCACATGCGCTCTAGCCAACAGCTCGCAGATATACAGTGCAGGCATAGCCTACATGAGATTATTATGGACAGAAGAGCAAGATTGTTTTGATTTGTCAAACGGCATTTGATCATGTCGCCAGAATAAGACCCTTAATATTTATTAGAAAGGAGCATCAAGTTCATCACCTTGCACTTTCAACACCCTGTGAAGTTCATCATAACTTATTTAATCTGTAGCCTAATAAACGGCATGCTTTCCCTACAAGTCTTAGTGGGGACCACACGTTATTGTGTGACTTCGATATGATGGTTATTATTACATGTGCATAAAAGGGTTTCCAGCGACATTTTATCACATAATTAATTTTTCAGACCCAAAATGAGTCCACCTTGTCTAGTGTATTTTGTTTTGTCGACATTTGGAAAGTTTACTTAAAAATGTTCTGTTTCCGTCAGCTCTGTTGTGGTATTTTTCTCTATCCGACATGTACTTTACTCGCACCAAAAGGTTGGATGGAAACCTGGTTAGTGGTTAGTAACCAGGTTTCCATCCAACCTTTTTATGCGAGTAAAGTACATGTCGGATAAAAAACATACCACAACAGACCTGACGGAAACAGAACATTTGTCTGTAAACTATATGTACGCTAGACAAGGTGGGATCTTTTTGTGTCTGTAAAATGTAATTATGGGAGAAATGTAGCTGGAAATGCTTTTATATGCATATATGGATGTAATAACCATCATATCGAAGTAAAATTGGAGTAACGTAATGACATGTTGTGTAGTCCTCCCACTACGACTTGGATAAAGCATGCCGTTAACTTCACAGGGTGTCCCTTTCCAATAATTATCAAGGGGCTTATTCTGGTGGCATATTATTATTGATGTTGGGCAAATATTGTTGCTGTTCTGTCCATAATAATCTCATACAGGCTTTACCCGCACTATCTGCGAGCTGTTGGCTAGAGTTCACATGCCAAAACCAGAGTTGGCAAATTTGCTACTTAACGCAACATTTTTCTGTGCCAAAACCATCAGTAGAGTTGAAAATGCGATGGAAACCCGTTTTACTTATTATTTTTTATTCGGTACATGGGATAACACATTTTATGTGTACTACGTCGGCACGCACAGACTAATCCGCAACAAGTGCATTTGATGGAAACGCATCTCTGGTGGGAAAATGTGCATATTTTATTTATGTCGATTTTAGAATATTTGCGTAAAAATCTGTCGCCAATTAGTTACAAAATTGGCTAGTGGGAGAAAATAAGTGTCATGAGAAGGGGGAAACGCTTGAGTTGATCTAATGTTTGGAATAGGGGTTTGTGATTTTATCTTTAGACAGTTAATGCAACAAGGTGACACATTTGGTTGGCCTGTTAGGCTATTATAATAGTATTTAATTGAGTTCAATAAGCACAATGTCCCATAACGTTACCCAGTTTTGTGTATGACTGTCGCCTATCAAAGACGTAGTGGATGTGGGGGGTCAATGACTGCACAAAGAAAGCCAAACCATCTCTATCCATCACACCCCTCCTGATCTCTCATAGCTAAGACCAGGCAAACATACTAGTATCCAAATATGGGTCAAAGCATAACTTCCGGCATAAATACTGTCTTTACATTGGACACCACAATGAAGAAAAACCCTTCTCACCCTGGCTGTTCTCATCACTAATTCCCATCTCTCTCTCTCCATGAGCTTGTGAAATCCTCAGCTTTTCTTCCCTTTTGGGAACTGGACCAAGTTTTTGTCTCCCCTAACACCCTGGCTTGGCTGGCTGCAACCCCTGTATACCTCCCTTTCTCCTCTCTCTCTCACTCTCTCTCTTTTCTCCCATTTAAATCCTCCAGACTGAAAGAGCTGTCTGCTCTCGCAATTAATCTTTCTTTGGTGGCTGCCTGTCAGTTGTGCATTTCCCTAGGTTGAATGGAATGCATGTTTGTGGTGGAGTTTGACTGATGAGACCTAGGGCTTCTGTTAAACTCATTACTTGCAGTTAAACTGCTGAAGTTTTGTAAAGCTAGTAAAACGTACTTTGATGTCTCTCTCGGATGTTACTGAACGCGAAACCAAGACACCATGTTATGTTTTTAAAACGGGCACTAAAACAATCAAATGCTCCAGCTTCATTAGTGGGCCTCCCGGGTGGCACAGCGGTCTAAGGCACTGCATCTCAGTGCTAGAGACGTTACTACAGACCCTGATTTGATTCCAGGCTGTATTACAACCGGCCGTGATTAGGTGTCCCATAGGGTGGCGCACAATTGGTCCAGCGTCGTTAGGGTTCGGCCGGGGTTGGCCCTCATTGTAAATAGGAATTTATTAACTGACTTGCCTAGTTAAATAAAGGTTAAATCCATTTTTAAAAATGTGAGTTGTAGTCAAGCCGTTGGAAGTGTCTGACTCCTGGGTTTGTTAGACCTAAGCCTACTTCTACCACAACCACAACATTTTGAAACATCTCAAGAGAGTCAGTTACAAGTAGGCTACATTTAAACCCAGCTCAAAGGAGTCAGCTGCCCAATCAAAACAGAGCTAGTCAGCCTGAGGCCTCAGTAAAGTAACTAAAGCATTGGTGTGTGTGTTTGCCTGTTCTGTTTGTGTTTTGTTTCCTGGAGTGCGAGCCAGCTGTCAGACAGGCTGTGTGTGGCAGTCAGAGCAGAGCTGAGCAGTGTGGAACAGAGCAGACCAGATCGGGGACCAGGGGTTGGACAGAGGCCATTTGCTTGGTGTCTGGCCGTGGCAGAATCAACAGGAAGAGAGTGGGGTGGGGAGCATGGGGAGAGGGGTCGGGGTAGTCGAAGTGAATGGTGGTTTTGGGTGTGCTGTGCGAGAGATTAGTAGATGGGAGAGAAAACGTGTGTTTGCTTGGGATGTGCGAGGCAAAGAAGTAACGGCTAGGAGGGAGGTGCTGGGCAAGAATGTCAGGTTTTAGGATTCCAAGGGGATTCTGAATTTCCAAGATGTGTTTGTGTTTGAGACATTTTCGAGTGAGTTGGTGAAATAGTTTGAGGGGGAGTTCATTTTGTTTGGAATGGTGAGGTATGCAGACTATTACCCTGTTAGGGATAGAATGTTGCATCTGTCCCTTTCTGGACGCAATCTGAGTCTGACCTCTTAGCAAGAAAGAACAGGATAGACAGAGGGCAAGAGAAAGGATTGAAAGAGACTGAGCGAGAGATGACAAAGAGGGCACGATAGGGGGGTAAAGACGGGTTCTCACATTCACCCACTCCAGCACTGTCACACAAGGCCCGCCTCCAGCCTGTGACATGCCTCCCCGGTGCCCACAACAATCTGTCCCTGTGCTGCTTACACTCAAAACAACAGCTGCTCACACTCACCCATAAAACCAACCCTCAACAGCTGCTTACAAAACCCCAGAGTTGGGCAGAGCTGACCATACTACACCCCCCCCCCCCCACACACACACACACGTACACACAAAATGGTGCATGTGTACACACACACACACTGGCCAACCAAACCACACACACAAAACATCAGGCGTAGAGGCAAATGAAGATGAAAAAGCTTAGCTGTAAGTCTTTAGGCAGTCGGTTAAATGTTTCCTCTACACAGTACTCATGTCAAGCTCAGGTCCTAAGTACTGCAGTAATAACATAGTGGCTCAGACAGACAAATATTACATAGCAGACTCTGTCTCACTGACGTTGTATAAGTGGATGCAGAGGAAAAGAAGAGTGATGGATTTCTAAGTCTCAAGAAACAATGGCTGGTCCGTGAGAGTTTCAGATGTAGTTGTAGGGAGTGTGTATCTATCTCCGTTGTGGTTCGGTAAGGACGCTGAGTCATTGGGAAACGAACGCAGCGGTGTCTTCGTGTTGCTCTTTACGTCGGTCTCTGCGTATGACTTTACAGTATGTGTTTGTCTCTGTGTTTTCACTTAGCCTCATCTCTTTTTTCTTATCTTTTTTTAAGGGTGGTGAAGGAAGAGATCTCAGACGACAGTGCCAAGCTCCCCTGCTTCAACGGACGAGTGGTGTCATGGGTAAGGGCAAACTGGTAGAGGTAGACGGTCCACAGCTATCTTGGACCAGTGAAAGGGCAGCAGTAGAAGGGAGACAGAGGGGGAATTCCTGAATCGCTACAAACTATTTTTCCAGGACCGAATTGTAAAAGTCAAGTTCCCAAGTCGGAACAATACTGCTGTGTTGGACCTAGCAGTTCAAATGTATCATAAACTGCTCAAAGTGAGCTTTGAACCAGAGCCAGAGATGTAGGCTACAGACTCTGGCAAACTCAGTCTGAGTTTCAGAGTTTAAAACGATCTCCACACTGGCGTCAAGTTCCAAGACCATTACACGATCTTCTAAGAATGCCAATTAGAACGTTATTGTCATGGAACGTTTGGTGCCAACATGGCGGCCATTTCTCTACCGACCTCTGTGGCTATGACCCTGCTTTAACTACTAAAAGGGCACTGACAAAAACCCACTATCATGAACACCTTGGTCTGTGAATGTAACTACGTCCTCAAATGTCCTCACTTATGATCATATTACCTACCCTAAAGAACATGCAGGATATGAGTCCTGCAGACAAAACATTGTGACTTGTCCCGGTTGGGAGGAAAACATCTGCCAAGTGCATATGAAGGAGAAGAAAGCAGAGAGAGCGGGATTAAAAGGGTTGGACAAAGAGAGGAGGCCATAGGGACTGACACATGATAGGATGGAGGGTCCCAGAGGGATGACTGCTCTATAGTCAAACAGCCATTTAGAAGAACGAGGGAAGGAAGAGAGCTTAAAGACAAGAAAGGGGGAGAAGTGTTCTGTGGCACTGTGTCTCTGACACCTTAGAGGGGATATTCAATCAAAACTGGGGAAGGTTCAGGACAACTGTATCCATGAAACTAGAACACATTTGAATGGATGCTTTGTCTCCTTTGTCATAGAGAAATTGAAATGTATAGAAACCCAGAATCTTTGTTGAAAGATAGTTTGTTGGCTTTTTAGCCCCTCTCCAGGCAGACTGGTCTGTGTAGGAGGAGTATGTTGGGTCTGTAGGGAGTAGGTCATTGGATGCCTTGCGCAAGGTCAGAGATTGGCAACTGGCGAGCCCGTTGAAGGCCCTTTGAGTAAAAAACAAAGTTAACAACCTAAAAAATTGACTGACAACAAAAACTAGAATAATAAATCCTCTTCTTCCACCTGTTTTATTTTAATTTGAAATGTTTTGTTTTATTTTATTTTGTACATTTTTTTATCCTCCATCCTCACCATCATCCTCTTTCAACTCCTTTTCCCCTCTTTCCCTCCTCTGTCCACCCCTTCCAAATCTCTGTCCCTCCCGCTCTCCTCAGTTGGTTTCATCAGACACGCCAGGAGCAGCAGAACCAGTACCACCAGTCCTTCCTCCACCCCCAGCAGAAGTCCTGCCCCCGCCCTCACCCCCTCCTCCTCTCCCACCCCCACCTGTCGAGAGGACCGGGGGCATCGGTGACTCCAGACCCCCATCGTTCCAGTATGAGCGCACACCCTCTCCCACAGTCCCAAATAATCAGTGTGCTACTCTAATGTATCTCGTACTGTATCTAACGTATACTATGACAGAATACCTCAGTCACTCCAGCTATCATGTTACCTACTGTTAAATACAACGGCCCATTTGAACATGATCTGAGCCTGTGCCGCCTATTGACAGTAAGCACCTGGTCTGGGAACAGGTTCTAGTTACTGTCTGTCTAGGTTATAATACACTGCAAACCTGGGTTCAGATAGTATTTAAAATCATTAGCTGCACTATATAGAGTTTTCCTGGTGCAATGGGACCAGTGGAATGGCCCCAAAAGTACAAACCCGCCCATCTAGCACTCAAGGCAGACTAAAGTAATCGCTCAAAGTTCTTGAAAATTAAGATTTCAAATACTATTTGAACCCAGTTGTGATATACAGTACCTCTACTAGGCTTAATCCATTGCTTCCTATTCATACACATTGTCCTCATAGGTCGTAATACGATCTGTGTTGTGGCCTATATTATTAGACATTAGGTGTGCGCTGCTATTTGTGTTTTATTAATAATGTATGTTCCAGAGCTTTCCCTACTTTAACCCTCTCCCCTATGCAGTCCCAATGCAGCAGGCAGTGTGGAGAACCTGGATGACCAGACAGAAACAGAGTCTGTGGTGTCCTTCAGGAGAGAGAGACCCAGACACAGGGAGGCCATGGAGCAACATGGTGAGCACTCTGCACCGCCTGCTCTTTGTCACATGATGGTTTCCACTAGATAGAACAGCCACAAAGTCGAATTGGCTAAATCATAAAAATTCATGAAAACAAGGTTGTTATTTTTGGTCATAATTTAAGGTTAGGCATAAGGTTAGCAGTGTGGTTAAGGTTTAAAATCTAATTTAACAAAATCTATACAATTTTTAAATAGGCAGGGTTTAGGACTTTGAGGCTGTGGTAACTATTGATGAACCATGATGGAACGGCACTGGGTCATGTTCAGTAGGGCACTGTAATGGAACATTTTACAATGGAAAATGACAAAGAGCGTTTCTTATTGGGCAATGTCAGGCTTCCATTTCAAAATGTTTTGTCTACTGAACGCAACCCTTGTTCTAGTGGTAATAGCAATTGACATTGATAACATGAATAAACATGAAATCCATAGTTAACCCTCTATCTCTCTTCTTCTCCCCCTGCTCTCCTATCTGTCGCTCTCTTGATCTCTGGTGCGTCAGGGCCTAGGATGAACGGCCAGAGCCGCATGGAGCGCCACCTAGCGGGCTATGAGAGCGCTACCACGGTGATGAGCAGCGAGCTGGACACCACCAGTTTTTGTGACTCTGAGGATGACGACACCATGAGCCGGTTCAGCAGCTCCACAGAGCAGAGCACGGCGTCCAGGCTGCTCAAACGCCACCGCAGGCGCAAGAAACAGCGCCCGCCCAGGCTAGAAAGGGTAATGAATACACTAGTTCTTCTTCCCCCCCCCTCTCTTAATTTTTGACTTAAGTTTGCGACATAAACCGTTTAAGTCAGAAATGTCCCATTCTGTGTTGGAATTTATTGCGTTTTCCCTTTTCTTGTCCCAGGCGTCGTCGTTCAGCAGCGTGACGGACTCCACCATGTCTCTAAACATCATCACCGTCACGCTCAACATGGGTCAGTAACGTTTCGGCGTCTGTTTATTTTAGACCACCTAACCAGTACTCTGCGTGTCCATTTTGGAAAAACCTCCAGTCGTTCTGGAAATAGCCGGGTGAAACCTGCCTGGTCTTTGCAATAGCTCACGTTCTGGGAAGTGAAACGGAACTTAAGCGCTCAGTCTGCTTCACCAGGCTATAGACATCCACCCCTCCCAACACATTTCTGCCCTGTGACCTGAACTCCATGTCTCACTACCACTTCCTCCCCTCTCTCCTCCTGTCATGTCTCTATCCTTCTCTCTTCACTTGCTGTCACTTTTTTTTTTTTTTTTCACCAACTCTTACCACCACCTCTCAGAGGTTCTTTATCTCAGGGAACTTTCTTCCTAAAAGTTTGAGATGAAATAACCGATATCCTCTTCCTTCCCACAGAGAAGTATAACTTCCTAGGCATCAGCATCGTGGGCCAGAGTAACGAGAGAGGGGATGGGGGCATCTATATCGGTTCCATCATGAAGGGAGGGGCGGTGGCTGCCGACGGACGCATCGAACCCGGGGACATGCTGCTTCAGGTGTGTGTGTGTGACTGACCGGGGTAACTAGATATATATATATATATAACTGGTAATTGATTACATGAGGTATTTGTTCTCGAGTTGGACCGTTCATATCTACGGACTCTCTTTCTCCTCAAGGTGAACGACATCAACTTTGAGAACATGAGCAACGACGACGCGGTGCGCGTGCTGAGGGAGATCGTGCACAAACCGGGGTGCGTTTCAGACCTAAGGACTTCAGTACATTTACACGGTCCAGCCCTTTTGCCTGCGCTCAATGGGAAATGCCAGTTGACACGCGATGATGACCTGTCCTTCTCTCTCCCTCAGGCCCATCATCCTGACAGTGGCTAAGTGCTGGGACCCGTCACCTCAGGGCTACTTCACCCTCCCCCGCAGTGAGTAGCAGCCTGCACGCCTCGTCTCTACCACAGAGTTGTACAGCTACTCTGTCTCTATGATCTTTGACACTGAGTGTACATAACATTAGGGACACCTTCCTAATATTGAGTTGCACTCCTTTTTGCCCTCGAAACATTCTAAATTTCTCGGGGCGTGGACTCCACAAGGTGTCGAAAGCGTTCCACAGGGATGCTGGCTCATGTTGACTCCAATGCTTCCCACAGTTGTCAAGTTGGCTGGATGTCCTTTGGGTGATGGACCATTCTTGATGCACACAGGAAACTGTTGAGCATGAAAAACCCAGCAGAGTTGCAGTTCTGACACACTCAAACCGGAGCGCCTGGCACTTAAATATTTTCTTGTCCCGTCACCCTCTGAATGGTGCACATACACACTCCATGTCTCAATTGTCTCCAGGCTTAAAAATCCTTCTTTAACCTGTTTCATCACCTTAATCTACACTGATTGAGGACGATTTAACAAGTGACATCAATAAGGGATCTTAGCTTTCACCTGGTCAGTCTGTCTTGGAAAGAGCAGCTGTCCCTAATCTTTTGTACACTCTGTATAGTGGGGCCATCAATACTTTATCCTATGAAATGCCAAAGAAATTACATTTTTGAGATCTCGTGTACCCCCCCTCTCGCTGTAGATGAGCCGATCCGGCCCATAGACCCAGCAGCATGGGTGAGCCATTCGGTAGCCCTGGCGGGGGCCTACCCTCCCTACACCGGCAGCTCTGCTCTCAGCACCATCACCACCACCTCTGTCACTGAGACAGAACGTGAGTACTGCACGCTCTTTCTTTTTTCTTCTCTCTCTTTGGCTACTCTCTACATATTATCGCTCTCTTTTCAACTTTCTCACTCTTTTAAACATTTACCTTCTCGCTCTTTCTCTCTCCACTTGACTGACCCCCAGTCTACTCTCTCTTACTTTGTTTTCCTCTCTGTTTCTCTCATTTCTGCCCTCCTCCCTCTCTCTATCTTTTATTTTTATTGTGGTCTATCCATTCCTTTGTCGCGTGCCAGGCGTTTTATACCCGACCTTGGCACAGGAAGCACCGGCCACATCTGTCTTTCTCTTCTAGACTACAGCTTTTTTATGTGGTCAATGATGGCTGTCTACCTCCCTCGGTTTTTACCCTTCCTTTTCTAAACTCAGCAGAAAAAGAAACGTCCTCTCACTGTCAACTGCGTTTATTTTCAGCAAACTTAATGTGTAAATATTTGTATGAACATAAGATTCAACAACTGAGACATAAACTAAACAAGCTCCACAGACATGTGACTAACAGAAATGGAACAATGTGTCCCTGAACAAAGGGGGGGGTCAAAGGTAAGTCAGTATCCGGTGTGGCCACCAGCTGCATTAAGTACGGCAGTGCATCTCCTCCTCATGGACTGCACCAGATTTGCCAGTTCTTGCTGTGAGATGTAACCCCACTCTCCCACCAACATTTCTGGAGGGAATGGCCCTAGCCCTCACCCTCTGATCCAACAGGTCCCAGACGTGCTCAATGGAATTGAGATCCAGGCTCTTCGCTGGCCGTGGCAGAACTAACATTCCTGTCTTGCAGGAAATCACGCACAGAACGAGCAGTATGTGGCTGGTGGCATTGTCATGCTGGAGGGCCATGTCAGGATGAGCCTGCAGGAAGGGTACCACATGAGGGAGGAGGATGTCTTCCCTGTAACCCACAGCGTTGAGATTGCCTGCAATGACAACAAGCTCAGTCTGATGATGCTGTGACACACTGCCCCAGACCATGACGGACCCTCCACCTCCAAATCGATCCCGCTCCAGAGTACAGGCCTCGGTGTAACGCTCATTCGTGTGACGATAAACGTGAATCCGACCATCACCCCTGGTGAGACAAAACCGCGACTGGTCAGTGAAGAGCACTTTTTGCAAGTCCTGTCTGGTCCAGCAACGATGGGTTTGTGCCCATAGACGATATTGTTGCCGGTGATGTCTGGTGTGGATCTGCCTTACAACAGGCCTACAAGCCCCGCAGTCCAGCCTCTCTCAGCCTATTGCGGACAGTCTGAGCACTGATGGAGGGATTGTGCGTTCCTGGTGTAACTCGGGAAGTTGTTGTTGCCATCCTGTACCTGTCCCGCAGGTGTGATGTTCGAATGTACCGATCCTGTGCGAGTGTTGTTACACGTGGTCTGCCACTGTGAGGACGATCAGCTATATCTCACATTGGAATTTATTGCTCTGGCCACATCTGCAGTCCTCATGCCTCCTTGCAGCATGCCTAAGGCACGTTCACGCAGATGAGCAGGGACCCTGGGCATCTGACATTTGGTGTTTTTCAGAGTCAGTAGAAAGGCCTCTTTAGTGTTCTACGTTTTCATAACTCTGACCTTAATTGCCTACCGTCTGTAAGCTGTTAGTGTCTTAACGACCATTCCACAGGTGCATGTTCATTAATTGGTTCATTGAGCAAGCATGAGAAACAGTGTTTAAACACTTTACAATGAAGATCTGTGAAGTTATTTGGATTTTTACGAATTATCTTTGACAGGTTCCTGAAAAATGGACGTTTCTTTTTTTTTGCTGAGTTTATATCTCTCTCTCCTCAAACCTCTCTCCTTTTATTTCTCCATCTATCTTCTTCATTTTCTTTATTTCTATCTCCCCCTCTCTTTTTCTCCCTTTCTCCTTTCCTGTATCTCTTACTCCTTCTCTCCTTCTCTATCACTCCAGGTTTTGATGACTTCAACCTGTCCCTGCACTCTGACATGGCGTCGGTGGCTAAGGCCATGGCCTCCCCAGAGTCTGGCCTGGAGGTCAGAGACAGGATGTGGCTCAAGATCACCATCCCCAATGCCTTCCTGGGTGAGTTAGAGCATGGGGCCATAGTCAGGCCTCTGTATCAAGATAAAAAGGAAACATTTAAAGGGATCAAACTAATGACACTCTTTCCTCTCGCTCTCTCGTGTCTCTCTCATGTCTCTCTCTCTCGTGTCTCTCTCTCTCGTGTCTCTCTCTCTCGTGTCTCTCTCTCTCGCGTCTCTCTCTCTCTCGCGTCTCTCTCTCTCGCGTCTCTCTCTCTCGCGTCTCTCTCTCTCGCGTCTCTCTCTCTCGCGTCTCTCTCTCTCGCGTCTCTCTCTCTCGCGTCTCTCTCTCTCGCGTCTCTCTCTCTCGCGTCTCTCTCTCGCGTCTCTCTCTCTCGCGTCTCTCTCTCTCGCGTCTCTCTCTCTCGCGTCTCTCTCTCTCGCGTCTCTCTCTCTCTCGCGTCTCTCTCTCTCGCGTCTCTCTCTCTCGCGTCTCTCTCGCGTCTCTCTCTCTCTCTCGCGTCTCTCTCTCTCTCGCGTCTCTCTCTCTCTCGCGTCTCTCTCTCGCGTCTCTCTCTCGCGTCTCTCTCTCGTCTCGCTCTCTCTCGTCTCGCTCTCTCTCGTCTCGCTCTCTCTCGTCTCGCTCTCTCTCGTCTCGCTCTCTCTCGTGTCTCGCTCTCTCTCGTGTCTCGCTCTCTCTCGTGTCTCGCTCTCTCTCGTGTCTCGCTCTCTCTCGTGTCTCTCTCTCTCGTGTCTCTCTCTCTCTCGTGTCTCGCTCTCTCGTGTCTCGCTCTCTCGTGTCTCGCTCTCTCGTCGCTGTCTCTCTCTCTCGTCTCTCTCGCTCTCTCTCGTGTGTCTGTCTCGCGCTCTCTCGTGTCTCTCTCTCGTGTGTCTGTCTCGCGCTCTCTCGTGTCTCTCTCTCTCGTGTCTCTCTCTCTCGTGTCTCTCTCTCTCGTGTCTCTCTCTCTCGTGTCTCTCTCTCTCGCGTCTCTCTCTCTCGCGTCTCTCTCTCTCGCGTCTCTCTCTCTCGCGTCTCTCTCTCTCGCGTCTCTCTCTCTCGCGTCTCTCTCTCTCGCGTCTCTCTCTCTCTCGCGTCTCTCTCTCTCTCGCGTCTCTCTCTCTCTCGCGTCTCTCTCTCTCTCGCGTCTCTCTCTCTCTCGCGTCTCTCTCTCTCTCGCGTCTCTCTCTCTCTCGCGTGTCTCTCTCTCTCGCGTCTCTCTCTCTCTCGCGTCTCTCTCTCTCTCTCTCTCTCGCGTCTCTCTCTCTCGCGTCTCTCTCTCTCGCGTCTCTCTCTCTCGCGTCTCTCTCTCTCGCGTCTCTCTCTCTCGCGTCTCTCTCTCGCGTCTCTCTCTCTCGCGTCTCTCTCTCTCGCGTCTCTCTCTCTCTCGCGTCTCTCTCTCTCTCGCGTCTCTCTCTCTCTCGCGTCTCTCTCTCTCTCGCGTCTCTCTCTCTCTCGCGTCTCTCTCTCTCTCGCGTCTCTCTCTCTCTCGCGTCTCTCTCTCTCTCGCGTCTCTCTCTCTCTCGCGTCTCTCTCTCTCTCGCGTCTCTCTCTCTCTCGCGTCTCTCTCTCTCTCGCGTCTCTCTCTCTCTCGCGTCTCGCTCTCTCTCGCGTCTCTCTCTCTCTCGCGTCTCTCTCTCTCTCGCGTCTCGCTCTCTCTCGCGTCTCTCTCTCTCTCGCGTCTCTCTCTCTCTCGCGTCTCTCTCTCTCTCGTGTCTCTCGCTCTCTCGTGTCTCGCTCTCTCGTGTCTCGCTCTCTCGTGTCGCTGTCTCGTCGCTGTCTCTCTCTCTCGTCTCTCTCGCTCTCTCTCGTGTGTCTGTCTCGCGCTCTCTCGTGTCTCTCTCGTGTGTCTGTCTCGCGCTCTCTCGTGTCTCTCTCTCTCGTGTCTCTCTCTCTCGCGTCTCTCTCTCTCGCGTCTCTCTCGCATGTGTCTGTCTCTCTCTCTTGTGTGTGTGTGTCTATCTCCAGGTTCTGATGTGGTGGAGTGGCTGTACCACCACATCGAGGGCTTCCAGGACCGCCGCGAGGCCAGGAAGTACGCCAGCAACCTGCTGAAGGCCGGCTTCATCCGCCACACGGTCAACAAGATCACCTTCTCAGAACAGTGTTACTACATCTTCGGAGACTTCAGCGACTGTGAGAACTGTGAGTACCAGGGGGGCACTTATGCTGAAGAAAAATCATTTTGATTGCTTGGATTTTTTTATTTGAATGAATTTATTTGTTGAAAGGCTAATGTCTATATCTTCTAGCTGTAAGAGCTTATTCAAACCCTTTGCCCAAATTAGTTCTTCAACCAGTTAAAGTTGAACTCTCTCTCTCCTTGCCCCCTCCCTCATTACTTCTCCCCTCCCCGTCCCCCCCAGACATGGCCAACCTGTCCCTGATTGACAACGATGGCTCCAGCGGGGCCTCCGACCAGGACACCCTGGCCCCCTTGCCCCTCCCGGGGGCCACGCCTTGGCCCCTGCTACACTCCTTCCCTTCCTTCCAGTACCCCCACCCCTACTCCAGCCAGCCCCCACCCTACCACGAGCTGTCCAGCTACAGCTTCGCTCCAGGCAGCACGGGCACAGCCAGTCAGCACAGTGAAGGTAAGACCAAGGGGGAGGTAGGGAAGGAGGGAAAGATGTCCGGGGAGGGTGTCACATTGGTGGCCAATGTCCAAATCGTGACAGCATTATGGAAACTAAAGAAATAACCATAAATGTGTGAGATCTGGCAGTTGTAATCAGTTCTAACCCCTGTGTTTGTCCCCCTAGGGAGCCGGAGCAGTGGGTCAACGCGGAGCGAGGGGGGTGAGAGGCGACGAGGCAGTAAGGGGGGTCAAGGCAGTACGGCGGGAGGAGGAGAAAAGTCCCCCTCTGGAGGAGGGGAAGGGGGGGACTCTCGCTCGGGCAGCGGCAGCGAATCAGAATACTCAGTCCGCAGCAGCTTGAGGCGGGGCCACGGCTCGGCCACGCCTAGCGAGCACAGCCACTCCTCACAGCGCTCGCATCATCATCATCACCGCATGCCACCGCCGCCCCACATGTCGCCCTATCCCCCGGGGATGCCCATGCCCTACAACCCTATGATGGTGATGATGGTGCCCCAGCACCCACACCCACACATGGGACCCCCAAACATGGGACACCCCCACCAGTACCCCCAGCAGCACCCCTCGGTCCCCATGCACCCGGGCATGGGCCCCTCTGTCCCTGGAGGACCACCCGGGGCCCCCCCAACCCGTGACCTGGGCTCTGTTCCCCCCGAGCTGACGGCCTCGCGCCAGTCCTTCCACCTAGCCATGGGCAACCCCAGCGAGTTCTTTGTGGATGTCATGTAGTCTGATGATGTGCGTGTGAAGTGAGTGACTATTGATGTGAGGTTTAGGAGTTTCACTCTTTGGGGACTGAATATTCTAGTCTATGCTTGTGGTCTGATTAGGACCTAGTAGATTGGTGTCACTCATTTCATGTCTGGTAAGAACAGGGTTCAACAGTGAGTCAGAGGAATTTTGGCACAGTATCATAAAAGACATGAAATGCATCATGTCTGGTTTCCCTTTTCTGAATATACTGACATACATCTTGACTTGCAACTCCGAAACATGCTGCTGGACTCTCCATGTCAGAAAAGCAACTCTTCTCGTTTTATTTAAAACGTGTGTGTATTGGTTTAGTTCTGCTTCTGAAATCGCCGATTTCAAATTCTATTGGTCACATACACAATTTAGCATTTGTGATTGCGGTTGAAGTGAAATGCTTGTGTTCCTATCTCCAACATTTAGTTAATAGCGTTTGGCTGACTGGGTGGGTGTGAGTAACTGTAGTGGTGGTTCATTGAAACGACTGAAGTAACGAACTGGCCAAATGAGCTGTCGCCAAGTGTACTGAGATGACTCGGACAGTAGAGGGCGCCACTTCCTCTTTTATAGGTGAAATTGATCATGTGTTGATAATGGCATTTGGGGCTGTATCACGTGACTCATAAGTGCCTTATTTTCAGCCATTAGCCTCCTAAAATACATGTATGAAATGTATTATGTCTCATCAAGCCCATTTTTTTTTCATGAACTTGTGTGCCAACTAGTTTTTATTGTATTATTTTTGCCTTTGTATATATCTATAATAACTTCATGTAAATGCAATAGTATAGAATAGTGAACTTGTGAAGCTATAGGTCAAACAATGACAGACAAACTTCTGTCTGGCAATCAGAGGATAAAGACCTCAAATGACAAGAATGGGTACCATGTACTGTAACCATGTCTAGGACTATGTGGCATAAGAAATGGTACTTCAGGCTGACGAAGACACACCAAAAAAACTGTACTTTTGGGATTGAATCATGAGTTTTCTCTTCAAATAACTGTGATTTCCCCCTCATCCTCTTGCCTCATATTTTGTATGTTAATGACACGCGTTAGCATCCATTTTGTACGAAGGAATATATAGATGACGACAACGATGATGTATAACCGAACCATAAAGGTGCTAGATGAAGTATAGCAGTGTCACCTTGGTGTCCTTCTTGTTTGATTTCATTGTCACTTTTTGTTTCTGTATTTTAGAATAAATTTGTAATAGACTGAAAATGAAAGACTTTTTTTTTTACAATATCTTGTGAATGTAAATGGATTTTAGAGAAATATTAATGTCCACCAACTTTCCAGAACAGTAGATGGCGCTATGATATGCGTTTTCTTTGAAGAAGTTTTCTTTTCTTGACTCTTCCCACTTTGAAATAAGGAAACCAGACTTTCTCGTGCTGCCGAAGTCCGGGGTGTATTCATTAGTCAGAATTTCCGACTAAAAACATGAGTTTCTAACGTTTTGCAACAGAAACTGTTAGAAACTCACATTTTTCGTTTGGAGTTATTGGGCAAATTCAAGTAGTTCCCTCCCAATGCACGACCTGTGCGTTGGCATCGCCCTGGGTGTTCATCGACTTCAAGGGCATCCTGCTGTATGGCAACCCTGCCCAGAAAGAGAAGTACCTGCCCAAACTAGGCACAGGTAAGAACCAGACAATTTATTTATTTTTATTTCACCTTTATTTAACCAGGTAGGCAAGTTGAGAACAAGTTCTCATTTACAATTGCGACCTGGCCAAGATAAAGCAAAGCAGTTCGACACATACAACAACACAGAGTTACACATGGAGTAAAATAAACATAAAGTAGAAAAGTAAGTCAATGTAATACAATGTGAGCAAGTGAGGTGAGATAAGGGAGGTAAAGGCAAAAAAAGGCAATGGTGGCGAAGTAAATACAATATAGCAAGTAAAACACTGGAATAGTAGATTTGCAGTGGAAGAATGTGCAGAGTAGAAATACAAAATAATGGGGTGCAAAGGAGCAAAATAAATAAATACAGTAGGGGAAGAGGTAGTTGTTTGGGCTAAATTATAGATGGGCTATGTGCAGTAATCTGTGAGCTACTCTGACAGCTGGTGCTTAAAGCTAGTGAGGGAGATAAGTGTTTCCAGTTTCAGAGATTGTAGTTCGTTCCAGTCATTGGCAGCAGAGAACTGGAAGGAGAGGCGGCAAAATGAAGAATTGGTTTTGACCAGAGATATACCTGCTGGAGCGCGTGCTACAGGTGGGTGCTGCTATGGTGACCAACGAGCTGAGATAAGGGGGGGACTTTACCTAGCAGGGTCTTGTAGATGACCTGGAGCCAGTGGGTTTGGTGACCAGTATGAAGCGAGGGCCAGCCAACGAGAGCGTACAGGTCGCAGTAGTGGGTAGTATATGGGGCTTTGGTGACAAAACGGATGGCACTGTGATAGACTGCATCCAATTTATTGAGTAGGGTATTGGAGGCTATTTTGTAAATGACATCGAAGTTGAGGATTGGCAGGATGGTCAGTTTTACGAGGGTATGTTTGGCAGCATGAGTGAAGGATACTTTGTTGCAAAATCGGAAGCCAATTCTAGATTTAACTTTGGATTGGAGATGTTTGATGTGAGTCTGGAAGGAGAGTTTACAGTCTAACCAGACACCTAGGTATTTGTAGTTGTCCACATATTCTAAGTCAGAACTGTCCAGTGTAGTGATGCTGGATGGGCGTGCAGGTGCAGGCAGCGATCGGTTGAAGAGCATGCATTTAGTTTTACTTGTATTTAAGAGCAATTGGAGGCCACGGAAGGAGAGTTGTATGGCATTGAAGCTCGTCTGGAGGGTTGTTAACGCAGTGTCCAAAGAGTGGCCAGAAGTATACAGAATGGTGTCATCTGCGTAGAGGTGGAGCAGAGACTCACCAGCAGCAAGAGCAACATCATTAATGTATACAGAGAAGAGGGTCGGCCCAAGAACTTAACCCTGTGGCACCCCCATAGAGACTGCCAGAGGCCCGGACAACAGGCCCTCCGATTTGACACACTGAACTCTATCAGAGAAGTAGTTGGTGAACCAGGCGAGGCAGTCATTTGAGAAACCAAGGCTGTTGAGTCTGCCGATAAGTTCCTAACTTCCCTGAAAAGTTGCATATCGCGGGGGCTATTCGACGCTAATGCAGTACGCCACAGGATGTTTTTGTGCTGGTCAAGGGCAGTCAGGTCTGGAGTGAACCAAGGGCTATATCTGTTCCTGGTTCTACATTTTTTGAATGGGACATGCTTATTTAAGATGGTGAGGAAAGCACTTTTAAAGAATAACCAGGCATCCTTTACTGCCGGAATGAGGTCAATATCTTTCCAGGATACCCGGGCCAGGTCGATTTAGAAAGGCCTACTCGCTGAAGTGTTTTAGGGAGTGTTTGACTGGTCGTTTGATCGCGGACCCATTACGGACGTAGGCATTGAGACCGTGATCGCTGAGATCCTGGTTGAAGACAGCAGAGGTGTATTTAGAGGACAGGTTGGTCAGGATGATATCTATGAGGGTGCCTGAGTTTACAGATTTGAAGTTGTACCTGGAGGGTTCCATGATAATTTGGGTGAGATTGAGGGCATCTATTTTAGATTGTAGGACGGACGGGGTATTAAGCATATCCCAGTTTAGGTCACCTAACAGTACAAACTCTGAAGATAAATGGGGGGGATTAATTCACATATGGTGTCCAGGGCTGGGGGGGGTCTGTAAACAAGCTGCAACAGTGAGAGACTTACTTCTGGAAAAGTATTAGCTCGAACTGTTTGGGCACAGACCTGGATAGCATGACAGAACTCTGCAGTAGATTGCAACTCCAACCCATTTGGCTTGGGGGAAAATGTATACACATACATAGAGGCATTTTTCGACTATGATTTTACCACTCAGAATCCAGAATGGATATGACAATGTGGCAGCACAGGATGTAATACACCCTTACAACAATCTACTTTTTGATCTTCTTGACTTCTTATCTGGTAAACTGTTACTGTGTGTCAAGAAAAGAGCCCCAATTAGGGGTTAGTGTACTCCGGTATAAAAGGACTGGTTTAGATGAAAAGCTATTGCCCTCTGCCCCCGTTCATAGGGGCATGAGAGACTCGTCACTGGTAGAATTGAGTTGCCACTTTATTGGCCCAAACACCCACAGACCCACAAGGTTGAGGTTACTCACGGACAGTAATTAGTAAAAAATAAAAATACATGTTGCATTGTGTCTTCTAACTGTCCAAGAATAGGATCCAAAGTGTTAGGAAATATTTGTTCCCATAAATACAAAGGAGGATGTCTCTCCTCATACCTCTGGCTCTGTGGTGCACAGTCTGACTAAAGTGCCTATCAGGAGAGAATATACATACAGGTCAACGGTGCCAATTGAAAGTCAAGGGGTGTGTCTGCCTTTTGGATTACTCTCTCTTTACAGAGAACCCCTGTGGATCAAGTCAAGAGCTACCCTTCCCCTTTCAGTCTGGTCTGCGCATGTCTGAAAGTGACACAGCCAGCAGCCAAGAGTTTTTCACAGTATGTCCCAAAAAATATTACACTCATGAATGTAGGTAAAATGCTATTATGTATTAGATCCAGTACAATGGAATAACTAAGACCTGAATTTGAATGCAGCGTGTTCCGATTCCTTCTTCTCTTTCTGTCCAGCAGGGTCAACCAAAAACACTTGGTCTGATGGTTATTGGTATTGGTATTGATCCCTTAAATGGTTTTGCTATTAAATGACCCATATCACAACCCTCATACCTCTTCACAAACATGTACCTAAATCAATTTTGGGAAAAGGATTTTACTCACAAGACGTAGGAATTTATTTTTCCAGTTAGAAATAGTAGGCCATGCATCAAATAACTATTTTCATCAGAAAAACCACCCTCAAATGCACTGTTGCATTTTGTAAGTTGTCTGCAGGTTATGGAAACTGTTCTAATACTCAACGTAGAAGGATTTGTCTTAATATACAGTATATGAAAGTGATGCTATGAAAATAATTATTTCACCTTATCAAGCTCACTCTAACAAATCACTGCCTATTACTGTGAATAAAAAGAGCATATGAAACATTGTTTTTCATGAGGCCTACCTGTGCCCCTTACTTTAAGCACCTCTGTTCGAACACCTCTCCTATCCTTGATCCATTCCACATACAGCCATTTGCGGATCTTTTCAGTGTCCATGTGAAAGAGAGTTATTGCGAGGCTGGAACATTTGTTAACTTAAATGTTTAACACCCATGTGAAATGAAGGCCTGCAAAGCTTACAGATTTAAGTCTAATAGCATGATATGAAAGTAGACAAACATCAGAGTGTGCGATATGAAGGTATAGTCAGTGGACATTCTGAACCTTGTTTGAAGTCACTAGGTCACATGACCAAGGAGCTATTGAAATTTTACATTTTGAAAAATGTATGTAAAATCTTGTTAGATGAAAATGGACAAACTAAAGGGTGTGCAATATAGAAGGGCAGTCAGTGGACATTCTGGACCTTGTTTGGGTCAAGTAGGTCACATGACCAAGGAGCTATTGAAATTGAATGTAAAAAGAGTTTGTACTTTGTTCACGCTCCCTAACTAATTCAACTAAGAATAAAAAATGCTGCTCACAATTTCCACATGTTTATTAGCTTTGGAAAGTGAATTAATGTCCAAATCATGAAAATATACCTGTGCAACGTCCTGCGCAATTTTTCCAACGTAATGACACTTATTTGGAGCCTGTGGCTCAAGTCAATAGCTTTCAAACTACATTTGAAAGCGCGAATATCCGTTGAATATCCAACTTCAAACCTTCTTTACCTTGGTGTCCAAAATACAATAGTCGACTTCAGTTACTGCACTTTTATGGCAGTTTCAAAACTGCAATCTTTTTTTTGTAAGGGCATTAAGGATTCCATCTTTAAAAGTCAGTTAAGAACTTGCCTTCTGCCTGTAAGAAGCCACCTAGCTGTGAAGGGGTTGCTGGAAGGGTTAGCTAGTGTTGTGGCAACCAGCTGGTTTTCCGAAAACAAGATAATGAATTGAGATTAATCTGCCTGAATCCTGCTTTGGCAAGAATCAACATGTCTGGTTGCATGCACACACACACACTGCCCTGCCCTATTCCCAGCAGTATGTATATTCATCACTTTTCAGGTAGAACAAATTACCAGCAGTACTCCGGATCTTTTTATAACCTCTATGATCGAGACATCAATCACTATCCTGTGACCAATCAGATCTGAGGCAGTTGCATTGTTCTCTCAGTTTGGGAGACCACTGCTTGACAATTCTGAGATCCTTACCTTTGGAATTCCGTACAGGACAACATGATTTTGAAATGTATCTTGGTTCTACAATACTTTATTTGTTTCGTCGCAACAGAGATTGCAGTTGAGAAAGGTAATGCAATTGTGTGAACTTTACATTACCTTTTTAAGTCCTACTGTATGTGGCAGAAGTTGTTTAATCATTTTCAGTAGGAAAGCCTTTTAAAATGAAAGTACATGTTGGATTCCCGAGCCAAATCTGCATCCATTGTAACATGTTAATTTGAAACGGGCTATGATTATTTGCCTATTATTTTTGATGTAGCCTAACTATAAAGCATATGGGTTATGCTTGTTGTTACTTTGCCCCCGTGAGTCATATTGTTCAGAAATTCTAAGTAGGGCATACTCCAAACAGATTTGTGGATCAATATATATAGCAGTCGGTCATCACATTGCCATACAGAGTAGTTTACACTGCTCATCTCTTGTCACCTCTTCAGCTCTCACTGAGCCGCTCAACCTGTCATTGACGTGGGAGTCTGAATTCCGTATAAAGCTGTCGTGGAACGCACCAAATAATTTAGATGCATCATGCAAGGTGAACTACATGATCACTACAACGATCGGAGAGGTGAGTCGACTGTTTCACTCGGGCCCACGAAAGGGACATTTATTTTAATACAAATATTAATTTGGAATTGATTTAATTACAGACTGGTTTGCACGCATAGACTGAATGGGGACACATATTCATGCATATTATAGAAAACAATCAAATGCAAAATATGAATCACAATTACATTTATATCAAAAGCCAAGTAAAATATTTATTCACCAATTTCAAAACCTTTCTTTATAGCTACTTTATAAATTATAACATCTTAAAGTATGAGAAACATCTGATATGAAGTGATGTTAACCTGTAGGCCATTTTAATATACACCATATTAATCTAAGATATAACACTGAATTTGAAATTACAGATAACATTTTTCTTTGCAGAGGAGACCCAAAGTAGAGACAACTTTCAAGTTGTATAAAGAGTATAGACTCTCTACGGAAGATGCAGTGAATTACACAGTGCAAACAAACCCCAAACACTGCACAGGTAGAACCATAAGCAAACCTGTCAGCAAATCCATCACTAAACCCACAGGTAGGTAACAATCACTGGGGCAAATCCTAACTTTGAATTTTCACTTAGTCTCCCTCTGAAATCATTGCATGACTAAGTGAAAAGTTGGCTTAAGTGGAAGGTGTTTTCCCTTTATGAATTGGGACAGGAAAACCCCTCTGAACTATATCCAATGTGTCTACTGTAATATGAACAATGTGCTGCGATTAATATTGTTTTACATGTTTGAAATTCCCTTGCATTTAATTCTAGTTTAAGGTAGGTACTGTACATCCAATAAAATATTGAACACAGGGTTGAGCAAACAGCCACACAGCTTAAGGTTATGCTGGATGGAAAACCTTAATAGGTCAACATTTAAATCTCCATCTCTCTTTGTCAGATCCTATTTTTGTAGTCTGCCATGAGTCTGTTCTCTCTCTCTCTCAAATATATATTTATTTATTTATTTATTTATTTATAACAGAGTTGGTGAAGAACTTCCAGTGTTCCCTCTACTCCTCCAAGGCCATGAACTGCAGCTGGCTTCCAGTCAATCAGGCCTCAGACCTCCAGCTCTACTATGGGTGAGAACTATTCTACTTCCTGTCAAAATCCCCTAATACATCCCCACCCAATTCAACGGATAACAACTGAACTGGTAAAATAACTCCTGGAACACTGAATATTTGTCAGTTGAGCTGTGTCGGTTTAGCTGAGCAGTGACAGATTGTCATCCCTCTCATCCCTTATGTTTCAGATACCTTGGTCCCTCCCACATAGCAGCATGCAGTGAGTACCAGTACAGAGATGGTCAGAGGACAGGATGTCACCTGAGAGGATCCTTCCTTCAATATGACGTCTACTTCAAGGTCAATGGGACTCTCGATGGCTTATCTGTACAGAATAACTTCCTGGTGCTTCCTAGATATCATGGTAAGAATAACTCCATACCACATTTTTTTAACAGTTAAAAACAAATGTTTACGATATCCTCATGGTATGATCTGAAAAACATTCAAACACATTTACCTCAGGAAGTGAAGTCAGTAAAAATGTTGTCACGCCCTGACCGTAGAGATCCTTTTATTCTCTATGTTTGTTTGGTCAGGGTGTGACTCGGGTGGGAAAGTCTATGCTTTCTGGTTCTTTGTTTTTGGCAGGGTATGATTCTCAATCAGGGACAGCTGTCTATCGTTGTCTCTGATTGGGAATCATACTTAGGCAGCCTTTTTTCCTTTTCTCATTTGGGGGTTGTTGTCTTTGTTTAATTCATGTATAGCCTTACGGAGCTTCAAGTTCGTTTTTGTTGTTTATTGTTTTGTTGGCGACGTTTAAAAAAGAAAGAAAAATGTAGGCTCACCACGCTGCACCTTGGTCCGGTCATTTTCAAGACGACGTTCGTGACAGTCGTCAATATAAAAAAGCTTTATCTTTATGAAAGTAGACCAACCAGTGAGTAATTATATGATATGACTATTCTCTCAAGTATGCAATACTGTTTATTAATAATACTCTCATTTATCTAATGTTATACTATCTGTCTGATTCCCTTCAGTCAAGCCCCCGGCCCCTAAGGTGAAGATCACAGAGGAAGGTAGGAATCTCATCCTGAGCTGGGACCCTCCGGACATAGGCGCTGTCCACTGCTGGAATTTCATCTTAAAATACAACAAGTGTCAAGAGTCTCTGGTAAGCCCTGGATGTGTGGATATTTTTTTTTATTTATGTCACCCTTTATATATCCATGAAAACAATCTACAAACAATAACCCATAATGACAAAGTGAAAGAAGATTTAGACATTTTTGCAAATTAACAAAAATAAAAACAGATACCTTATTTACATAAGTATTCAGCCCCTTTGCTATGAGACTCAAAATTAAGATAAGGTGCGTCCTGTTTCCATTGATCATCCTTGAGATGTTTCTACAACCTGATTGGACTCCAACTGTTGTAAATTCAATTAATTGGACATGATTTGGAAATGCACACACCTGTCTATATAAGGTCCCACAGTTTAGAGCAAAAACAAAGCCATAACGTCGAAGGAATTTGTGCGTAGTGCTCCAAGACAGGATTGTGTCGAGGCACAGCTCTGGGGAAGAGTACCAAAACATGTCTGCAGCATTGAAGGTCCGCAAGAACACAGTGGCCTCCCTCATTCTTAAATGGAATATGTTTGGAACCACCAAGACTCTTCCTAGAGCTGGCCGCCCAGCCAAACTGAGCAATCGGGGGAGGGCCTTGGTCAGGGAGGTGATCAAGAACCTGATGGTCACTCTGACAGAGCTCTAGAGTTCCTCTCTAGAGATAGGAGAACTTGCCTGAAGGACAACCATCTTTGCAGCACTCCACCAGTCAGGCCTTTATGGTAGAGTAGCCGGACGGAAGCCACTCCTCAGTAAAAGGCACATGACAGCCTGCTTGGAGTTTATCAAAAGGCACCCAAAGACTCTCAGACCATGAGAAACAAGATTCTCTGGTCTGATGAAACCAAGAATGAACTCTTTGATATGAATGCCAGGCGTCACATCTGGAGGAAACCTGGCATCATCCCTACGGTGAAGCATGGTGGTAGTAGCATCATGCTGTGGGATGTTTTTCTGCGGCAGGGACTGGGAGACTAGTTAGGATCGACGCAAAGTACTGAGAGAACCTTGATGAAAACCTGCTCCAGAGCGCCCAGGACCTCAGACTGGGGCGAAGGTTCACCTTCCAACAGGACAACAACCCTAAGCACACAGCCAACACAATGCAGGAGTGGAATTGAGACAAGTCTCTGGATGCCCTTGAGTGGCCCAGCCAGAGCCCAGACTTGAACCCGATCTAACATTTCTGGATAAACCTGAAAATAGCTGTGCAGCAATGCTCCCCATCCAACCTGACAGAGCTTGAGAGGATCTGCAGAGATGAATATGAGAAACTCCCCAAATACAGGTGTGCCAAGCTTCTAGCGTCATACCCAAGAAGACTAAAGGACATCGTCCCCACAGTGACCGTACGTACATATCCCAACCAGAAGCCATGGATTACAGGCAACATCCGCATCGAGCTAAAGCCTAGAGCTAACACTTTCAAGGAGCAGGACACTATTCCGGATGTTTATCAGAAATCTCGCTATTCCTTCAGACGAACCATCAAACAAGCAAAGCGTCAATACAGGATTAAGATTGAATCCTACTACACCGGCTCTGATGCTCATCGGATATGGCAGGGCTTGAAAACTATTACGGATTACAAAGGGAAACCCAGCCGTGAGCTGCCCAGTGACACGAGCATACCAGACGAGCTAAATGCCTTTTCTAGTAGAAAGATGAGGAAGGGAAGCGCTACTAAGGTACACAATAGTACATTTTGGTAGCTAGAAGGTGCTCTTTGGTAAAAGGGGTAAATTGGTCATCAAAAAGAGAGGAGGACCAAGGCACTCTTCATATATACTTTGTTTCTATTAAACATGCCATACGAATAAAGGCATTTTAATTAATTATATGAACAGTGCCTTCTTCCTCCTTTCTTTTTAAATGCCTTTTGCCTTCGAGGCAAGCAACACTGAAGCATGCATGAGACCACCAGCTGTTCTGGACGACTGTGGAATAACTCGGTAACCGATGTGAGCAAGACCTTTAAACAGGTTAACATTCACAAAGCCGTGGGGCCAGACAGATTACCAGGACGTGTACTCAAAGCATGTGCAGACCAACTGGCAAGTGTCTTCACTGACATTTTCAAACTCTCCCTGGCCGAGTCTGTAATACCTACATGTTTCAAGCAAACCACCATAGTCCCTGTGCCCAAGGAAGCGAAGGTAACCTGCCTAAATGATTACCACCTCGTAGCACTCACGTCGGTACCCATGAAGTGCTTTGAAAGGCTGATCATGGTTCACATCAACAGCATCCTCCCAGATATCCTAGACCCACTCCAATTCGCATACCACCCCAACAGATCCGCAGATGATGCAATCTCAATCACACTCCAAACTGCCCTTTCCCACCTGTACAAAAGGAACACTTATGTGAGTGCTGTTCATTGACTACAGCTCAGCATTCAACACCATAGTGCCCATAAAGCTCATCGCTAAGCTAAGGACCCTGGGACTAAACACCTCCCTCTGCAACTGAATCCTGGACTTCCTGACGGGACGCCCCCAGGTGTTAAGGGTAGGCAACAACACGTCTGCTACGCTGATCCTCAACACTGGGGCTCCTCAGGTGTGTGTGGTTAGTCCCATCCTGTACTCCCTGTTCACCCACGACTGTGTGGCCAAACACGACTCCAACACCATCATTAAGTTTGCTGACGACACAACAGTCGTAGGCCTGATCACCAACAATGATGAGACAGTCTGTAGGTAGAAAGTCAGAGACCTTGTAGTGTGGTGCCAGGACAACCTCTCCCTCAATGTGAGCAAGACAAAGGAGTTGATCGTGGACTACAGGAAAAGGCAGACCGAACAGGCCCCCATTAACATCGACTGGGCTGTAGTGGAGTGGGTCAAGAGTTTCAAGTTCCTTGGTGTCCACATCACGAACAAACTATCAAGGTCCAAACACACCAAGACCAAGTGAAGAGGGCACGACAACACCTTTTTTTCCCTCAGGAGACTGAAAAGATTTAGCATGGGTCCCCAGATCCTCAAAAAGTTCTACAGCTGCACCAATCTGGTTGCATCACCACCTGGTATGGTAACTGCTCGGCATCTGACCATAAGGCACTAAAGAGGGTAGTGCGTGCGGCCCAGTACATCACTGGGGCCAAGCTTCCTGCCACCAAAGTCATAGACTGTTTTCTCTGCTACTGCACGGCAAGCAATACCGGAGTAACAGGTCTAGGACCAAAAGGCTTCTTAACAGCTTCAAACCATAAGACTGCTGAACAATGAATCAAATGGCCACCGGATTATTTACATTGACACCCCCCATTGTTTTTTTTACACTGCAGCTTCTCACTGTTTATTATCTATGAACTTCACGCATACCTACATGTACAAATGACCTTGACTAACCTGTACCACCGCACATTGACTCGGTACCAGTACCCCGTGAATATAGCCTCGTTATTTTATTGTATTACTTTTTATTATGTTTTACTCTAGTTTATTTGGTAAATATTTTCTCAACTCTTTCTTGAACTGCACTGTTGGTTAAGGGCTTGTAAGTAAGCATTTCACTGTTGTATTCAGGGCATGTGACAAAGTTTGATTTTGATTTGAGGTCCTTCAACAAAGTACTGAGTAAAGGGTCTAAATACTTATGTGAATGTAATATTGAAGTTTTTTTTTTATATGAATTAGCAAACATTTCTAAAAACCTATTTTTTTTTCTTTGTCATTATAGGGTATTGTGTGTAGATTGATGAGGGGAAATAAAACAATTTAATCAATTTTAGAATAAGGCTGTAAAGTAACAAAATGTGGAAAAAGTCCAGGGGTCTGAATACTTTCCAAAGGCACTGCACGCCACTCAGCCGTGCCGTTGTTATACAGGTTAGTCTCACGGAGATAAAAATCTATTTTGCAACAGGGAACTTTTCAGAAACTGTGTTTTGTAATAATACTTAATGATCCATGAACAAATACACAGCTAAGATTAGCTGGCTGCAGACAGAATATGTGTCAGATGAGGGGATGGGCGTTCTGCTATTGTCAACCTGAGACCGTCCACGTATGCGAATTACACCAATAAAAATAGAGCTTTAGTCACTGGACAGTATTTACATTGTTTTTACAGACCTACTGAATGTGTTAGAATAAAGGGCTTTGGACATCTGCTGTGTGTGTGCGTGCATGGGTGTGTCAGTCAAATAGTACACTTTGAGTTCCACTTATGATTCGGTGTATGTTTCTTCCAGGGTAAGGAAATACAATTGGAACGTGTACCAGGGAAGGTTTCATATGACCAGAGATGCCAGTACAGAGTCAAGCTTAAAGCAGTCTATACGAAATGGTGTGGGGAGGGAGGCAGCGACTGGAGCGAAGAGGAAATCTATGGTACTTTCTCCTCTTTCTTTCTCTACATTCTCTCCCACAGACAGTGATGTCCTGTAATTGTGTTACCGATTGTGTTACCATACCACCATGTTCCCGTTATCAAATAAAATAGAAGACAAATAGAATAAAACATATATATATATATATATATATATACCAGTAGTCTATAGTCTCTATAATAGTATATGTCGTCTTAATAGAGTCCCTGCCCATCTTCTAAAAATGCCTGGAATGCTACATCTTCAAACAGTATCTTAAATAATCCCACAGCGCCCCCCAAAGATATACACTGCTCAAAAAAATAAAGGGAACACTTAAACAACACATTGTAACTCCAAGTCAATCACACTTCTGTGAAATCAAACTGTCCACTTAGGAAGCAACACTGATTGACAATACATTTCACATGCTGTTGTGCAAATGGAATAGACAACAGGTTGAAATTATAGGCAATTAGCAAGACACCCCCAATAAAGGAGTGGTTTTGCAGGTGGTGACCACAGACCACTTCTCAGTTCCTATGCTTCCTGGCTGATGTTTTGCTCACTTTTGAATGCTGGCGGTGCTTTCACTCTAGTGGTAGCATGAGACGGAGTCAACAACCCACACAAGTGGCTCAGGTAGTGCAGCTCATCCAGGATGGCACATCAATGCGAGCTGTGGCAAGAAGGTTTGCTGTGTCTGTCAGCGTAGTGTCCAGAGCATGGAGGCGCTACCATGAGACAGGCCAGTACATCAGGAGACGTGGAGGAGGCCGTAGGAGGGCAACAACCCAGCAGCAGGACCGCTACCTCCGCCTTTGTGCAAGGAGGAGCAGGAGGAGCACTGCCAGAGCCCTGCAAAATGACCTCCAGCAGGCCACAAATGTGCATGTCTGCTCAAACGGTCAGAAACAGACTCCATGAGGGTGGTATGAGGGCCCGACGTCCACAGGTGGGGGTTGTGCTTACAGCCTAACACCGTGCAGGACGTTTGGCATTTGCCAGAGAACACCAAGATTGGCAAATTCACCACTGGCGCCCTGTGCTCTTCACAGATGAAAGCAGGTTCACACTGAGCACGTGACAGACGTGACAGAGTCTGGAGACGCCGTGGAGAACGTTCTGCTGCCTGCATCATCCTCCAGCATGACCGGTTTGGCGGTGGGTCAGTCATGGTGTGGGGTGGCATTTCTTTGGGGGGCCGCACAGCCCTCCATGTGCTCGCCAGAGGTAGCCTGACTGCCATTAGGTACCGAGATGAGATCCTCAGACCCCTTGTGAGACCATATGCTGGTGCGGTTGGCCCTGGGTTCCGCCTAATGCAAGACAATGCTAGACCTCATGTGGCTGGAGTGTGTCAGCAGTTCCTGCAAGAGGAAGGCATTGATGCTATGGACTGGCCTGCCCGTTCCCCAGACCTGAATCCAATTGAGCACATCTGGGACATCATGTCTCGCTCCATCCACCAACGCCACGTTGCACCACAGACTGTCCAGGAGTTGGCGGATGCTTTAGTCCAGGTCTGGGAGGAGATCCCTCAGGAGACCATCCGCCACCTCATCAGGAGCATGCCGAGGTGTTGTAGGGAGGCCGCACACACTACTGAGCCTCATTTTGACTTGTTTTAAGGACATTACATCAAAGTTGGATCAGCCTGTAGTGTGGTTTTCCACTTTAAGTTTGAGTGCGACTCCAAATCCAGACCTCCATGGGTTGATAAATTTGATTTCCATTGATAATTTTTGTGTGATTTTGTTGTCAGCACATTCAACTATGTAAAGAAAAAAGTATTTAATAAGAATATTTCATTCATTCAGATCTAGGATGTGTTATTTTAGTGTTCCCTTAATTTTTTTGAGCAGTGTATATTTTTAATACTAACTCACTTGCCTTTTGTGAACTCGCACTTGAGTTTTTCCCCCTCTGCTAGCACTCTGCTAGCACTGACTGCTGATAGCTACTTTATTGAGAAAAAATGTACGTACTTTGACTGCGATATGTGGTTGTCCCACCTACTGTAGCTATCGTAAAATGAATGCACTAACGCCAAGTCACTCTGGATAGGAGTGGATATGATTCAAATGTAAATGTGTTTAGATTGATTGAGTGGAAAAGAGATATAGGAAATGTGATTTCACTCATTTTGGTGGTGCATTTTGGGCTTATTTTTTGTGTGTTCTTTTTCAGGCACAGAAATAAGTTTATCCCCCAAGATTCCCCCGAGGACCCTAACTGCACTGCTTAAGAGTGTCCGGAGTGGGAGCTCTGCAATCGATCATAGATCAGCACTCCAACTCTGAAACCACTCATGACTGAAATTCTTCCTCTCTCTATACCTCTCTCTTTCCTTTCTTCTGTGCTGCTCAAGCAGCTCTGGATTTCTGTGCTTCTCCACCCTAGCTTTTGATGCAGCCTTCTTTCTTTTGTAAAGTTTGGCACATGTTTGCACATCTCAAAAGTAGTCTTATGTCTCAAAAGTAGACTTAAAAGGGATAGATCACCAAAATTACAAACGTACATTGGATTCCTTACCCTGTAAGCAGTCAATGGACAAGGCAAGACAGCAGTCCATGCTTTGGTTTATAGCACAAAACCACTGCAAGTGGATATCCCCGATTTTTATAAGCATATTTCACATTCCATGTCCAAATCATCCCAGTGCCAAAAATTGATTGTCTAGCTCAATAAAGTTAGTTTAAGATGATTTGGACATGAAATGTGAAATATGCTAATATCACAGATATTCAGTTAAATTGGTTTTGTGCTATCAATGTTAAAAAGATGGAGACCGTGACCAGGTAAACAAAACCCAAGCAAGGATTGCTGTGTTCTCTTGTTAATAGACTGCTTACAGGGTAAGGAAGCAAGCAGAATACTACCCTGTACCCCACTGCTGGCTTGCCCCTGAAGCTAAGCAGGGTTGGTCCTGGTCGGTCTCTGGAGACCAGATACTGTTGGAAGTGGTGTCGGAGGGCCAGTAGGATGCACTCTTTCCTCTTGTCTAAAAATATATATATATATATATATCCCAATGCCCTGGGGCAGTGATTGGGGACATTGCTTTGTGTAGATTGCTGTCTTTCAGATGGGATGTTAGATGGGTGTCCTGACTCTCTGTGATCACTAAAGATCCCATGGCACTTATCGTAAGAGTAAGGGTGTTAACCCTGGTGTTCTGACTAAATTCCCAATCTGGCGACCTAATCATCCCCAGCTTCCAATTGGCTCATTCATCCCCCCTCCTCTCCCCTGTAATTATTCCCCAGGTCATTGCTATAAATGAGAATGACTTCAGTCAATTTAACTGGTAAAATAAGGGTTAAATAAAATTAACACAAATTACATATTGGTTTATTTAACTATCCATTTAAATCCACATCCCAGGCCATTTATTGTGTAGACACACCTATATGCAAAAACACAAAAATGAATGATACAGATAAGCACCAAACAAGACCTGGAAATTATATGGTGTTGATCTTTTCCTGTTGGCGTTGAGACATACAGCTGGCTTGGGGTTTGTATTCATCTTGTGAAAAAGAGAAAATAAAAATAATTATAAGAATGTCTGGGTTTATGTGTGTGTCTCTCAGTCCGCATTGTTCCTTGAGAGTTTGTTTTATCTGTTTTTAAAACTGATTTTGATTGATTGCCTAACTTACCTGAGGTGGAAGATAATTCCATGTAGTCATTTCTCTATACAGTGCTGTGCGTCTCCCAGCCTCTGTTCTGGACTTGGGGACTGTGACGAGACCCCCTAGTTACATGTATTGTGGGGTAGGTATAGGTTTTTAGCGATGTGTTAACTGGCCAAACAGACAATTTGGTACTTTCAGCACATCTTACAAAGACCATCAGGGATGCAGTCAATCTCTCCTTCATTCTGAACCAGGAGAGACTGACTTGCATGTTATTGACATTTGAGGGCCAGACGTGCTGCTCTGTTCTGGGCCAGCTGCAGCTTTTCTAGGTCCTTTTTTGTCGCACCTAACCATACAACTGGGCAATAGTCAAGATGTGACAAAACCAGAGCTTATCAGGACTTGTTTGGTTGCATGTGATGTTAAAAAAAGCAGATAATCTCTTTATCACAGACAAACCTCTCCCATCTTTACAACAATAGAATCAATATACTTGGACCATGACAGATTACAATCTAATAGAACACCAATAAGTTTAGTGGTCAGTGGAAAAGATAAACACCACAAGTCTGGAAATTATTTTTAATTCATTTTGAATGGTTTGCATTGTTATAGCTGAGCCGGGTTTTCAAAACATATGGTCTAGGATGGGGACATCTGTTGACCGAACACCACTTTTGGTGTTCTAAAAACAACAGATAAACTTTGGATTTTTAATTGTAATGTGCCTTTGAAAAATTATAAAAATTGTTACTTTGTTTTTTAGCAGTGGTGGGACGCGAACGGGTCATGCAGGGATTCTGATTGTTCAGATTTTTTTCCCTTCAGGTTTTTGCTCTCAAAATAACACTTCTAATAAAATAACAACAAAATTGGATGTGATAACAATGCTTAAACCCCATCAGGAGACCATTTTTTTTTAGGTCTGGGAAAAACCTGAAAAAAGTAAATAATTGCATTGCGGTTGCCCTTTTTAATTCAAGTGTGCATGCACCTTGAACTGTTGTTTGGTTAGCAGTGTATCTGTTGCGCACATAGTATGATGGAGTTACATTGTACATGCATCAGAAACAGTTTCTATCATTACCGTAACTGAACTTTGAATTACTGTCACAGACAACCATATGGCATGTTATTGATAAATGAGCATTACGGTAATGAGAAGGCCAATAGCAAATTTAGCTAACCAAGCCGTTATGACTCAGCTAGAAAACTTACATCATCAATTCATGCTCTTTCTAATCTATTATACTGTAAATAGTTTCACTATTCTCAAACATAAATATTACACAGTTATGGTAATCTAAAATGGGTAAATGGTGTGTAAGAGGACAATTATCAAATTAAAACATAATAAAAGAGAAAAGACTCACTTACCTTGTAGCCATCTTTGATCTTCTCTTAATAATGTATTATGGGTAAAAAAAATAAAATAAAAATTATTTTTTACAGGAACTGAACTTTTTACAGGAACTGTAAAAAAAACACGACGATAATGAGAAACAAGTGCTTGGACACATGTTTTTCTGTCTGAAATAAGACTTGTTTATAATGTGAATACCCAGAAATGATAACTGTCTTTGAATATGTAACACATTACACTTTATAAATTAAATGCATGTAAAGTCCTGCAAAATTGACCTGGACGTGTTACGGTAATGAGACTGAGTAAACACAAAAATAATATTGGAGCCCAAAACAAGTTAGAGACAAAAACTAAGCATATATAGCTGAATTCATCACAGACATGGTTTCATGAGAATCACCCACATAAGTAATAAATAATCAACCAGTACAGATATCAATTGCCATACTCGCAGATATCAATTGCCATAGTCAACTCCATCATATTTTTCCTGCCAAGATAGGATTTACCCTCCATCCTCCTCTTCCAAACCTCTCCTTTCCAGTTTGAAGGGTATTTTCCTGCACTGGACTGACTGGTTCATCTAACTAACATTAGCTAACTACATGGTTGACACTGCAGCTAGCTAATTTAGCGAGTTTATTTAGTAGAAATCTAATGTGAAAGCTATTTAAACTATTGCAACATCTGATTTATCTGTTCACTCTCTATGCCAATGACAAGTTAGCCAAGAAGCAGAGATAATATGGGAAGCTATAAACAGGAGATTAATCATTATCTGTCAGATTCTGGATTAGCCTAAAATAGCGGGTTAGCTACTTAGCCATTTGATTAGCACTCGCCCTCAAAACACAATTTCAGCAGCAGAATTAAATCAGAGAAATACTTACTTCTGATTGCGTCTCGCTTAGAACCCACAAACAAAAATAAACCCACAAACAAAAATATCATCAGGAGTGAAGATATGCGTTTGACGGACAATTTCGCCAGCCAATAGAGCCAATGAAAAGATATTTTGAACACATTTTATTGGTCCAGGGGTTGTGAAATGTTCATACAGATGTAAAGGGGAACCAATAGTATTGATTCATGTATTACATTTTTTTGTTTGTTACAAGAGCTGTGTTTTAATACTCATACTTAAAAAATATCTAATCAGTACAGGAAGTACATGTGGGAACACAAGTATATATAAATAATATACAAAGGACAATTGGGCTAGGGGGTACAATATCACATTACACAAGGACCTTAAGGGACATACATACACTTAACTATAACAGCTTTTTTGTTACTAGAGTATTTCATTGTCTTAAAATATAGTTCAATTTGTTTTTGTAAGGTAAGAAAATGTGGTGTTTGTTTGTAAATTTACATTTGTGAATATGACATTTGGCCAAAAGAATAATGAAATGAATTACATAAAATTGTTTCAGCTTTTTTCTATCGTAGGTAAAGAATCCAAGCAGTACATCTCTCCACAATAGTGTAAAATCTTCATAAATGTGTTCAATTATAAATCTACTAATGTCTTGCCATAGTTTCCTTACATGAATACAATGGCAAAAAAGTTTCTGGGTGGTCATTGCAGAAGGTACAATTTGAGTTTGTGTTTTCCTTAAACTTCTTCACAAAGTGGTTGGCAGGACAATATTTATGAACAATTTTAAAGGAAAATTCCTTAATTTTGTTAATAAGTATGTGTGTGGCAACATCCAAACTTTTTTCCAAAAGATATTATCAATCAAACCATTCCAATAAGGCATTACATAACCTCCTACTGAAACAAGGTTTGTATTGCTCTGTTGTTGAATGGACCAAAAGAGAAACAAATCTTCCCTACTGATGAGTCAACAGGGTTAATGGAAGGTATGAGGGAATGGCATCTGAAACAATTGCAAAATCTTTAGGTGTTACAGGGACCTGTGGTGGCCCTTTTCTGCTTTACCAAATGAGGAGACAGTTACAAACTTCACACACCAGTCAGAGTTACACTTAAACTACATCTTTTTAAAAATAGTTTTGAAATAGCCTTTTTCACTTTCAATGATGCACCATTTCTAATGAACCATAGAAAAGTACAAAGATCTTTTATAGCCAAGATACACCCCTCTCAACGTACATAACGAACCACAGATCTTAGGAACAGTTCACAAAGGTTAAGATTTGTATGAAAGATATCTATAAAACATAGCAGATAGTTACTGCTGTGTCAACAGTTCTCATTGTAAAGACCAGTGTCTGGCCCCCTTCTACTCCAAACTGGAACCCGTCTCACCCTGGTACGGTATAGCACAAAAAACATTACCTTAACGATCTGGAATGCTCTTTAGGCTTTATTACCCAAAGACATCCTAAATCTCCTCTGTCAGTGCTATCTCATAGAGGCCCATCCTCAGTCGAACACACACACACAATACTCTATTCTGTCGAATGTAACAACTATTATAATGTAATACAAAGATTATAATATAATCTTACAAGCATTATAACAATCTTGCAATTTTCCACGACAGACCTTGTAAAGTGATAAGAATTCCTTATAACCAAGTTTTAAAAAACTCTGCATTTACAAGTTGGCTCACCAATAGGATAATATTTTGGAACCAATATTCTAAAAACAAATAAGTATTTTTATACAATATATCCCGATTAGTCCATATATAATATCTGTGTGGAGAAAAATTATGCTTGGAAATTAAGGACCATGACAAGAAAACCTGCTGATGAAAAGCAGAAAGTTTCACTGGAACTTTGTCAATATTTTAATTGCAAACCAACATGAAGTTAAGGCCACCAAAAGTAGAGAGGACATGAGGAATAAAATTCCACATAAAAGTGGGTCTTCTTAGGAATTGTTTTATCCAATTGATCTTAAAAGTATTATTTAAGGTAGTAATGTCCAGAAAATTCAGCCCACCATACTCATACGTGTTCATTACAACAGTTTTCCTCATGTAATGGGTACGGTTTCTCCACAGAATCCAGAGTCCAGCATCACTACTTTGGACGGTTCTGACTTAGAATATGTGGACAACTACAAATACCTAGGTGTCTGGTTAGACTGTAAACTCTTCTTCCAGACTCACATTAAGCATCTCCAATCCAAAATTAAATCTAGAATCGGCTTCCTATGTCGCAACAAAGCATCCTTCCCTCATGCTGGCCCTCGCTTCATATTTGTCGCCAGGTCATCTATCAGTCGTTGCTAGGTAAAGCCCCACTTTATCTCAGCTCACTGGTCACCAGAGCAGCACGCACCTGGAGCAAGCTCTCCAACAGGTATATTTCACTGATCACCCCCAAAGCCAATTACTCCTTCGGCCGCCTTTCCTTCCAGTTCTCTACTGCCAATGACTGGAACGAACTGCAAAAATCACTGAAGCTGGAGACTCATATCTCCCTCACTATCTTTAAGCACCAGCTGTCAGAGCAGCTCACAGATCACTGCACCTGTACATAGCCAATCTGTAAATAGCCCATCCAACTACCTCAGACTTTCTCTATTGTATTATTGACTGTATGTTTGTTTATTCCATGTGAAACTCTGTGTTGTTGTTTGTCGCACTGCTTTGCTTTATCTTGGCCAGGTCGCAGTTGTAGATGAGAACTTGTTCTCAACTAGCCTACCTGGTTAAATAAAGGTGGTGAAATGAAAATGAATGTTTTACATTTTTTTACAGCTAAGTCCCCTCGTGTTCCCTGATTAAGAGGTGATGACTAATCCACTCCACTACCATTGTCAACTTTCTCCTGACATGAACTGAAGCCTCATCTCGTGTGCCTGCTCATCCACTGGCACATTGCAAGTTTCCCCTCCAAGCACTGTGAGCACTCCTATCAAATTTTTCTCATTACTGTATGTAGAGTCAATCACATACACAAACACAATCACATTATTACACATCAATGATTTTACTCCTTGCTTGGACTAACTCATTCTTAGCTCTTTTGTCAAACTGTGTAGTGTGTTGTGTTAAATCCTGTCCTGCAGTGGTCAAGTCTCTGAACACCTCAATTCACGCCTCATACTCTCATTCAATCACTGCTGTGATCCCTTTCCAACACTATGCAAGTAGCCCTCTCATTCCTATTCCTCATAATATTATACTATAAATGCCTTTATTAAATGCTTTAGGTTAAAATAATTAGTCTTTGACGAGTTTTGAAATACACTTAGTCATTTCTGTGCGTTCCGCGCCTATACCGTCGGTCTGCCATCCTCCTCAATTTTTCAAGTCACCAGCCTTCACTGGTTCCAATTCATCCCAGAGGTGCTTGATGGGGTTGAGGTCAGGGCTCTGTGCAGGCCAGTCAAGTTCTTCAACACCGATCTTGGCAAACCATTTCTGTATGGACCTCTTTTCTGTATGCCAGAGCGGATTGCAGAGGTCTTAAAAAAGAAGGGTCAACACTGCAAATATTGATTCTTTGCATCAACTTCATGTAATTGTCAATAAAAGTCTTTGACATTTATGAAATGCTTGTAATTGTACTTCAGCATTCCATAGTAACATCTGACAAAAATATCTAAAGACACTGAAGCAGCAAACTTTGTGGAAATTAATATTTGTGTCATTCTTAAAACTTTTGGCCACGACTGTATATACAAAGGTATGTGGACACGCCTTCAAATTAACACTAATGGCTTTATTATTCGTATTATTGATGACAGCATGCCAAAGGCCAATTACATGGTTGCTAATCTGCTTCTATCTCTTTTTTTATTTTCCGAATTATGGAAATGCTACGATGCTGTCCTGCAAGGCTTGGCGAAGACCAACAACGGAGAGGAGGGCTGGCATCGAACATGTTTTGTGACTCTTGGCACTACCCACGTCACCATTTGGAAGTTCATCAAGTTATTGCAATGACAGCAGCAAAGTGGTGAAAGGAGAATGGAGCAGCTACTTACTGGCGTTTCCCCGCCATGAAATGTAGAATCCTCATGAGACCAGAACATAAAGCACATTCTTGGAAGATTTGTTTCTTATTTTTTTACCCCCTTTTCTCCCCAATTTCATGGTATCCAATCGTTAGCAGTTAACATCTTGTCTCATCGCTACAGAGAGACGAAGGTCGAAAGTCATGCGTCCTCCGAAACACAACTCAACCAAGTCGCACTGCTTCTTTAACACAGCGCGCATCCAACCCGGAAGCCAGTCGCACCAATGTGTCGGAGGAAACACCATGCACCTGGCGACCTGGTTAGCACACACTGCGCCCGGCCCACCACAGTGACTCGCTCAATACAGAAGTGGTCAGATGACTCAGATGCTATGCTACAGTACTTGCTATGCTACAGGCTTGAACAGAAACCTGCACGCAGAGTAGCTCTCTAGGAGCAGACTTTGAGACCCCGGCTCTAAACCAAGTTGATGTTGTGTGATCCACTGACATCATGAATCATGTCTCCTCCACCGGAATACCAGGCTGGTGGAGATTGTGGGCATGGATGACCTGGGAGTTGGCATCAAGGCCATCCTGCTGTATGGCAACCCTGCCCAGAAAGAGAAGTACCTGCCCAAACTAGCCACAGGTAAGAACCAGCCTAAGACCTTATAGGTTGAAATGTGGCATTAAATAAACAGTGGAAGCCATCAACAGTGAGTGAGTATCTACTTCTCTTTCATGACAGCTGGAGCTAGAATTATTTTTGGGAGAAAGACTGGTGTGAATGCTTAGTTAATCTCGTTCAACTACTATTCTTCAGACTGGCTTAACCTATGTATGGTGTTGTGGATCAAATAGGGCCTGGCCTGTGTGTGGGTCTGATAGATGTTGTGCTTTCCTCCGTGTGTGTGTGTGTGTGTGTGTGTGTGTGTGTGTGTGAGTGTGTGAGTGTGTGAGTGTGTGAGTGAGTGAGTGAGTGAGAGATAGAATAGCAGCGTTCTGTCTGACTGAGCCGGCCAGTGGTTCTGACGCTACTTCTATTAAGACAATAGCGGTACGCTTGCCCTACGGAGAGTAATTTACGTTCAATGGAGGCAAGATCTGGATCACACTAGTCTAGGTTGTTCATTATGCATTCACATTCAGTGATCCCGGGCATCAATGGTTTACATTTCGCCTATCTTACTGTCCCTCATAACAATGGGGGCCAGGCTGAGATCTTCACAGTATTCGCCAAGACCCCGGTGAAAGATGAAAAGGCGGGAGAGATGAAGGACAAGATCACTGCCTTCGTGGTGGAGAGGAGCTTTGGAGGAATGACACAGTAAATAGTTAGATGGGTGGGGCATACAGTTAGCGAGGGATGGGATAGATGGTTAAGAGATAAAGAGATGAATGTGTTATACTGACCTTTTCAAGTGGAAAATCTGTTTATTACATTTTCACAAATCCTCTGTTCTTTCTTCCAACCTTGCCCGCCATCCCTCAGCCCCCTCTACCCCTGTCCTCATCTTCTTCTCCTCCTTCTAACCCTTCCCAGTGGTCCCCCAGAGAAGAAGATAGGCATCAAGGCGTCCAACATGGCGGAGGTGTTCTTTGATAGCTTGCTCGTGCCCGCCGACTGCGTTCTTGGCGAGGTGTGTGGCGGCTTCAAGGTGGCTATGAATCCTGAACAATGGGCGCTTCGGGCATGGCCACCACCCTCTTCAGCACCATGAAGGGAGTCATCACCAAGGCTGTAAGTTATCAGTAATAATGAGTATTGCCTTGAGTTCAACCACCCACCAACCCACCCCTGATTTTACACTAGTACTCACTAGGTTGACCACTAGTTTCAACACATTGGACAAGTGTAGAGCAAATAATATGGACATGTGACTCCCCCACCTTTCTTTTAGGTCTTATGGTTTAAGATTGGAACCCATCCATGTGTGTCTGGGCATTTACCTTATTTTACTATTTCAGTATTGATACAGGAACCGGTTTTGATTTTTACTTTACCATCTATGACGGCATTGTTTATTTTGTTAAATGTGATATGCAATTCTGGAGCGTGTAATGTCCGACGTTACGGTTTACTCTGTTTGCTACTTGAGTTGTCTTTCTCCCTCTCGTCCTGCTGAATGCTGCTTCGCACGCCAAGCCATGTCACTCAAGGAGAGAGCAGTTGCTCAACCACGGAGTTAAGAGTGCTTTCTTGCCGTTCATTCTGCTGTCTCCATGGTCAAATGCAGATGTTTGTGAGAACGATGCTGCTTTCTACAAGCATTCTATAATTACACTTTTAGTTTGTGTATTGTACTGTCTGCAAACTACTGTCAGCTAGTTTTCTTTTCTTAGCAAGTTCTAGCTAAAATAAATTGTGTTAGCCGCAAATGCTAATTGCTAGATAACTGGCTAGCTAGCTTGATAAATGTACTAAGTCAGAGCAAACTTAGCTAGCCAATAGAATACCACAGTATAAGTCATAATAACCATAAAACCTCGCAATCAAACAAGGAAATGGTTCCAGTCATTTTTCCCATAGATTTTATAAATACTTAAAATAAGGGCTGTTTTTCATGTAGGCTTATCCTGGCGTGACATTTCGCTAACCGTGTAAATTTCTCTAGAACAAGGTGACTTTTAATCAACATATTCGCCTGTATTTATCCACCCAAAATTAAATGCTATTTAGCTGCTAATGTCACCGTCATAAAGAACTACAAATGCCATGATGTCCTGGACAAGACTGTCAAATCGAGGCAAAGGTACGAATCTCTGGATTAGCGATCTAACGTTAGCAACATTTGTAATTAACATTTGAACTGTCTTGTGCAAGTTTTAAATTGACACAATAATTGTGAGCAAAGGTGTCAGCTAGAGATGACGTGCAGGAGCTCGCAGGGATGTGTAGTCTTCATGATGTCTACTTTGATGCTAATTAGTGTTTTCAAATCTGAGAGTAAATGGCATTGAATATATTGATAAAAGTCACCTTTTACATGGTTATCAAAATGTCACACCAGGGTAAGTTTACTCAAAACACAGCCCTTTTTTGAATGAATGGTGAAAAAACGATTGGAACCATTTCCCTGTTTCACTGTTAGGTTTTATGGGTACTATGACGTCTCCATTGTGGGGCCCTATACAGCCTGGTACCAGTGCTGGTGTAGGCCTACATAAGAATGTTGTTTGTGCAACGGTATCTTCCAAATCAGAGCGGAATAGGTGAATCATGAATATGTTAGCTAGATAGCTACACTTGGTAAAAAAAACGTGATGTAACATCAGATAAGTGTCCCTTGGAAACACTGACCAACACTTTGCTTCCTACCCTGTCAAGAATTCCTCCCTGGTTTATTAATTTATTGTCATGTGAAACAATGTATTAAAGGTGCTGCCCACTATATTCCAACTATAGAATTAGATGAATAATTTTCTTTCCATGATTCCAACACTTCACCAATTATTTAGGCATAGATTTTTGACCATATTATGCAGCTCTGTGGGGCACAGTCTGGAAATTATAACAAAAATTCAGAAAAGGATGAAAATGCTGAAAATTATTTTTGTTTGAAGTTGGATTTAACAATATAAAACATTCAGAATGGAGAAAGACCAATTGAAAAAACTTTTAATTTCTGTTTCCACTCTAGGGTCATTATCCGGAGGCTGCATTCATTGTAGCTGGGGATTTTAACAAGGCTAATCTGAAAACAAGACTCCCCAAATTTTATCAGCATATCGATTGCGCAACCAGGGGTGGAAAGACCTTGGATCATTGTTACTCTAACTTCCGCGACGCATATAAGGCCCTGCCCCGCCCCCCTTTCGGAAAAGCTGACCACGACTCCATTTTGTTGATCCCTGCCTACAGACAGAAACTAAAACAAGAGGCTCCCACGCTGAGGTCTGTCCAACGCTGGTCCGACCAAGCTGACTCCACACTCCAAGACTGCTTCCATCACGTGGACTGGGACATGTTTCGTATTGCGTCAGACAACAACATTGACGAATACGCTGATTCGGTGTGCGAGTTCATTAGAACGTGCGTTGAAGATGTCGTTCCCATAGCAACGATTAAAACATTCCCTAACCAGAAACCGTGGATTGATGGCAGCATTCGTGTGAAACTGAAAGCGCGAACCACTGCTTTTAATCAGGGCAAGGTGTCTGGTAACATGACCGAATACAAACAGTGCAGCTATTCCCTCCGCAAGGCTATCAAACAAGCTAAGCGTCAGTACAGAGACAAAGTAGAATCTCAATTCAACGGCTCAGACACAAGAGGCATGTGGCAGGGTCTACAGTCAATCACGGACTACAGGAAGAAATCCAGCCCAGTCACGGACCAGGATGTCCTGCTCCCAGGCAGACTAAATAACTTTTTTGCCCGCTTTGAGGACAATACAGTGCCACTGACACGGCCTGCAACGAAAACTTGCGGTCTCTCCTTCACTGCAGCCGAGGTGAGTAAGACATTTAAACGTGTTAACCCTCGCAAGGCTGCAGGCCCAGACGGCATCCCCAGCCGCGCCCTCAGAGCATGCGCAGACCAGCTGGCCGGTGTGTTTACGGACATATTCAATCAATCCCTATACCAGTCTGCTGTTCCCACATGCTTCAAGAGGGCCACCATTGTTCCTGTTCCCAAGAAAGCTAAGGTAACTGAGCTAAACGACTACCGCCCCGTAGCACTCACTTCCGTCATCATGAAGTGCTTTGAGAGACTAGTCAAGGACCATATCACCTCCACCCTACCTGACACCCTAGACCCACTCCAATTTGCTTACCGCCCAAATAGGTCCACAGACGATGCAATCTCAACCACACTGCACACTGCCCTAACCCATCTGGACAAGAGGAATACCTATGTGAGAATGCTGTTCATTGACTACAGCTCGGCATTCAACACCATAGTACCCTCCAAGCTCGTCATCAAGCTCGAGACCCTGGGTCTCGACCCCGCCCTGTGCAACTGGGTACTGGACTTCCTGACGGGCCGCCCCCAGGTGGTGAGGGTAGGCAACAACATCTCCTCCCCGCTGATCCTCAACACTGGGGCCCCACAAGGGTGCGTTCTGAGCCCTCTCCTGTACTCCCTGTTCACCCACGACTGCGTGGCCACGCACGCCTCCAACTCAATCATCAAGTTTGCGGACGACACAACAGTGGTAGGCTTGATTACCAACAACGACGAGACGGCCTACAGGGAGGAGGTGAGGGCCCTCGGAGTGTGGTGTCAGGAAAATAACCTCACACTCAACGTCAACAAAACTAAGGAGATGATTGTGGACTTCAGGAAACAGCAGAGGGAACACCCCCCTATCCACATCGATGGAACAGTAGTGGAGAGGGTAGCAAGTTTTAAGTTCCTCGGCATACACATCACAGACAAACTGAATTGGTCCACTCACACAGACAGCATTGTGAAGAAGGCGCAGCAGCGCCTCTTCATCCTCAGGAGGCTGAAGAAATTCGGCTTGTCACCAAAAGCACTCACAAACTTCTACAGATGCACAATCGAGAGCATCCTGGCGGGCTGTATCACCGCCTGGTACGGCAACTGCTCCGCCCTCAACCGTAAGGCTCTCCAGAGGGTAGTGAGGTCTGCACAACGCATCACCGGGGGCAAACTACCTGCCCTCCAGGACACCTACACCACCCGATGTCACAGGAAGGCCATAAAGATCATCAAGGACATCAACCACCCGAGCCACTGCCTGTTCACCCCGCTATCATCCAGAAGGCGAGGTCAGTACAGGTGCATCAAAGCTGGGACCGAGAGACTGAAAAACAGCTTCTATCTCAAGGCTATCAGACTGTTAAACAGCCACCACTAACACTGAGTGGCTGCTGCCAACACACTGACACTGACTCAACTCCAGCCACTTTAAATGGGAATTGATGGGAAATGATGTAAATATATCACTAGCCACTTTAAACAATGCTACCTTATATAATGTTACTTACCCTACATTATTCATCTCATAGGCATACGTATATACTGTACTCTATATCATCGACTGTATCCTTATGTAATACATGTATCACTAGCCACTTTAACTATGCCACTTTGTTTACATACTCATCTCATATGTATATACTGTACTCGATACAATCTACTGTATCTGCCTATGCTGCTCTGTACCATCACTCATTCATATATCCTTATGTACATATTCTTTATCCCCTCACACTGTGTACAAGACAGTAGTTTTGGAATTGTTAGTTAGATTACTTGTTGGTTATTACTGCATTGTCGGAACTAGAAGCACAAGCATTTCGCTACACTCGCATTAACATCTGCTAACTATGTGTATGTGACAAATAAAAATTTGATTTGATTTGATTTGATTTGATCTACTCATAAAGCATATTATTTTATTAAAACATCAAATACCTGTCAAACTGTCAAAAATGTGAAAAATATTGTGACATGGTATTTTGTCAATTGGTAGAATTTGACTTAGTATCCATTCAGCAGAAATGCTTTCTCTTTCATTTCCTCTCAGTCTCTCACTTTGTTGGTAAGCTAACACATATTTGAGTATCTTCTCTTCAGTCTGCTGCCTCCATCCAACCTTTTGTCACTCTTGTTTCCTTTGTAGTGGGTAGGATGGAATTTCCCCACCATACATTGTACAGGTTGGCACTGGTTTCTACAGTGCCATATCCTGTGGAAGCTTTAGGGTGCAGCGTGATTACATTTATGTATTCATTATTTCATTATTTGCAGATAATTTATTTGCAGGAGCTGTGAAAATATGGCGAAAAACAGCAGATAATCATGTTACTAACGAACAGTACACAGTACAACAGCAAAATGATATGCAAACACCCTAGTTACCATAAACAAAGACGTTGTAGTGAAAGTGTATTCTGTGGTGGGTCTTTTTCAGTAATTTGGTTATTTTGCTACTTCTAGCCCCCGTTCTAGATGGGAACCGTGGTTGTTTGTATGTTTGAGAGGCAATCCTTCAGCTCACAGCCCATGGGTGGTGGTTGCAGCTCACCCAAACACAAAGCACTTGGTTAAGGTCTCGAGTCTGCCTTTGCTTCCTCTGTTGCTAAATGCACTGATGAAATGCCCCCAATAAAAAAAAATACAAATTGTGTGCAGTCAAAATGACTGCTTTAGCGGTTCTAGGGTTAACCACACATATAACCTATGAGTGAGCTCAGAATTGGCAAGACATCGCACCTTCATGAAGCCCATGCCTCCCATGAACTGAATTCACTCATCAGTTACTGTCCACATTACTTACTGTTAAATAGAGAGAGAAAGTGTCAACATGCACACACACCACAGGATCATTCATTGCTAAAGAAGGCCTTCCAGTAAATTGCCCCCCTAAATTTGAACTCTGACACAGCCATTTCCACTTCCCCTGTTGACAGATAGACTTCCACATAATAAGGAAGATCACAGACAAACACAGAGAAATAAGATGGCAGACATTGTTGTCTAATGGATAGGGTTGAATATGTACAGAGGCAGAAGATCTTATGGATGGCAGTGTCAATCTGGACTGCATGGACCACAACAGTGTTAGTTGCTAGCCAATGAAAATTAGAGGGTGTGTGTGTGTTGTGTGTGCGGTGACCTGTCCTCTGTGACAGTACATCATGGCCATGTGGGCCACCTTTTCCTGGATTGCTCTATAGATGTGGATCTTGTTGTCAAACTGGATCCTGTTGACAGCATGGTCCGCCTGAGAGAGACAGGTCCTAATGAGCGTGAGAGGGATCTGACTAAAGAAAAAAGTCTGCAAAAAGTCCTCACGATATATTCATGTATTCTTAACTCACAGTAACAGAGTAGTTCTCCTTGCCACCATTGTGCTTGGACTTCTACCTATTGGGATTTCCAAAAGAAATACCCCAAAATCTATAAAAGGTTGAATTGAGTGACACAAATACTATTGTTCATTGTCACAAATTGAGGAAGCTTATACTTAGTCTCGCTTTGTCAGAGAAAGAGGACTGCGAACAATAAGAAACCTCACATCTTGAGACACAGGCTTGAATACTGGGCCTTGGTTACATGTTTTGGGGATTGCCATTATTTAAGTCATGTCACCCTCTGTCCTTTAGTTTTTCTCAAGAAGACTATACAGTATAACACACGGTTAGTGATAGAATCTTAATATCACACAGAAATGGAGTTAGAACTAGTTTTAGGAGGGCAAGTCATTTAAAAAAATAGCTTCCCCCCAGTTTCCCCTCCTCCTTGACAGTAGGTTCTGTTCTGCTCCTTCTGACAGTTGAAAGTGCTGTGTCCAGCTAACAATCACCCCGATAATTGCCTCGAAACTGACCCTAAACCATACCGAAACTAATTTCACACATAACAACAGATTAAATTAAGTAAAGGATGATGGGGTGAGTTGATGAGCGAGGAGAAGCAAACAATGCCTAATTTACTGTATGCAACAACCAACTGTGAATGAAGAACAGGGCTGGACATTCTATTGTATTGATTCACTAATTATAATCATCAAATGTTATGTACCCTATTATCAGTCCACCGAATAAAAAGCAGTCTTATCAGGGTACTCTGGCCTGCCTTGAGTATGCTACACAGTGAGAGCGTGCGTAATTATACATGCTTAACGGCTTTCAATATCTGGAAAAATATCCGCAGCAGCTGAGCGATTGTAGGAGAATGTAGTGATGATGTAGTCTTATGTTGGGAAGAGGAGAAATGTCACCGTAGACAATTTATTCACTTCAATGGCAATGCTTGCAAAGAAAACAAGTCTGGCTTGCACCATGAACATGAACAAGTGAGATGGGAGATTCCTCTCTCTAAGCAAAATAAGTAACCTGCACAGCAGTTGCAACCTTGCTGAAGAAAAACAAGGCGACTGGGTCACAATAATGAGAAAACCGGAGACTATTTACGCACTACCAAACAAAGATGTGTCAAGCAAGTGAAAGTTACAACATGTGTCAACTGTTAGAAGGGATAACAGCTAAATGAAACCCAACTGATGCCGAAGACGCAAACAAGCACCAGCTCACAATAATTGACTATTTTTGACTGCTGGCATATGGACACTTACATTAATTATAATGCCATTATTGCTTTTGTGCTGAGTTTTACTATTTATCAAGGCCACTTAGCGCTTATAATGATGTTTAGGCTGCTGATGTTTTTCATAATTTGACAATGTGTCTTGACCATGGTAAGGGTATTTTTGTTATAAAAATAAGCTGTTACGTGTTCCAACACATGCTTTCTTTTTCATAATTGTAATGAAGGCACTCCACAAATAAAATAAATTGAAGTTTAGATTTTTATTTTTATTATTTGTTTATTTTTAATATATATATATTTATTATTATTTTCGTATTATTATTATTTTGTAAATGTAGCCTACAGTAACATAAACGAGTGGCGCAGCGGTATAAGGCACTGCATCTCAGTGCTTGAGGCATCACTACAGACACTCTGGTTCGAATCCAAGCTGTATCACAACCCGCCATGATTGGGAGTCCCATAGGGCAGCATGCAATTGGCCCTGCGTGGTCTGGGTTTGGCCAGTGTAGGCCATCATTGTAAATAATAACTTGTTATTAATTTACTTGCCTAGTTAAATAAATACAAACCGTATCCTAATGTTAACCAATGCCTTCATAAACGCAACCACATTATTTTTGTGGCAATCCAGATTGAATTTACGAGCAGAACCGAAATCGTAAAATGTTTAGGTAGTAATTTGTTATGCTAACAAGCTAGCAAGAGGTAGCATAGAAATAGCATCAACTTCAGGTAGACAGGTGAAGCTCTAGTACACTCAACTGAAACGATACTGTTTGTTTACAGTATACTAAAATGAACTAATAGTATATAATATGTATATGAATTAAATATGTAGTATACAGTATGTTAGTATGGGTATTCAAACACATCTCTAGGGTTGGTACCCAAGCCGGCTGGTCGTTCGCTCTATTAGTACGGTTGCCAGAGACGAGACCCAGTTGTACAGTCTTTTTGTTCTGTATCTATGGACGCAACCCAGTGGCTGGCAACGTTCTTATCCCTTGCTTCCTAGCTGGCCAACTATGGCTAACTTAGTCACGTTAAACAGGGCAGACAGAATAACAACAGTAGCTTCATTTGTTTAAGCTGTTTTCAAGTGACATTTATTTGTATACATCCATAACAATGAGCTAATGAAGCACGATATCTCCTGGCATAGGAAATGTGCTCTCTCGTTATGAGGCTGTTCAGAGGAGCTAGCCAACAATGTCAAAGATTTAGCCTGGTGATAACTTGTGGAATAGACACCGTCTGGAATGCATTTTTAACACATCAGCCTCCAGGATTAGACCCACCCGAATAAACAGCAACGCACACTTCAGAAACCCTGTCATGTTGAAACAAGGCACTGCTGTTAGGGGTCATGGAAACATTGCTGAAAATGACATACAAGTTCCTAGGAACAAGTTGTGAAAGATTGTTGAAGATGATACAGCAGCAAGAGAGAGCCTTGCTGTGCTAAAATGTAGGTCACAGACTGTTTGTAAAGGTATGTATTTAAAACCTCTTGGCCCCAGCTCATAGAATAAAAGGTACAACCCAAATTATACCAAGCAAGATGTTTGCCCTATCTTGATCAGGTCGTTATTGTAAGAGAGAATGTGTTCTCAATTGCTAACCTGGTTAAATAAAAATGTAATAAATAACAGATCATTAATCTGCTCACCATCCCTGGTCCAGGAAAGCCCCTGGGTGTGCAGGCTTTTGTTCCAGCCCAGCACTAATACACAATCTTCAACTAAGCCTAATCGATAAAGTGTATTATTGATGGACTGGAAACAAAAGCCTGCAAGCCAGGTAGCTCCCTTGTACCGGAGCTTGTGACAACTGCTGTAGGTCATCATCTCTTAGTTATTGTACTGCACTGTACTGTTGACCACTAATCAGGAATACAGCAGCTCAGTTTAGTATTAGTAGAAATAAAACGGGGTGGTTCGACCCTGAATGCTGATTGGCTGACAGCCGTGGTATATCAGACCATATGACTAAACATGTATTTTTTTCTGCTCTAATTATGCTGGTAAACAGTTTCTAATAACATCATACATCTGGCCAGTGTGAACACGAAGCCAACAGACACTACAGTATGTACCACTCAGTCTATTTTCAGAGCAGTGATAGTTCCTCTTCTGCTTCCTCTCAGCTCACTGTGTCTTCTCAAGAGTGATAAAAAAACATACTCACTGCAAGCGGAGGCTCTGTTGCATCATATTGTTGGTTCTACATCCAACTGGCCAAACCGTTCACTGTTCTTGGGATAAGTTCCGAAAATTAATAAAGATGTCTAGGTTGTTAAATTGAGCTTCACGCAGTAAGAATATTAGTAGTAGTTTAGCTTAGATTCAACCTCCTTCTCAACTTGAAATGTTGACATGTTTTGTTGTTTTGTGTGTGTGTGTGCATGTGTGTGTGTTCATGTGTGTGTGTGTTTGCTTGAGCACAGAATCTTACGGATCTTCAAGGGAACTAGGTGGCATCCTCTAGCGATTCATGGCTCTCAACAGTTTCCGGCTAACAGAGAGTCAAAGGTTACTAAGTAGAATACCAGGAAGCAAAGATTTAATAAAACATATTTGTCCGAATGTAAAGTCCCCTACTGTACTGTGAGCTGTATGGACTGTATCAGGTGCAATAACCTGCGTTGATATTATTTGCTGTTCTCTTCCTTTCTGACTTGAACTCTGTGTACATACCATTATAGCATTACTCTTAAGATGTGAATCTAGCTATACAAATTGAACACAAAGTGTGTGTGTAAAGAATGCTGATAACCAGCTAAAATGCCTACAGAAGACTCTGGCTGGAGAACTCACCAAGCAGGCCAAGAGGTTGGTCTCTCTCTCTCACTCACTCACTCACTCACTCACACACACACACACACACACACACACACACACACACACACACACACACACACACACACACACACACACACACACACACGCACACGCACAAAAACACAAACACAAACACACATTACGAACATCATGCATTGTTCCTCCATCCTTCTCTCTCCCTGTCTCTATGTGTCGGAAGGCAGATTGGGGCACAGGGCTGACACTACAGGGAACACAAAGCAGAGAACTGGTGAGTATATTAGTGTGTTGGTGCCTGACTGTACGTGTTCCTCAGTTTGCCGTTGATATTTTTGTGTTCTGTGGACGATTCAAGCCAGTGAGCAGATGGGAGCCCTTGTTGAAGTGCCGCTCCTCAAACACGGCAGGAGGATCCTAGTTGAGTGACTAAGAGCGCTGTCCACGTGACTGGATAGGTGCTGCTAGGACAGTGGCTTGGATGGTGATACTGTTGTATGTAAGCCACTGCAGTGGTGAACATGGTTGTTGTGTGATTGTGTCAATCAGAAGGGTGTTTGATTGTATGACTCTATTTGGTTGTCGCTGGTACAGATGCGCAGTTTGTGCTGAAGAGACTTGCTGCCAGTGCCATTGACCTGTACGCCATGGTGGTCGTCCTGTCTCAGTATAAATTAGTACACTGCTACACACATACGCAATCTCTGTCTCTGTACCTCACACGTTCGTCATCACACTGTGCGTGTTTGTTTGGTGGACTTCGGTTTAACCCAACCCCTCTGATTCAGAGGGGTTGGGTTAAATGTGGAAGACACATTTTGATTGAATGCATTCAGTTGTGCAACTGACGAGGTTATCCCCTTTCCTTATTTCCTCTCCCAGGGTGTCATGTTCCCTGAGTCAGGGCTATCCCTCTGCCCAGCATGAGAAGATGTTGTGTGAGAACTGGTATTTTGAGATGTGCAGGTGCAATGTTCTGTTTGATTATAGATAAAGACAAGTACTCCTCTTGCCTTCTCTGTTTCTCATCGTGCTCATTTAACATTCTCCTCTTCTTCTTTCCACTCTCTCTCTCCTTTCTCTCCTCCCTTCGTCAGAGGATTATGCAGAACATCAAGACTCTGCGCACCCGCAATGACGAGCAGATCTTCAAGAACCTGAGGGCCATCTCTACAGTCGTGGAGGAAAACGGAGGAGCGGTCTCCCCTCTGGCTCTGGGCTTCTAAATGCCCCCTCTCATCCCTGTTCTTAGCTCTCCCTCCTCTCTTTATTGCCTCTCCCTCCCTACTCTTTCCATCTCCCCTTTCCACGCACTCTTTAACTACAGCCACACTCTGTTTCTCTTACATTCCGACCTCCACCTCTGACCTCCTTCTCAAACTGTCACCTCTGCTCTGTGCATTTTATAACCGTTATATCATCCTCCATATAGTGCCAAGGGACTGAATATGACACCCGATTCCATCCTGAGAAATGTATACTTGTTTTTATTAATTGGCCAATGCAATGACAGTACTGTCAATGTGTCTCGAATCTGTAATCCAATTCTGGAACTTGAGGTTGGAGCTCCTAAATGCACCATGAATGTTAAAGCTCATATGTACGTGATGTCAACACGATCGTTCTATGATACATATATGATTGTTTAGCCTAGTGTAACACTGCAAGCAAGATGATCTGTTTATCAAATGCACTGTCCGCATCGCCAGTAAGCTGAATGTGTTAACTTATGTTTATAGAATTATTTAAGTCAATGAGACACAGAGAATGAGACACAGAGACTTTAAGCATTCCTCCAATAGCCGTTCTATGGATAATTTAAAATGAAGGCTATTTTGTTTAGATACATTGATGTATTGAAAGCTGGGCTTCTATGTGTATATTCATGCCTTTTTGTGTGATTGGTTAGTCCTGCTTAGTTTCAGTCCATATTAATTCATACGGTGCATGCAACAACTTAACCCGTTATAAAATCTTTGCCTTGGAAACAAATCGCAAAATGCTGTGCAGTACCCCTCTGTGACTTGATTTTGAGAAAGAACTACACGTTAGCTAGAAATTCAAATGACTTTCATAGTTTCTTAAACAGGAAATGTTTTCTGTAGAGTTAATGTGCTGGTAATGTCATTCCTTCACATCTACCATTACTATGACCAAAGTGCAGCCGTTTCCTCAGCTAAAATTAATATTAGCTCGATAAACTGTAATAGGGTCTAATCTAATCAAATCAAAGTTTATTTGTCACGTATGCTGAATACAACAGGTATTACAGTGAAATGCTTACTTACAGGCTCTAACCAATGGTGCGAAAGAAAAAGTGTGTGTGTGTGTGTGTGAGAGAGAGTAGCAGCAGCGTAAAACAAGAGTTGGGGGGGGCACACAATGCAAAAAGTCTGGGTAACCATTTGGTTACCTGTTCTGGAGTCTTATGGCTTGGGGTTAAAAACTGTTGAGAAGCCTTTTCGTCCTAGACTTGGCACTCCGGTACCGCTTGCCATGCAGTAGTAGAGAGAACAGTCTAAGACTGGGGTGGCTGGGGTCTTTGACAATTTTTAGGGCCTTCCTCTGACACCGCCTGGTGTAGAGGTCCTGGATGGCAGGCAGCTTTGCCCCAGTGATGTACTGGGCCGTACGCACTACCCCCTGAAGTGCCTTGCGGTCGGAGGCCGAGCAATTGCCGTATCAGGCAGTGATGCAACCGGTCAGGATGCTCTCGATGTTGCAGTTGTAGAACCTTTTGAGGATCTCAGGACCCATGCCAAATCTTTTTAGTTTCCTGAGGGGGAATAGGCTTTGTCGTGCCCTCTTCACGACTGTCTTGGTGTGTTTGGACCAATCTCGTTTGTTGATGTGGACACCTAGGAATTTGAAGCTCTCAACCTGCTCCACTGCAGCCCCATCGATGAGAATGGGGACGTGCTCGGTGCTCTTTTTCCTGTAGCCCACAATCATCTCCTTAGTCTTGGTTACGTTGAGGGATAGGTTGTTATTCTGGCACCACCCGGCCAGGTCTCAGACCTCCTCCCTATAGGCTGTCTCGTCGTTGTCGGTGATCAGGTCCCCTGCATTGAAGTCTCCGACCACTAGGAGCGCCGCCTCTGGATGAGTGATTTCCTGTTTGCTTATTTCCTTATACAGCTGACTGAGTGCGGTCTTAGTGCCAGCATCTGTCTGTGGTGGTAAATAAACAGCCACGAAAAGTATAGCTGAGAACTCTCTAGACAAGTGTGGCCTGCAGTTTATCACAATATACTATACTTCAGGCGAGCAAAATCCAGAGACTTCCTTAGATTTGGTGCACCAGCTGTTGTTTACAAATATGGACAAACCGTCCCCCCTCGTCTTACCGGAGTGTGCTGTTCTATCCTGCCGGTGCAGCGTGTATCCCGCTAGCTGTGAATATCCATGTCGTCATTCAGCCACGATTCCGTGAAGCATAGGATATTACAGTTTTTGATGTCCCGTTGGTAGGATATTCGTGATCGTACCTCGTCTAGTGTATTGTCCAATGATTGCACGTTGCCGAGTAATATTGACAGTAACAGCAGCTTTCCTAGTTGTCTTCTGCATCGAGATATTATGGACATTTTGCTACATAGTTTCTGATGCCCTCGCAGAATTCTTACATGGCCCTTATTTGCCCCGTTCTACCCCCAGAATGTCTGCTAGCCTTACAGTGCCCATTTCAATGCTGTTTTTAAATATTTTGATTGCAAGGAACAACAATATTTAGTATTGTTATCAGGTACGTACTACATACTCATTGGAGAATTGTCAGGTCTTTTTGAAACCACACACACACATTTGGCTAGTGCCTGTTCTCATAGCAGTCGCATGATGGTAGACGCCTCTGTAATGTTCAAGGTTTGGAAGGAAATCTCTGTCTTCTGTCTGTCTGCACCAGAACGTAGCATTGGAACATTTCTGCAAATTGAGCTGTCCTGCTTATTTTCTCTACGCTTGGCCAGTGCACTGCACCAGGGGGCTTAGAGGAGATATTGTGATGTGTTGACAAAATAAATACAATGTCTAACTGAAGTATAGTCACTTGAACTGCCCTTTTAAAAGTTGTTTGTTTGATAAATGTTACCCTTTGTTATTTATTATATGTTTCCCCACATGTGAAACGGAAAAGAGGGCGGCCATGAAACACCTGGAGGCGAGAGCTAGAAGAAGACAACAAAAGATCCAGCGTGGGATGGAACGAATTGGAGAAGGCAGCCCAGAACAGAGTGCAGAACAGAGTGCGATTCATCTATACCTTATGCCACCTGGTGGTACCCCAAGTATTCATAACAGTATAATTCTGTTAGTTTGAGGGAAAGGCCAAGTACACTAACACTTAACCTAAACAAAAAAACATGTTGAGACAAGTCTTCATTAAAAGCACTTTATAGTCCAGGATTAAAACCTTGTGTAATGTGGGTCTGAGCAGGTAAACCCCTCCAGACCACTCATCTGAACCTTAATCTTAGTTTCACCTCATCAACATCCTCGTTTACCGAACCTAACCAGGCAATTACAGGAATGAGTTGTGGTGTGTGAAGACTGATTATGTGTCGATGTCAAACATTGTCCCCTGCTTCATCCTCTGTGAATGTGCACTACGAATCATAGTTTGGTTGTGTTTTTGCATGTAGGCTATCTGCTGCGCCAGTAATGAGGAACTCTTGCGGTTTGCCGTTGAGAATTTCCCCTTGTCTGAGTGTACAGTGAGCGCCAAGTCTGACAAACTGAAGTGACGCGAGCTCAACCACAGAGTTGCTACTGCTCCAGATCACATGCTGTTCACAGTATTAACTCTTGTATTACTGAAAATCTGTCACGGGTCCATATGGTGGGGGTGGGCAATAATCTTCAATCTGGCTTCAGCTTGAATTAATTGGAGTCTTTTCATTTCAAGTAGTACGTATTGTCCTGACTTCATCTCACAAAAAAAGTAATTGCTGCTTCAATTAACATGAAAGGAATAAACTTTTGAATAGTAGGATAAATTGCACAATGCTCATGCAGTCAATTCTGGTGTCTTCTGGGGGATTTGTACGAGCGGAGTAGGCGCAGGGGAGCCACACCCACCCAATGAGATTGAGCAAAAATGCTCTTTACTTGTCTGGTTTCCAAACGGGACATTATTTGTCTTTTTACCTAAACTTGCAAACACCATAAGATAAAATTCATAGCAAACACTGGTTTAGTCAGATTTGATGAAATATAAAAACAGATTCACTGGAATGACATTCACTCACGGGGTGGGTTGCCAAAAATAACTAACTGAAAGCCACACCCCCAATAAGCCACGAATATGACTGCATTGAGGCATAATGTCACTGTGCTTCTATGGCTATATATACACGATGTAACGGTTTATTTCATTTGTTCATTTAGCACACCAGACAGCTCATAATCCAGTGCCTTTATCACAATCAACACACCTATTTTTTTCGTTGTTGCTTCAATTAGCTTGTTGCTTCAATTAGCTTTAAAAATGTCTCTAAGCCTCATGGCAAAATGTATAGAATAGAATGAAATGAGCTATAAAACTATACATTTTCCTCTATGGTAGGAAAAATATATACGCTACTGTTCAAAAGTTTGGGGTCACTTAGAAATGTCCTTGTATTTGAAAGAAACGCACATTTTTTGTCCATTAAAATAACATCAAATTCATCAGAAATAAAGTGTAGACATTGTTAATGTTGTAAATGACTATTGTAGCTGGAAATGGCTGATTTGTTATGGAATATCTACATAGGAGTACAGAGGCCCATTATCAGCAACCATCACTCCTGTGTTCCAATGGCACTTTGTGTTAGCTAACTATGTTGTGTTAGCTAGCTACACAACACTGTGTACTTCTCCCTTCACAGAACAGTACAAACTGTCTCTAACAAGAATAGAAAGGGGAGTGGGAGGCCCCGGTGCACAACTGAGCAAGAGGACAAGCACATTAGAGTGTCTAGTTTGAGAAACAGACGCCTCGCAAGTCCTCAACTGGCAGCTTCATTAAATAGTAACCGCAAAACACCGGTCTCAACGTCAACAGTGAAGAGGCGACTCCGGGATGCTGGCCTTCTAGGCAGAGTTCAGTGTCTGTGTTCTTTTGCCCATCTTAATCTTTTCTTCTTATTGGCCAGTCTGAGATATGGCTTTTTCTTTGCAACTCTGCCTAGGCCAGCATCCCGGAGTCACCACTTCGCTGTTGACGTTGAGACTGGTGTTTTACGAGTTATTTTAATGGACAAAAAATGTGCTTTTCTTTCAAAAGCAAGGACATTTCTAAGTGACCCCAAACTTTTGAACGGTAGTGTATATTTTTGGCCCACCCATCAACAAATCTCTGGCTGTGCCACTGTTTTGTACGGTACATTTTCAGTCCAATTAGTCAAAACCTCGTTGGACTCTTCTCTGACTCTGTACAGTTAACATAATACAGGTCTGGGGCCGGTATGTTCATAGTGATACCCATTCCTATAAAGTCACTACACCCTGGGTAGAACAGAAGCACTTTCACAGCTTTGTGCAGATGCTGGATATTCAAGTACTGTATGAATGAATCAGCAAAAGAGGGTGAATCCACACTGTATGGATATACAATATGCTCCCAAATGTGTTGTGATGTCTAGTTGCTACACCCTCCATTCCACCAGCGTCTCCATGGCATTTGGGTGGCAGTATCGGTCTGGTACAAAACGTATTTAGCCCAGCCTATGGAGCACTGGAGACATACTGATGGGTCTGTTACAGGGGTAGTTGAGTTAGTAGTGAGGGCTCCCTCTTCCCTTATACTGGTGTCTGTGGAGGCTCCAGTGAGATGAGTGTCTGGGATGTCAATGTTCTTTCCCTGTGGAAAATAAGCCAAACATGCATCTGAGTAAAACAAGATGTCTCCGAAGCCATGTGATGTTTGTCAGAGACATTATTGTTTCTTTTTTTTTCAACTACGGTAAGAATAGCTTGGTCTGTAGTCTCACATCCCACATTTTCCAAAACTGAAGTAAAAAAAGGGGAAGCAGGAAACACAGCAAATTATACCTATCAACTTTCTTAACTTTGTCAGAGAATATACAGTATAAAATAATATGTTTTTTTGAATAATCCGTACTGTTTCTGGTTGGTCTACACAAGTGAGTATTTAGTCATGCCTAATGTCTTTCAGTATTCATCCATTCATCATTCTCCAAGCCACTGGGCTCGACAAATGAGTGTGCATAAAGTGAGTAACACATTTTGGCATTTATCTTAACCACAAATATTTTAACACATACCGTGGCTGTGGATGCAGACGAGGCGTGGTGGCACGCACCGTCCACTCGAGAACGCTTTTCAGGTGGCGGGAACAACAAGGGAACCGGCGATGCACCTGCTCCAAGAGTTCCTCTTTACGCAAACCGTAGACGATTGGTGCTATGCACTGCGCCAAACTAAAGAAGGCAAAGCTCACCACCGCTGACAGTTCTTTGGTCCCCGACTGAAGGTGTTCTTGTTTCTGGATAACTATTAGCACAAAGTTGGGGAGGATGTACACGGCGAGTTGAGTAAAGTGCAGGGCGATGGTCTTGCATCCGACACTATTGCGTCGATTTATCACCCCCAACCTTCGCCCCTCAAACAGTATCCTTACATAACTGTACAGAATCAATATCGTACACACAGATATCAGCAAGATTTTTTTCAGTTCACCTTTCTTCAGCTGTTCCCGTCCACATTCCCCATTTGGACCAGTTGCGTCCAGCTCCGTCTTGGGGAGCAGAGTGAGGGGAATAACCAGCGCGAGCCCCCACGTCAGTAGTCCAACTAACCAGGGCCAATGCCAGACAGAACTGTACTTCATAGGGTGACAGACAGCAAAATAACGGTCCAGCGCCATAGCAGTGAGAGTCAGGAGTATATTGGACGCGCTGGTGATTAGGACAGTTACCATGGCCACACAGATGGATGCCACCAGCCTGGCGCCGAGGTAAATCTGGAGGTAGAAAACAGAGCACATCCCAAAGTACACCAGAGCTGACATCAACAGGTGAAAAACTAACACAAAGCGCGCATGGCTCCGAAGTCGCTCCTCGCGCACTATAGTCCAGTTAATGACGATGTTGAAGAACGCCAATATTATGAAGGAGACGGTCGACGCACAAACCCGTACATAGGTGTAGTCCTTTGCGCCCGTCTCTCCAGTCCCGTTTGGTATTGACATTATCCCTCTTTTGATACTGGATTTGGGGTATTGGATTTTTTCATCGTGGTCTATTTCTTCTCATAGTTTCCGAAACGTGTAAAAATTGAGTGATCATCTCATCAATCTGAGTACTTCCAAGACATGCAATGCAATGGTCTAGTCTGAGTGAGAGAATTATCTCTCTTACTCACCCCCACCACCACCCCCCTCCTCTTTCTCTGTCTGGCTGTTTGTCAATCACAAAGTGAGCGAGTGTGCACAGTGCCCAATGCCCACATTTCAATATAGTACTTTTCCCATCTTCAACTGGAAACTATGCTTTTGGGTTTCTAAATAACCAAAACTCATGCTAAACAATAAAATGTCTCCACCAACATGTGCTGCTCTGATACAGGAAAGGACTTTTACTCTGAGGGGCACATGCCCTTTATGTTACCACATACATAATTGACTTTATCAATAAACATAACAAATATTCCAATACAATAAATTCGATACAGTCACTTTTTAAATTCAATTCAAATTAGGACTAACAGCGGAAGAACATGTGTGACGTTAAGTGACGTGCAAGGCTCTTTTAAGCACGATCCTAAAACAGTTGAGACGTTGCCATCTAGTGCAGTTTTAGCAGAATTACGACCACATACTATACAGTGCATTGTGAAAGTATTCAGACCCCTTGACTTAATACACATTTTGTTATCTTATAGCTGTATTCTAAAATTGATATCCCATAATGACAAAGCAAAACATTATTCTTTAGAATTTTTTGCTAATTTATTGAAAATCAAAAACTGAAATATCACATTTACGTAAGTATTCAGACCCTTTACTCAGGACATTGTTGAAGCACCTTTGGCAGCGATTACAGCCTTAAGTCTTCTTAGCTATGACACTACTAGCTTGGTACACCTGTATTTGGGAAGTTTCTCCCATTTTTCCCTGCAGATCCCGTCAAGCTCTGTCAGGATGGATGGAGAGCGTCAGTGGCACAGCTATTTTATGGTCTCTCCAGAGATGTTCGATCGAGTTCAAGTCAGGGCTCTGGCTGGGCCACTCAAGGACATTCAGAGACTTGTCCCAAAGCCACCCCTACATTATCTTGGCTGTTGTCCTGTTGGAAGTCCTGAGCGCTCTGGAACAGGTTTTCATCAAGGATCTCTCTGTGCATCTTTCCCTCTATTGTGATTAGTGTTACAGTCCCTGCCGCTGAAAAACATCCCCACTCGCATGATGCTGCCACCACCACAGGGATGGTTTCCTTCAGATCTGACGCTTGGCATTCCGGCGAAATAATTCAATCTTGGTGTCATCAGACCAGAGAATCTTGTTTCTCATGGTCTGAGAGTCCTTTAGGTGCCTTTTGGCAAACTCCAAGCAGAGTTTAAGTGCCTTATACTGAGGAAATGCTTCCGTGATACAAACGGAGGAAGATGTGTGCTTTAGGATCACGGATGCCTCTGTGCGGTTGGGTAGGCTGTTTGGAGTGTTTAACGCACAAAAAAATAACAAAATATTATGAAGCCCCCCCCCACTTCTAAAACCAAAGTTTCCGCATAGGAAGTATACATTTTATTTTATTTTGTTACCTCAAATTGGTGACGTTAGTATTGAAGTTTATAGTCTTTACAATCTCACAAAATCGAAGGCTTGAAACATATCAATATCTTTGGTGCTTGCAGTGTTTATGTCATATGCGCCGGTAGTGGGACTTCATGGATTTGATTATTAAGGTATACCCCATAACGAAAAAAAACACAGAATTTGGTATTCAGGCCATTTTCTATGAGACTCGAAATTGAGCTCAGGTGCATCCTGTTTTCATTGATCACCCTTGAGAGGTTTCTACAACTTGATTGGAGTCCACCTGTGGTAAATTACATTGATTGGACATGATTTGGAAAGGTACACACCTGCTACATAAGGTCCCACAGTTGACGCTGCATGTCAGAGCAAAAACCAAGCCACGAGGTCGAAGGAATTGTCCATAGAGCTCCGAGACAGGATTGTGTCGAGGCACATATGTGGGGAAGGGTACCCCCAAAAAATGTCTGCAGCATTAAAGGTTCCCAAAAACACAATAGACTCCATTATTCTTAAATTGAATGCACTCTACATTGATAAATGGCTACGACAAGTTGTCATCTATCGACATATATGTAGTATATAATTGAGATTTGTCTGTTAGAAGAGCGCAAACGGTCCCAGTTCCATTGATTGATATACCATTTTGATGTGACTTATTAATTTGAGCACGCTATTGATTACAGCAGAACAAGCTAATCAATTCCAGTCTTGAGTGACCATTTGGTAAATATTGGTGCGTGTGTATATTATAAGGTACTAATTTAGAAAAATACTAGTAATCTGAACACAAGTGTGACGTGTGTGTAGCGAGTAACTTGTATGTATTGGTCTTCAATATATCATGACTTATTGCAGGATATTGATTATGAATTTGGATACCTGAAAGCGGTATTTTGACACTCAAGCAACAATAACAAATAAAAACAGGAAGCAGCAACACTATCATTTTTAATGTATGTTTTATGACTATAAATTGTACTTTTACCATCATTTTTCAACATGATTTTACTTTATCAGGTCAAATGAACCCAACAACTTGCTTTGATTTATTGATTTTGAAGATATTACTGAAATCGTGAAAATATTTTTGTCCTGACAATAAAGAGGAGGACCCTAACAATTATAATATGAGTATGTATTATATAAAAAATAATATCGTCCTAATATACATCAAAATGTCACTGGACCCACAATAATTAAAGTACTCCTAAAGGTTTTTTGCTAAAATATGGTGGATTTAGGCAGAGACAAAAGTGTAACCCATGCCAACATTTATAATAGGAACCGATCTTACAGCTTTCCGCATTGACCTTATAGATGTGCTCATCGGTTCTTTGGAATAGCCTGCTGCACACAGTTGTTCACTCTGCTGCAACCAGTGTCCACCCTTTCTCTACTCAGGCTGTAGTTGAATACTGAGAAAGGTAAGACTACAAATTCCGTAAATGTATATTCATGTATTAAAGAGTTCGTTCTTTCATATTGCATGACTTATTAACGTCTTTTTGTTTAAATCGAACGAGATGAGTTTATACTTTTCCCACTAGAAACCGGAACTATTGGATTAGAGATGGATATAAACTTTAATAGTTATTTAAAAAATAAGTGTTCCTGGTTGGTTACATTTTATTTACAAAACTTTCAAGATTCGACAAGATATGCGATATAAATGAGTAGCACGTTTTATTTTTCAATAGTTTTTATTTTTCGTATGAATGTATTATTCAATATGAATGTTCGACATTATTTGATACAGGCACATGCTGTTTGCAGCAACAACAAAACATTTTTGGAAATGTTACAACATGTATTTTAAATAAATACATTACTATAAACATTATTTAACTTAGAAATTATTATTGTTCAAGATAGTAGTTAACCATTTAACATGCAAATGTATAATATCTAACTACATCCTTTCATGCTTTTAAAAGCCCTTATCAGCCCAGTACATCTCTCTCCCCACTAAATGTAAGCTCTTCTCTTCCTCCCCTCCCTCCCTCCCTCCCTCCCTCCCTCCCTTCCTTCCTTCCTTCCTTCCTTCCTTTCTCCCTCCCTCCTGTCTTATTTCCCTCTCTCTCTCGCTCTCTTTTCCTCATTCCCTACCTCCTTGGGTGTGTTGTGGTGTAGCCATGGCTGTCCAGCAGCAGATCACCACTGTAACCACCACCCAGAGCTCAGGGCAATGGAGCACAGGACTGTTTGACTGCTGCTCTGACATGGGCACATGTAAGTCATATCGAGTCACTTCCATAATATGCTCATCTCCACACCCAGATCTAGGTGTATGTTTTATTTTGTAATGTATATTTCTATTATTACATTTTTTTAGATTAACTCAGAGTAGGCATACATATTCATTGTACAGTTCAATTGAAAAAAGAAAACTGCAGGCCTACCAGGGGAGGGGTCTGAGCTGTGTTTTCCTGTGCAAATCTAACATTTACTGGAAGGGAAATGGGGGTGGTTGGAGGGTCAAGGAGAACCCGATTGGAGAATTACAAACACAAAGCCAGAGCTAAGTGGGTGACGTCATCGGGAGCCATGGAGACCAAGGGGGGCTGCGCTCTAGGAATGTCAATGAATGTTCAGCGTTACAGGGAGGGACAGAGTTTGTTTCATTAGGACATTTTACATGAACATCACCGCCCGCCCGCTCATTAAACGGGATACGGCAGCAGATTGACGAGGGCTGTCATGTTAACAAACATATCCTAAAATCAGGACAGATAAAAGTAAAATGGACAATATGGAATGGACAATCACAACTGTTGTCCAGGAGTTTCACGCCATTGTCATGATCAGTGGTTTCAAGTTTGTATCTGTCCATTTTTGACAAGCTGATCATAGCAAAACATAAAAAACTCCTGCATTTCCCGCTGTGTAAATACATTGCAAATAGGCTTGCAAATAGGCTCCTGCTAAAGTTGTTTAGCTAACATTAACAGCTTAAATGACCAAATTGATTAGTCACCGGAATAAGGACTAATAAAGCCAACGCAATGGCAGGTTTTACAAACTGTGGGCCTACGTGACCACAAGCTGATGTCTTAGGGACATGTTTTTTTGGTCCTGTCTGGATGTCGTTTTTGGGGTCTTACAAATTGTAGACTTACCACATAGATGGGAATTCATACAATTCAATTTCAGGCTACATCTCAGTAAGCACGGACTGACACCAACGCCTTGTGGACGTCTTTTTCTTATGCAGTTCTGGACCGGCCTTGATTTCCACATCCATGGACATTGGTTTTTGGTCCGGTCTGGACCAAATCTGAACCAATCATAGACGTCTATGTTTAGTTCAGATTTTGTCCGGTCTGGACCAGCCTTGATTTGGCCTAAACATAGATGTCTATAAATTACTTATTTTCAACTTTCATACAGAACCCAATAATTAGCCTGATTTCAACATCCAGAAAATACATATTTTCAATGTCATGGAAAGTTTTTATTTTAACCATACGGAAAATACATTTTCCCCTTTCATTCAGATCCTGAATTGGACCTAACTTCAAGGTCTGGAAAATACAGTTGAAGTCAGAAGTTTACATACACCTTAGCCAACTTTTAAACTCAGTTTTTCACAATTCCTGACATTTAATCCTAATAAAAATTCCCTGTCTTAGGTCAGTTAGGATCACCACTGTACTTTAAGAATGTGATATGTCAGAATAATAGTAGAGAGAATGATTTATTTCAGCTTTTATTTTTTTCATCACATTCCCAGTGGTCAGAAGTTTACATACACTCAATTAGTATTTGGTAGCATTGCTTTTAAATTGTTTAACTTGGTTCAAATGTTTCGGGTAGCCTTCCACAAGCTTCCCACAATAAGTTGGGTGAATTTTGGCCCATTCCTCCTGACAGAGCTGTTGTAACTGAGTCAGATTTGTAGGCCTCCTTGCTCGTACACACTTTTTCAGTTCTGCTCACAAATTTTCTATAGGATTGAGGTCAGGGCTTTGCATGGGTGGGACCAAGTCATTGTTTTACAAGTCACAAGTAAGTCTCAAGTCTTAGCACTCAAGTTCCAAGTCAAGTCCCAAGTCAAGACAGGCAAGTCCGAGTCAAGTCTCAAGTCAAGACCGTCAAGTATCAAGTCAAGTCTCAAGTCTTTAACTTTGAGTTTCGAGTCCTAAACAAGTCATAATGGGCTCTTCACCAAATGTAATACCATTTCATTTTTTTAACAAGAGTAATAGTTAGTATATTACATTTACGCAAATCATGAATGCCTTTAAAAATATCCATATATTTATTATTTTCCATATAAACGTTATATTTCCATGGAAATACATGGGTAGCCATGAGAAAGAACCCCCCCAATAGTGATTGACTATCGAGGATCGCTATGGGGTGCAATCGGGCGATGTAGGCTTGTACACAATCGCCCAACCACAATCGCCCAACCTTGTTTTAGGAACATCAGGCAGGATTTAGGCTTCCAACTGCCTAGCCAGCTGTAGCTCGATCTTGGGTGCAATGATCACGTTACCGCACTAACTGACTGTGTGGAGGCTCATTGATTTAACATTACGCTAGCCTACATGATACACTAGTAAAGTAATAAAATATATAGCTGTCGGCTATATTAGCTTACCGTTCTTTGTGTAGCTTCAAATGTCAAACAACGTTGGAAATTGTTGTGCCTCCGTCTGTAATTTTCTTCCCGCATGTTTTGCAAGTTGCAATCTGTTTTTTGTTGATACAGAGTCATCTTTTTAACCGAAAATAATCATTTTGGGTATCATCTTTCCAAGGGCTCCATCTCTAAATTCACCCGCCAACATTCCTTTGCACTGCCACACACAACTTTTTCTCAGCTGGCACAATTTGATTGGCTGATGTCCGATTCAAACTGTAATCACTTAAATGAAGAGCTGCACACTTTTTAAAATAGCATTATTTTTCATATTTGGGCTTGGAGAGGGTATCAAGTCAGGTCGAGTCATACAGCTCAAGTCCAAGTCAAGTCACAAGTCATTGGTGTTAAAGTCAAGTTGAGTTGCAAATCATCATATTTGTGACTTGAGTCTGACTCGAGTCCAAGTCATGTGACTCGAGTCCACACCTCTGGGGCTTTGTGAGGGTCACTCCTATACCTTGACTTTGTTGTCCTTATGCCATTTTGCCACAACTTTGGAAGTAAGCTTGGGGTCATTGTCCATTTGGAATACCCATTTGCAACCAAGCTTTAACTGATGTCTTGAGATGTTGCTTCAATATATCCACATAATTTCCCCTCCTCATAATGCCATCTATTTTGTGAAGTGCTCAAGTCACTCCTGCAGCAAAGCACCCCCACAACATGATGCTGCCACCCCCGTGCTTCACGGTTGTGATGGTGTTCTTCGGGTTGCAAGCCTCCCCCTTTTTCCTCCAAACATAACGATGGTCATTATGGCCAAACATTTATATTTTTGTTACATCAGACGGCTCCAAAAAGTACGATCTTTGTCCCCAAGTGCAGTTACAAACCGTAGTCAGGCTTTTTTATGGCGGTTTTGGAGCTGTGGTTTCTTCCTTGCTGAGCGGCCTTTCAGGTTAGGTCGATATAGGACTCATTTTACTGTGGATATAGATAGTGTTGTACCTGTTTCTTCACAAAGTCCTTTGCTGTGGTTCTGGGATTGATTTGCACTTTTCACACCAAAGTACGTTAATCTCTAGGAGACAGAACGTGTCTCCTTCCTGAGCGGTATGACGGCTGTTTATACTTGCATACTATTGGTTGTACAGATGAACGTGGTACCTTCAGGTGTTTGGAAATTGCTCCCAAGGATGAACCAGACTTGTGGAGGTCAACAATTTGTTTTCTGAAGTCTTGGCAAAAAAAAAAAAAATCCCATGATGTCAAGCAAAGAGGCACTGAGTTTGAAGGTGGGCCTTGAAATACATCCACAGGTACACCTCCAATTGACTCAAATTATGTCAATTAGCCTATCAGAAGCTTATAAAGCCATTACATAATTTTCTGGAATTTTCCAAGCTGTTTAAAGTTACAGTCAATTTAGTGTATGTAAACTTCTGATCCACTGGAATTGTGATACAGTGAATTATAAGTGAAATAATTTGTCTGTAATCAATTATTGGAAAAATGACTTGTGTCATGCACAAAGTAGATTGTCTTACCGACTTGCCAAAACTATAGTTTGTTAACAAGAAATGTGTGGAGTGGTTGATGACTCCAACCTAAGCTAATGTAGTCTTCCGACTTCAACTGTATGTATTTTTGACGTCTTTTCAACATCACTTTGCTTACTGGGACTATTCTAGTTTGGCTTGGGGCGCATATATTGGTATCGCCTATTGCGGCCCTGATGAACAGCGACAGTGAACAGGAGAGAACTGAAATCATTTGATGCCATCCCTGCCTTACAATTATTGTATATTCATTAGTCAGTTGCAGCAGTGTAAAGTACTAAAGTAAAAATCTTTACTCCGTACAATTTCCCTGACACCAAAAAGTATGTTTTGAATGCATAGGAGGACAGGAACATTGCCCAATTTCACGCACTTATCAAGAGAACATCCCTGGTCATCCCTACTGCCTCTGATCTGGCGGACTAACCTAACACACATGCTTAGTTTGTAAATTATGTCTGAGTGTGGAGTGTGCCCCTGGCTATCCTGAAATAAATATAAAACAAGAAAATGGTGCCGTCAGGTTTGCTTAATAGAAGGAATTTGAAATGATTTCTACTTTTTCTTTTACATTTGATACTTAAGTATATTTTAGCAATTACATCTAAACTCAGCAAAATAAGAAATGTCCTGTCACTGTCAACTGCGTTTATTTTCAGCAAACTTAACATGTGTAAATATTTGTATGAACATAACAAGATTCATCAACTGAGACATAAACTGAACAAGTTTCACAGACATGTGACTAACAAAAATGGAATAATGTGTCCCTGAACAAAGGGGGGGTCAAAATCAAAAGTAAGTCCGTATCTGGTGTGGCCACCAGCTGCATTAAGTACTGCAGTGCATCTCCTCTTCATGGACTGCACTAGATTTGCCAGTTCTTGCTGTGAGATGTTACCGCACTCTTCCACCAAGGCACCTGCAAGTTCCCGGACATTTCTGGGGGGAATGGCCCTAGCCCTCACCCTCCAATCCAACAGGTCCCAGACGTGCTCAATGGGATTGAGATTCGAGCTCTTTGCTGGCCACGGCAGAACACTGACATGACAGGAAATCATGCACAGAACAAGCAGTATGGCTGGTAGCATTGTCATGCTGGAGGGTCATGTCAGGATGAGCCTGCAGGAAGGGTACACATGAGGGAGGAGGATGTCTTCCCTGTAACGCACAGCATTGAGATTGCCTACAATGACAGCAAGCTTAGTCTGATGATGCTGTGACACACCTCTCCAGACCATGACCATGAACATCCTCCTCCAAATCGATCCCGCTCCAGAGTACAGTCCTCGGTGTAACGCTCATTCCTTCAACGATAAACTTGAATCCGACCACCGCCCCTGGTGAGACAAAACCGCGACTCGTCAGTGAAGAGCACTTTTTGCCAGTCCTGTCTGGTCCAGCGACGGTGGGTTTGTGCCCATAGGCGACGTTGTTGCCGGAGATGTCTGGTGAGGACCTGCCTTACAACAGGCCTACAAGCCCTCAGTCCAGCCTCTCTCAGCCTATTGCGGACAGTCTGAGCACTGATGGAGGGATTGTGCATTCCTGGTGTAACTCAGGCAGTTGTCATTGCCATCCTGTACCTGTCCCGCAGGTGTGATGTTCGGATGTACCGATCCTGTGCAGGTGTTGTTATACGTGGTCTGCCACTGTGAGGACGATCAGCTGTCCATCCTGTCTCCCTGTAGCGCTGTCTTAGGCGTCTCACAGTACAGACATTGCAATGTATTGCCATGGCCACATCTGCAGTCCTCATGCCTCCTTGCAGCATGCCTTAGGCACATTCACGCAGATGAGCAGGGACCCTGGGCATCTTTCTTCTGGTGTTTTTCAGAGTCAGTAGAAAGGCCTCTTTAGTGTCTTAAGTTTTCATAACTGTGACCTTAATTGCCTACCATTTGTAAGCTGTTAACGACCGTTCCACAGGTGCATGTTCATTATTTGCGTATGGTTCATTGAACAAGCATGAGAAACAGTGTTTAAACCCTTTACAATGAAGATCTGTGAAGTTATTTGGATTTTTACGAATTATCTTTGAAAGACAGGGTCCTGAAAAAGTGATGTTTCTTTTTTTGCTGAGTTTACTTTTGATAATTAAGTATATTTAAAACCAAATACTTTTAGACTTTTACTTAAGTAGTTTATTTTACTGGGTGACTCACTTTTACTTGAGTAATTTTCTATTAAGGTATCTTTACTTTACAAGTATGAAAATGTGGTACTTTTTCCACCACTGGTTGGTTGATGGTTGATGGTTTTCCGTTATTGATCTGTAGTTGTTGAAAGCCCTCTAGAGAGCTGGAGAGCGAAGAAGAGAGGGAGAGTTGAGATCTTACTCACTCTGTCTCAACCATACCCAGCACTTAGTGGTGAGACTGAGGGAAAGAGGGAGAGGCTAAGTGGGAGGAAGTGGGAGAAACGAGAGAAGAAATTATGATGAGGTAATATATACAGTTGAAGTCAGAAGTTTACATACACCTTAGCCAAATACATTTAAACTCAGTTTTTCACAATTCCTGACATTTAATCCTAGTAACAATTCCCTGTCTTAGGTTAAAAATGATCTCCACGTTATTTTAAGAATGTGAAATGTCAGAATAATAGTAGAGAGAATGATTTATTTCAGCTTTTATTTCTTTCATCACATCCCCAGTGGGTCAGAAGTTTACATATACTCAATTAGTATTCGGTTTTATTGCTTTTAAATAGCTTAATTTGGGTCAAACGTTTCGGGTAGCCTTCCACAAGCTTCCCACAATAAGTTGTGTGAATTTTGGCCCATTCCTCCTGACAGAGCTGTTGTAACTGAGTCAGGTTTGTAGGCCTCGTTGCTCGCACACGCTTTTTCAGTTCTGCCCACAATATTTCTATAGGGTTGAGGTCAGGGCTTTGTGATGGCGACTCCAATAACTTGACTTTGTTGCCATTTTGCCACAACTTTGGAAGTACAGTGGGGCAAAAAAGTATTTAGTCAGCCACCAATTGTGCAAGTTCTCACACTTAAAAAGATGAGAGAGGCCTGTAATTTTCATCATAGGTACACTTCAACTATGACAGACAAAATTAGAAAAAAAATACAGAAAATCATATTGTAGGATTTTTAATACATTTATTTGCAAATTATGGTGGAAAATAAGTATTGACTAAATACTTTTTTGCCCCACTGTATGCTTGGCGTCATTGTCCATTTGGAAGACCCATTTGTGACCAAGCTTTAACTTCCTGACTGATGTCTTGAGATGTTGCTTCAATATATCCACATAATTTTCCTGCCTCACGATGCCATCTATTTTGTGAAGTGCACCAGTCCCTCTTGCAGCAAAGCACCTCCATGACATGATGCTGTCACCCCCGTGCTTCACGGTTGGGATGGAGTTCTTCGGCTTGCAAACCTCTCCCTTTTTCCTCCAAACAAAACGATGGTCATTATGGCCAAACAGTTCTATTTTTGTTTCATCAAACCAGAGGACATTTCTCCAGAAAGTACGATCTTTGTCCACAAGTGCAGTTGCAAACCGTAGTCTGGCTTTTTTATGGCAGTTTTGGAACAGTGGCTTCTTCCTTGCTGAGCGGCCTTTCAGGTTATGCGAATACAGGACTCATTTTACTGTGGATATAGATAGTTTTGTACCGGTTTCCTCTAGCGTCTTCACAAGGTCCTTTGCTGTTGTTCTGAGATTGATTTGCACTTTTCGCACCAAAGTACATGAATCTCTAAGGGACAGAACGAGTCTCCATCCTGATCGGTATGACGGCTGCGTTGTCCCATGGTGTTTATACTTGTGTACTATTGTTTGTACAGATGAACGTGGTACCTTCAGGTGTTTGGAAATTGCTCCCATGGATGAACCAGACTTGTGGAGGTCTAAAAAACAAATTCTGAGGTCTTGGCTGAATTCTTTTGAAGGTGGGCCTTGAAATACATCCACAGGTACACCTCCAATTGACTCAAATGATGTCAATTAGCCAATCAGAAGCTTCTAAAGCCATGACATCAGTTTCTGGAATTTTCCAAGTTGTTCAAAGGCACAGTCAACTTAGTGTATGTAAACTTCTGTCCCACTGGAATTGTGAGTAAGTGAAATATAAGTGCAATAATCTGTCTGTAAACAATTGTTGGAAAAATGACTTGTGTCATGCACAAAGTAGATGTCCTAACCAACTTGCCAAAACTATAGTTTGTTAACAAGTAATTTGTGGAGTGGTTGAAAACAAGTTTTATTGACTTCAACCTAAGTGTATGTAAACTTCCGACTCCAACTGTATGTGTTGAAAATGAGTTTATTTACATACATTTTCGTATTGTTTTTCCTTTATTTTCACTCGGAACAAAAGTTTGTTATGTCACATTGTAATCTACTGCATATGAATCATCAAGTATTACGTACTTATTACATGATACTCTGATGACCTTGATGACCTTGACCCCCCCCTGCAGGTTGCTGTGCCACTTGGTGCTTCCCCTGTTTTCAGTGTCAGACGGCCTCCCACTACGGCTGGTGTGCCTGTATGCCCCTGCTGGACCCATGTGCCTTTATGGCTGTCTCCTGCTGCATGCGCTCCTCCATGAGAGAACGCTATGGCATCCAGGTACAGTACGAGCCCTGGGAGATGGCAGGGTGGGTGGGTGGGGAAAGTGGGTGGGATGGGTTGGGAAAGAGGGTAGACAGAGGCGGGGAAGCGGGGAGGGGAGGTGAGTGTGGACGGAGGGTGCAGGGGCAGGTGGGGGTGGTACCCACAGCACATCTCATTTACCCTTCTGAGGGGAAATGGTGTTGGAAACTATCAGACGTTTGAGGTGTTAAGAAATATCATTGGTGTGCTTGGAAATGTTGTTGTTCTTAGTGTTGATTCCCCTTTAAATATAACGCTAAATATGAAATTAACTACAACCGTATCTCTCTCCTTCGTCCTCTGAACCTTTCTATACGCCCTATTCTTCTCTCCACCTCTATCCGTATCCTCCTTTTAACTCTGTCCTCTTGACATGTTCTTGTCCTCTGCTTTCATTTTCTATCCATCTCTCCTTCTTTCTTCCCCCTCTCAGGGTTCGACCTGCGTGGACGTCGGGTTGGTGTGTTGCTGCTACGCTTGTGCCTGGTGCCAGATGGCTCGTGAGGTTAAGACACGGACCACATCAGGCATCCAGCAGGTTCACATGGTCACCCAACAGCTTCACGTGGCTTAGGACCCAGAGAAGAGAGTGGTAAACTAGATGGCCAAGCAAAAAGTGCAATTTCACCAGAAATGTTGAGCAAGTGCTTTAACTTTTTGTTCCTTATCTTGCGTGACGGTTAACATGGGGGCGTACTGTTTGCATTTTATTGTTTGAAAAAGAACACACTTCTGTAATCTTGCTATCATGGCTGAATAGTGACGTCCATGAATGAGGGCCATGCATATAATACCACTCCAATCTATAGCAACCATACTGTGTGTTGAATGTACTGTATACTTCAGATGTGTCTTTAGGAGAGAAATGCTATACCATCATTAATGTCTTAATAACCATTGAATGTTCATGTCAGGCTTAAAACATTTTCAACAGCTTACCATGTACTTGCCCTTCTTGTGCACTTGTCTTTTCTTCCTAGTCCTGACTTTGCTGAAAGCTCCTCCATCAAGGAAAGGTTTGCTTAAAATGACTGTGATATGTGGTTGTCTTACCTAGCTACCTTAAGATTAATGATATGTGGTTGTCTTACCTAGCTACCTTAAGATTAATGATATGTGCTTGTCTTACCTAGCTACCTTAAGATTAATGATATGTGCTTGTCTTACCTAGCTACCTTAAGATTAATGATATGTGGTTGTCTTACCTAGCTACCTTAAGATTAATGATATGTGCTTGTCTTACCTAGCTACCTTAAGATTAATGATATGTGCTTGTCTTGCCTAGCTACCTTAAGATTAATGATATGTGCTTGTCTTACCTAGCTACCTTAAGATTAATGATATGTGCTTGTCTTACCTAGCTACCTTAAGATGAATGATATGTGCTTGTCTTACCTAGCTACCTTAATATTAATGCTCTGGAAAAGTGTGCCTGCCAAATGACTAAATGTGTAACCCGTGATTCAAATGCCAACCACATTTCAGTTGAGTGTTCTTATGTTTCAATCCCTTTAAGAGTGTGCTCCTAATCTCAGCTTGTTACCTGTATAAAATACATCTGGGAGCCAGAAATCTTTCTGATTGAGAGGGGGCCAAATACTTATTTCCCTCATTAAAATGCAAATCAATTTAAAACATTTTTGACATGCGTTTTTCTGGATTTCTTTGTCGTTATTCTGTCTCTCACTGTTCAAATAAACCTACCATTAAAGTTATAGACGGATCATTTCTTTGTCAGTGGGCAAACGTACAAAATCAGCAGGGGATCAAATACTTTTTTCCCCTCACTGTATCACAATCTCAAGGTATATGAATTAACAGGTTATAGAGCAAACAAACAATTATCACAACGCTTCCCCAGTGAACATACCCACGCACCACTACTGCATGTGACTTGACTCCAAAGAGGCCAAAGTGTGAACCATTCATTTAGCATACAGCAGGCTATCGTAAATACTTGCCTACTTCCCTTCACTGAAAAGGTCCAGGTGTAAGGAGGAAGTGAATGTGCAGTTAATTTGATCTCTGTGAGAATGGAAAATATTTGCAGACAAACAATTGATTTCAACGGTTTCAATCAAGACAAAACTGTGTTTCTCATTTATTTTTTCCTCTCCCCATCCATTATGTTGGAAGTGCAACGCTGGGACAGTAGAGAGCTGGACGGACGGACGGACGGACGGACGGACACGGACACACACACACACACACACACACACACACACACACACACACACACACACACACACACACACACACACACACACACACACACACACACACACACACACACACACACACACACACACCTTACAAGCATTTCGCTACACCCACAATAACACCTGTTAATGTGACCAATAACATTTGATTTGTGCATACAACAGTAGTACAAATAGGTAACACACTCACTCCTGATTGTTGGGTGACAGCTTGGCTCACTCCTGATTGTTGGGTGACAGCTTGGCTCACTCCTAATTTTTGGGTGACAGCTTGGCTCACTCCTGATTGTTGGGTGTCAGCTTGGCTCACTCCTGATTGTTGGGTGACAGCTTGGCTCACTCCTGATTGTTGGGTGACAGCTTGGCTCACTCCTGATTGTTGTGTGACAGCTTGGCTCACTCCTGATTGTTGTGTGACAGCTTGGCTCACTCCTGATTGTTGGGTGTCAGCTTGGCTCACTCCTGATTGTTGGGTGTCAGCTTGGCTCACTCCTACCTGTTGGGTGTCAGCTTGGCTCACTCCTAATTGTTGGGTGTCAGCTTGGCTCACTCCTAATTGTTGGGTGTCAGCTTGGCTCACTCCTGATTGTTGGGTGTCAGCTTGGCTCACACCTACCTGTTGGGTGTCAGCTTGGCTCACTCCTGTTGGGTGTCAGCTTGGTTCACTGCTACTCTCTCTTCCTCAGAAGCCTCTCCCACAGGTGACCCCTTTCACCATGACTGTTCTCTTGCTTTCCTTCCCATGCAATTTGCTCTCATCTGTTGCCTCAACTTCTTTTTCTCCCCTCCCCCTTCCTTCAAGCCCATCTGTAAATCATTTCCAACTGGCCATATCTTCAATTGCTCCTTCTCTCTCTTTATCAGTCAGTGACTTTATTCCTAGTTATGATACCCCTTGTTTCCCTGCATGTTACCCCTTGTATATAGTCAAGTTATCATTACTCATTAAGTATCTATTTTTGCTTTTATTATTACGTGTTTTACTTATTATCTATCTATTTTCTTTCACTCTGCGTTGTTGGGAATGGCCCGTAAGTAAGCATTTCACTATTTGTCCACACCTCTTACTTACGAAGCATGTGATGAATAACAATTGATTTGATTTAATCTCAACTGAAATCCAGGTCATTTGGTTTTGCTATTTGATGAAGCACAGTGATAACACGTCAACTTGTTGTATAAATACAAAATATCTGACATGGTATTCCCAATTGAGCTTTCTTGTGCTTTTAATTGGTTGAAAGCGCAGTGACAACACATTTAGATGACAACTAAACCAAATATCAGACATTGTTTTTCCACTTTAATTTGGCTGTGCTTTCAGATGGTTGAAAGCACAACCAACATTCGAAACATTCGAATTTCAGCAAACTTCTAGCGATCTTTTTGAGTGGGTGAATAATGGTGGAAATCTTATTGATCAACATTTCAACCAAATAAGACCCAAGTTTCCATGTTGAATGGATGTGGTGTACCCAGAGGGCAATTTGCTCTTGATCACTAAGGATGGTGTCTGGTTGCAGTCTTCATTTCATGAATGTTTTCTGAGAGAAACCTGGCAAGATGCCAGCACTAGGAACTGAAAGAGGAGTTAGTAGAGAACACACATCTCCAAACGATCATAAATCTGTCTGCATTTTGTTGAGGTTAAAATTATCAACATTTGCTCTGTTTCTTCTTGTCAGTTGTTGTTCATTGTTTAACCAGACAGAGTTAAAAATAGTATTTGTTGTCTTTCAAAAACATTAGCTGCACTCTAATGAGTTTTCCTGGCATAATACAACCAATGAAATAGTCCCGAAAAGTACAAAACACTGTCATCTGACACTCCAGACAGGCTCTATCAAACAAAGCATTTGAAAAACAAAATAGTACTTGAACCCAAAGTCTGGTTTTGCAACCCAGTTCCTCTCTGTCTCTGTCACTCACCTCAAGTTCATACAGACAGTGTTTGATCTCAGAGGGAACCAGTCTCTTCGGTAAACTATGGAACTCCTGCAAGGACAAAAGCCAAAGAAAATACAAACACTGTCAGAAACGAACAAGACATACGTATATTATAACGCTGCTTCATCTTAAGCCAGAGGAACAACAAGGGTACTCAAAAGCCAACTAGAAACATTTTCCACTTCCTGTGTCGTGGCTTTGAGCACAACCTCTACGTTCCTTTGCAAATGTAAAAACACAATAGCTTCAAACCAGAAGTAGCGCATTCAAAACAACCCAAACCTTTTGGTTGATTCTATAATGACAAAAGTGGATTCTCTTTATAAGTGCTTTTTACAAGAGACTCATTGAATAACATCAAATGGAGGTAACTTGTGTTGTCAGTTCTTCAATGTCTGTGTTCTTCAATGTCTGTACCTGCAGGTATGGGGATGGGCTCCCAGTGGAGGTCCCCTTCACATCCTGCCTCTTCTTCTTCTTATTATTATTCTTATTTGTATGTGCTTTGGCATTACCACCACCGACCCTTCTTCCTCCTCCTCATAGATGGACTGGAGGGACTCCTAATCCTCGTCATCCTCAAGGTGTGTGGACTCACTGGTGCTGTCCCTCACATCCTGCCAGTTCTCCTCATAATCTGTCCCTATGCTCTTTTTCCCATCACGGAACTTCCCCTCCCCGCCAGCAGGAAGTGCTTTGTCCTCCAGGGAGAGCCGGCTGCTGTGGTAGCTCCTAGGGTTCAGGGTGGTGTCGCTGGTAGGCTGGAGCTCCACTCTGGAGTCTGACAGAGCAGCGGAAAAGGGAAAGTCAAAGGTAGGTACATTTAATGAGCCAAAACTGGGCTGGAACAAAAGCCTGCACACACTTGGAGTTGTTCAGGACTGGAGTTGTCCACCTCAATTTAAGTTTCAAATGACACCCTATTACTCGTATAGTAGTGGACTAATTTTAAGACCAGAGGATCTGTACTGGTCCAAGAGTCGTGCATATGAGGAATAGGATTCAACTGGAGATGGTTTAAAGTTTAAGCCAAGGTGGACAACTTCAATCCTGAAGTGTTGCACTGTGCTACAGGGAAATATTAGCAGAAACGTGACATGGATGTAGGCATACGCCGGGCTGATCCTATTTCACCAGGATTAAGTTTGTTGATGTATGCACACATACAACTGACTGGAATAAGATAACACCAGTGGAGCCTGCTGAGGTGACGACGGCTCATAATATTGGCTGGAACGGAGCAAATGGAATGGCGTCAAACACGATTTATTTGATACCATTCCATCCTTTCCGCTCCAGCAATTACCACAAATCTACTGTTAGATTTTTTTGTTAAACTTCTAGAAGTGTTTAATCTTGCCAAGCATCAAATGTTATGTATCCCCCCCACCAACACCCTTCCACAATGCACTACCCTCCTCTGTGGCTCAGTTACATAGCAAACAAGTCTAGAACCAATAGGACCCTGAACAGCTTCTACCCCTAAGCTATAAGACTGACAAATAGTTAGTTCAATAGTTAACCAAATAGGTTTTTCGGACTATCTGCATTGACCCTTTTTGCACTAACTTTTTTGACTCATCACATACGCTGCTGCTACTGTTAATTATCTGTCACTTTATATTTACATACAACTAGGAATAAAGTTACTGTCACGTTCGTTTAAAGATGGATTGGACCAAGGTGCAGCGTGGTACATCTTTCTTTTATTGATGACACCGAAAAACAACAAATGCAAAACGAAACAAAACACACAGTTCTGTAGGGCTGGAAAGCAACAGTACAAAAACAAGATCCCACAAACTAAAGGTGGAAAAAAGGCTGCCTAAGTATGATCCACAATCAGAGACAACGATAGACAGCTGCCTCTGATTGGGAACCATACCCGGCCAACAAAGAAATAGAAAAACTAGAATGCCCACCCAAATCACACCCTGACCTAACCAAATAGAGAAATAAAAAGGCTCTCTAAGTTCAGGGTGTGACAGTTACAGTATGTTACTAGCCGGCTGCTACCTGAAATTCTACCCTGCACCTTGGAGACTGCTGCCCTATGTACACTAAGTATGTGGACCCCCTTCAATTTTGTGGATTTGGCTATTTCAGCCACACCTGTTGCCGAAAGGTGTATAAAATCGAGCAAACAGCCATGGACTCTCCATAAACAAACATTGGCAATAGAATGGTCTTGGTGAAGAGCTCAGTGACTGTCAACGTGGCATCGTCATGGGTTGCCACCATTACAACAAGTCAGTTTGTAAAATGTCTGCCCTCAAAGAGCTGCCCCGGTCAACTGTAAGTACTGTTATTGTGAAGTGGAAACGTCTAACTGCGAAGTGATAGGCCACACAGAAGGGTTCTGCTGAGTGCTGAAGCATGTAGAGTGTATAAATCGTCTGTCCTCGGTTGCAACACTCGCTACCGAGTTCCTAGCTGCCTTTGGAAGTAACGTCAGCACAATAACTATTCCTCAGGATTATGTGCTTCCAACTTTGTGGCAACAGTTTGGGGACGGCCCTTTCCGGTTTCAGCATGACAATGCTCCTGTGCACAAAGCGAGGTCCATACAGAAATGGTTTGTTGAGATTGGTGTGGAATAACTTAACTGGCCTGCACAAAGACCTGACATCAACCCCATCGATCACCTTTGGGATGAATTGGAACGCCGACTGTGAGCCAGGCCTAATCGGCCAACATCAGTGCCCGACTTCACTAATGCTCTTGTGGCTGAATGGAAGCAATGTTCCAACATCTGGTGGAAAGCCTTCGCAGAAGAGTGGAGGCTGTTATAGGTGGGACCAACTCCATATTAATGCCCATGATTTTGGCATGAGACATTTGACAAGCAGCTGTCCACCTATTTGTCATTGAACACTGGTCACATTAAGAATGTTTACATTCTGTTTAACCCACTTCATATATACAGCTGAAGTCGGAAGTTGACATACACTTAGGTTGGAGTCAATAATGACTTGTTAACAAACTATAGTTGTCGGTTAGGACATCTACTTTGTGCATGACACAAGTAATTTTTCCAACAATTGTTTACAGACAGCTTATTTCACTTATAATTCACTGTATCACAATCCCAGTGGGTCAGAAGTTTACATACACTAAGTTGACTGTGTCTTTAAACAGCTTGGAAAATTCGAGAAAATGATGTCATGGCTTTAGAAGCTTCTGATAGGCTAATTGACATCATTTGAGTCAATTGGAGGTGTACCTGTGGGTGTTTTTCAAGACCCACCTTCAAACTCAGTGCCTCTTTGCTTGACATCATGGGGAAATCAAAAGAAATCAGCCAAGACCTTTGAAAATAATTGTAGACCTCCACAAGTCTGGTTCATCCTTGGGAGCAATTTCCAAACACCTGAAGGTACCACTTTCATCTGTACAAACAATAGTACGCAAGTATAAACACCATGGGACCAGGCATAAGTCATACCGCTCAGGAAGGAGACTCGTTCTGTCTCCTAGAGATGAACGTACTTTAGTGTGAAAAGTGAAAATCAATCCCAGAACAGCAGCAAAAGACCTTGTGAAGATGCTGGAGAAAACAGGTACAAAGCTATCTACAGTGCCTTGCGAAAGTATTCGGCCCCCTTGAACTTTGCGACCTTTTGCCACATTTCAGGCTTCAAACATAAAGATATAAATCTGTATTTTTTTGTGAAGAATCAACAACAAGTGGGACACAATCATGAAGTGGAACGACATTTATTGGATATTTCAAACTTTTTTAACAAATCAAAAACTGAAAAATTGTGTGTGTAAAATTATTCAGCCCCCTTAAGTTAATACTTTGTAGCGCCACCTTTTTCTGCGATTACAGCTGTAAGTCGCTTGGGGTATGTCTCTATCAGTTTTGCACATCGAGAGACTGAAATTCTTTCCCATTCCTCCTTGCAAAACAGCTCGAGCTCAGTGAGGTTGGATGGAGAGCATTTGTGAACAGCAGTTTTCAGTTCTTTCCACAGATTCTCGATTGGATTCAGGTCTGGACTTTGACTTGGCCATTCTAACACCTGGATATGTTTATTTTTGAACCATTCCATTGTAGATTTTGCTTTATGTTTTGGATCATTTCCTTGTTGGAAGACAAATCTCCGTCCCAGTCTCAGGTCTTTTGCAGACTCCATCAGGTTTTCTTCCAGAATGGTCCTGTATTTGGCTCCATCCATCTTCCCATCAATTTTAACCATCTTCCCTGTCCCTGCTGAAGAAAAGCAGGCCCAAACCATAATGCTGCCACCACCATGTTTGACAGTGGGGATGGTGTGTTCAGCTGTGTTGCTTTTACGCCAAACATAACGTTTTGCACTGTTGCCAAAAAGTTCTGACCAGAGCACCTTCTTCCACATGTTTGGTGTGTCTCCCAGGTGGCTTGTGGCAAACTTTAAACAACACTTTTTATGGATATCTTTAAGAAATGGCTTTCTTCTTGCCACTCTTCCATAAAGGCCAGATTTGTGCAATATACGACTGATTGTTGTCCTATGGACAGAGTCTCCCACCTCAGCTGTAGATCTCTGCATTTCATCCAGAGTGATCATGGGCCTCTTGGCTGCATCACTGATCAGTCTTCTCCTTGTATGAGCTGAAAGTTTAGAGGGACGACCAGGTCTTGGTAGATTTGCAGTGGTCTGATACTCCTTCCATTTCAATATTATCGCTTGCACAGTGCTCCTTGGGATGTTTAAAGCTTGGAAAATCTTTTTGTATCCAAATCCGGCTTTAAACTTCTTCACAACAGTATCTTGGACCTGCCTGGTGTGTTCCTTGTTCTTCATGATGCTCTCTGCGCTTTTAACGGACCTCTGAGACTATCACAGTGCAGGTGCATTTATACGGAGACTTGATTACACACAGGTGGATTGTATTTATCATCATTACTCATTTAGGTCAACATTGGATCATTCAGAGATCCTCACTGAACTTCTGGAGGGAGTTTGCTGCACTGAAAGTAAAGGGGCTGAATAATTTTGCACGCCCAATTTTTCAGTTTTTGATTTGTTAAAAAAGTTTGAAATATCCAATAAATGTCGTTCCACTTCATGATTGTGTCCCACTTGTTGTTGATTCTTCACAAAAAAATACAGTTTTATATATTTATGTTTGAAGCCTGAAATGTGGCAAAATGCCGCAAAGTTCAAGGGGGCCGAATACTTTCGCAAGGCACTGTATATCCACAGTAAAAAGAGACCTATATCGACATAACCTGAAAGGCCGCTCAGCAAGGAAGAAGCCACTGCTCCAAAACCGCCATAAAAAAGCCAGACTACGGTTTTCAACTGAACATGGGGACAAAGATCGTACTTTTTGTAGAAATGTCCTCTGGTCTGATGAAACAAAAATAGAACTGTTTGGCCATAATGGCCATCGTTATGGTTGGAGGAAAAAGGGGGATGCTTGCAAGCCGAAGAACTCCATCCCAACTTTGAAGCACGGAGGTGGCAGCATCATGTTGTGGGGGTGCATTGCTGCAGGAGGGACTGGTGCACTTCACAAAATAGATGGCATCATGAGGAGGAAAATTTGGTGGATATATTGAAGCAACATCTCAAGACATCAGTCAGGAAGTTAAAGCTTGGTCTCAAATGGGTCTTCCAAATGGACAATGACCCTAAGCATACTTCCAAAGTTGTGGCAAAATGGCTTAAGGACAGCAAAGTCAAGTTATTGGAGTGGCCATCACAAAGCCCTGACCTCAATCCTATAGAAAATATGTGGGCAGAACTGAAAAAGCGTGTATGAGCAAGGAGACTTACAAACCTGACTCAGTTACACCAGCTCTGTCAGGAGGAATGGGCCAAAATTCACCCAACTTAGTGTGGGATGCTTGTGGAAGGCTACCTGAAACGTTTGACCCAAGTAAAACAATTTAAAGGCAGTGCTATCAAATACTAATTGAGTATATGTAAACTTCTGACCCACTGGGAATGTGATGAAAGAAAGAAAAGCTGAAATAAATAATTATCTCTACTATTATTCTGACATTTCACATTCTTAAAATAAAGTGGTGATCCTAACAAATTTTTACTAAGTTTAAATGTATTTGGCTAAGGAGTATGTAAACTTCTGACGTCAACTGTATATACTGTATTATAGTCAAGGCTCATCCTACATAACTACTGCTGAAAACACCTTTTCTATTCGTATACTGTCCATACTGTCTATCTATACACACCATCATATACAGTGCCGTTGGAAAGTATTCAGACCCCTTGACTTTTTTCACATTTTGTTAGGTTACAGCCCTATTCTAAAACTGATTAAATCGTTTTTTCTCTCATCAAACTACTACCCCATAATGTAAAAGCAAAACAGGTTTTTAGAAACATTACATTTAGATAAGTTTCCAGACCCTTTTCTCAGTATATTGTTGAAGCACATTTGGCAGCAATTACAACCTTGAGTCTTCTTGGGTATGACGCTACAGGCTTGGCACACCTGTATTTGGGGAATTTCTCCCATTCTTCTCTGCAGATCCTCTCAAGCTCTGTCAGGTTGGATGGGAAGCATTGCTGCACAGCTATTTTCAAGTATCTCCAGAGTTATCATCGGGTCCAAAGTATCATCGGGTTCAAGTCCGGGCTCTGGCTGGGCCACTCAAGGAAATTCAGAGGTTTGTCCCGAAGCCACTTATGCATTGTCTTGGCTATGTGCTTAGGGTTGTTGTCCTGTTGGAAGTTGAACCTTGCCCCAGTCTGATGTCCTGAGCGCTCTGGAGTAGGTTTCATCAAGGATCTCTCTGTACTTTGCTCCGTTCATCTTTGCTTCGACCCTGACTAGTCTCCCAGTCCCTGTCACTGAAAAACACACCCACAGTATGATGCTGCCACCACCTTCAATGCTGCAGAAACTTTTTGGTACCCTTCCCCAGATCTGTGCCTCGACACAATCCTGTCTCTGAGCTCTATGGACAATTCCTTCGACCTCAAGGCTTGGTTTTGTTATGACATGCACTGTCAACAATGGGACCTTATATAGACAGGTGTGTGCCTTTCCAAATCATGTCCAATCAATTGAATTTACCACAGGTGGACTACAATAAAGTTGTGGAAACATCTCAAGGATGATCAATGGAAACAGGATGCACCTGAGCTCAATTTTGAGTCTCATAGCAAAAGGTCTTAATACTTATGTAAATAAAGTTTTTCCGTTTTTTATTTTAATATATTAGCCCCCAAAGATTTTTAGGGGTATTGTGTGTAGATTGCTGAGGATTCTTTATTTATTTAATCCATTTTAGAATAAGATTTTAACGTAACAAAATGTAGAAAAAGTCAAGGGGTCTGAATATTTTCCGAAGGCACTGTACATGTATATTTATATTCCTGGCTCTGACAGTCCTCGTTGTAATGTCTATATTTCTTAATTCCTTTCTTTTTATTTGTTGGATTTGCGTGTATTGTTTTGTATTGTTAAGTATTACAGTTGGAGCTAGGAACATAAGCATTCCGCAACACACTCGATAACATCTGCAAAATATGTGTACGCGACAAATAACATTTGAATTTGATATGATATCTACCTCAATTACCTCGTACCCATGCACATCATCTCGGTACTGGTGCCCCGTGTATATTACTAAGTTATCATATCATTCTAGTCCTTGTCAATGCCACTCGGACGTTGCTCGTCCTGATATTTCTGTATTTCTTAATTCCGTTCTTCTACTTTAGATTTGTGTGTATTATTGTGAATTGTTAGATGCTACTGCACTGTTGGAGCTAGGAACACAGGCATTTCACTACACCCGCAATAACATCTGCTAAATATGTGTATGTGACCTCATTATGTATCTATTATTACTTTTATTATTACGTGTTGTACTTTTCTATTATTTCTCTATTTTATTTCTCTCTGCATTGTTGGGAAGGGCCCGTAAGCATTTCACTGTTAGCCTACACTTGTTGTTTACAAAGCATGTGACAAATACAATTTGATTTGATTTGAACTTTTCATGTGAGCAGAGATGGGAGATTTTCTTTAACAGCCATCTCCTCTGCTTACGTCATTAGTGCTCTGTATACACCCTAACATCATTATGGGGACATTAGACCATTTGTAACACACACACACACACAAACACACAAGCACTTAGGCAGACACACACACATGCGCACACACACAAAGGCTCAAGGGGCTTTGAATTTGAGTGCACTTGTAGAAGTCCTTAACCCCTTCCTCTCCCATTTCCTGTGTAGTTTGTGTAAAATGGGTGTGTTGTATCGTTGACTTTCCTTTCGCTTGAAATTAGTATGTGTTTAGAGAAAGTGGGGGAAGGGAAAGCCGGAAAGAGGGGGAGGGAGAGAGCGAGAGAGAGCGAAAGAGAGAGAGAGAAATGACTCTGAGGAGCTAGGAAGGGAGTGTCCCATAACGTTATGCAGGGTTAAGGTGAAAGGATTGGTGAGTGTAAGAAACTGGTCATCCATCCACAGAAAACAGTAAAGAAGACGATGAAAGCCCCTCAAGGACATTCACGTTAGAGAGAGAGACCCCAGGATGAGTAGCGGCTGCATTAGCAACAGCTAATGGGAACCCTAATAAAATACACCCCAGAAATAATAAGAGAGTGAGAGAGAGGCAGAGGAAGAGACAAGAGACAGAGAGAGAATAGAAATACATGGCTAGGTGCTTGGTTCATACCTGAGTGTAGCAATACCACCCCCTCCAGGCCGTCTAGGGAAAGTGCACTGTGTGCGGACTGCGGCTGAGAATTGCTGAGATGGTCCGTGGAGGCAAAGGCGCGGCAGATTCCCAAACTCCAATGGTGTGACTGTATTTGACCAATTCTGAAATACACACACAGCAAAACAGCCCTAAGAGAAAGGAGAGAGATTGAAGGAATCATCGAATGAATCATCTTGGTAAATGTTTAGCTATCAGTCATCTTCCTATCAATAGGCTAGGTTACAAGTAGGCCTAATAAGGCCTGGATGCCAAGGTATTCACTTGATGGAGATGAAATATTATCACAGAGTATCAGAATATTATTGGACTTACAAAATATAAATTTGTAGCAAAGAGATGATAGTGATTTATGGTCTTGAAAGCACGTATCTTGAGCACCTGTCGAGTCTTCCCAGCTAGCAATGAGGAATCGGCCCAGAAGCGGCCCTCTTCCGGGGTGCCGGAACTGATTGAATCAGCCCAGAATCGAGTGTCGGACTCGGCCCGGAATCAAAATGAATGACTGCCCAGAATTCAGGCTTTGCAGGCATCTTACCAGAATCCCCCCAGAAGCGTCACGATGTAAATTTAAATAAATGTATACAAAATTAACCGATTTACTCATTATAAATGTTACTATTATACATTTTATACATATAAATTAATACCCATCCACAAAAAAAAAACATTTTGTGTTGGAGGAAACACCATACACCTGGTGACCGTGTCAGCGTGCATGCGCCTGGCCTGCCACAGGAGTCTCTACAGCACGATGGGACAAGGACATCCCGGCCAGCCAAACCCTCCCCTAACTCAGACAACGCTGGGCCAATGGTGCGTCCCCATGGGTCTCCCGGTCGCAGTCGACACGGGTCTCGAACCAGCATCTGTAGCAACACGATGCAGTGTCTTAGACCACTGTGCAACTTGGGAGGCGCCTATCACAAAGTTGTAATGCTTATCAATTGCCTTGCACAAGTATCAAAATGCTAAAATACAACACAGGACAGGAATTTCATTTAAATGTGTTTTTTTTTATTTTATCACAGAAACAATGAGAAAATATGGAAAAAGAAATAAGAAATGTTAATTATATAAAGCAGCCCGAGTAATCATCTGCCTGAGAGTTGGCCCAATGGCCCGAGGGTCAAGTAATACATTTGGGCCAGATAACTCACACCGGAATCGGCCCAAGCTCAGTCCCCGCATCCTAGCCATAAGTAATACTGCTGTAGGTGGCCCAGGGCCACATGACGTCAGCCGAGTCTGACTCTCAGCCGAGTGCCCCGACTCTCAGCCGGCCCAGGGGTGGAAACTCAGGATACCAAACAACAAGGACTCTGAGTCAGCTAATATGAATCGCTATAAGTCTGGAACAGTATTGGTACAGGGCAACCTCAAACAGTTTCAGCTAGACTTTCACCTAATCAAAGAATTAGCTCAGCAGGAGAAGCTCTCCCTTGAGAAAGATACCCCCACCCCGAGCGGGTCAGACCAGACCTCTTCATTATATAACCACTCGCCTCAGCTCCTGACAAAAGTCTCGACACCACAGCAGAACCGTCCACCCCAGACCCTGACTACGTCGACAGATAAATGAAGAACCCCAAGCCCAGGGGATCTTACTCCTCTGAGCACCCCCCCCTGTCAACCACCCTGACCCCCCCCCCCCTCCCCCATACCCACTGAGGACATACGCAAGACACAGACCGTACTCCTTATGGACTCAAAAGGGGAGTCCACTTTTTCCCAAACACAGTGTGTCTAAACTCTGGTGTCCAAACAGCGGGTAAACACAAGTATTTCCTGTGACTGGTCACAACTCCTGCAGCTCTGTCACACTCTGGGTATATACATAGTGAATGGTAGGCTTCGAGGGGACTCCGACGGTAGGTGCACCTGTAGTTCATCTCTTGGCAGTAGTACTGTAGACTACTTTGTCACTGACCCCAACCCAGAGTCTCTCAGAGCGTTCACAGTCAGCCCACTGACACCCATATCAGACCACAGCAAAATCACAGTCTACTTGAACAGAGCAATACTCAATCATGAGGCATCAAAGCCAAAGGAACTGAATAATATTAAGAAATGCTATAGATGGAAGGAATGCAGTGTAGAAACCTACCAAAAAACTATTAGGCAACAACATATTCAATCCCTTTTAGACAACTTCCTGGACAAAATGTTTCACTGTAATAGTGAAGGTGTAAACTTGGCAGTAGAACATCTTAACAGTATATTTGACCTCTAAGCTTCGCTATCAAATCTAAAACTTTCAAACAGAAAACGGAAGTAAATTAACAACAATGACAAATGGTTTGATGTAGAATGCAAAAACCTAAGAAAGAAATTGAGAAACCTGTCCAACCAAAAACACAGAGACCCAGAAAACCTGAGTCTATACCTTCATTATGGTGAATCACTAAAACAATTCAGAAATACATTACGGAAAAAAAACAGCACGTCAGAAATCAGCTCAATGTAATTGAAGAATCCATAGACTCTAACCACTTCTGGGAAAATTTGAAAACACTAAGCAAACAACAACACAAAGAATGATCTATCCAAAATTGAGATGTATGAGTAAACCACTTCTCCAATCTTTTTGGCTCTATAACAAAGAACAAACAGCTAAAACATATACATGATCAAATGCAAATCTTAGAATCAACTATTAAAGACTATCAGAACCCACTGGATTCTCCAATTACATTGAATGAACTACAGGACAAAATAAAAACCCTCCAACCCAAAAAGGCCTGTAGTGTTGATGGTATCCTCAATGAAATGATAAAACATACAGACAACAAATTCCAATTGGCTATAATAAAACACTTTAACATCATCCTTAGCTCTGGAATCTACCCCAATGTTTGGAACCAAGGACTGATCACACCAATACACAAAAGTGGAGACAAATTTGACCCCATTAACTACTGTGGGATATGCGTCAACAGCAACCTTGGGAAAATCCTCTGCATTATCATTAACAGCAGACTCATACATTTCCTCAGTGAAAACAATGTACTGAGCAAATGTCAAATAGCTTTTTACCAAATCATCATACGACAGGCAAAGTATTTACCCTGCAAAACCTTATTGACAAACAAACAAACCAAAACAAAGGCAAAGTCTTCTCACGCTTTGTTGATTTCAAAAAAGCCTTCGACTCAATTTGGCATGAGGGTCTGCTATACAAATTGATGGAAAGTGGTGTTGGGGAAAAACACACGACATTATAAAATCCATGTACACAAACAACAAGTGTGAGGTTACAATAGGCAAGAAAAAAAACACATTTCTTCCCACGAGGCCATGGGGTGAGACAGGGATGCAGCTTAAGCCCCACCCTCTTCAACATTTATATCAACGAATTGGCGAGAGCACTAAAAAAGTCTGCAGCACCCGGCCTCACCCTACTAGAATCTGAAGTCAAATGTCTACTGTTTGCTGATGATCTGGTGCTTCTGTCACCAACCAAGGAGGGCCTACAGCAGCACCAAGATCTTCTGCACAGATTCTGCCATACCTGGGCCCTGACCAAAATTATGGTGTTCCAAAAAAGGTCCAGTCGCCAGGACCACAAATACAAATTCCATCTAGACACCGTTGCCCTAGAGCACACATAAACTATACATACCTTGGCCTAAACATTAGCGTCACAGGTAACTTCCACAAAGCTCTGAACGATCTGAGAGACAAGGCAAGAAGGGTATTCTATGCCATCAAAAGGAACATAAAATTCGACATACCAATTAGGATCTAGCTAAAAAATACTTGAATCAGTTATAGAACCCATTGCCTTTATGGTTGTGAGGTCTGGGGTCCGCTCACCAACCAAGAATTCACAAAATAGGACAAACAACAAATTGAGACTGAATGCAGAATTCTGCAAAAAATATCCTCAGTGTACAACTTAAAACACCAAATAATGCATACAGAGCAGAATTAGGCCGATACCTAGCTGTTAAATTCTACAACCACCTAAAAGGAAGTGATTCCCAAACCTTCCATAACAAAGCCATCACCTACAGAGAGATGAACCTGGAGAATAATACCCTAAGCAAGCTGGTCCTGGGGCTCTGTTCACAAACACAAACAGACCCCACAGAGCCCCAGGACAGCAACACAATTAGACCCAACCAAATCATGAGAAAACAAAAAGATAATTACTTGACACATTGGAAAGAATTAACAAAAAAACAGAGCAAACTAGAATGCTATTTGGCCCGAAACAGAGAGTACACAGTGGCAGAATACCTGACCACTGTGACTGACCCAAACTTAAGGAAAGCTTTGACTATGTACAGACTCAGTGAGCATAGCCTTGCTATTGCAGACCTGGCTCTCAAGAGAAGACAGGCTATGTGCACACTGCCCACAAAATGAGGTGGGAACTGAGCTGCACTTCCTAACCTCTTGCCAAATGTATGACCATATTAGAGACACATATTTCCCTCAGATTACACAGATCCACAAAGAATTCTAAAACAAAGGCGATTTTGATAAACTACCATATCTACTGGGTGAAAAACCACAATGAGCCATCACAGCAGCTAGATTTGTGACCTGTTGCCACAGGAAAAGGGCAACCGGTGAAGAACAAACACCATTTTAAATACAACCCATATTTATGTTGATTTATTTTCCCTTTTGCACTTTAACCATTTGTACATCGTTCCAACACTGTATATATACATAATATGACATTTGTATTGTCTTTATTCTTTTGGAACTTCTGTGAGTGTGATGTTTACTGTTCATTTTTGTTGTTTATTTCTCTTTTGTATACTATCTATTTCACTTGCTTTGGCGATGTTAACATATGTTTCCCATGCCAATAAAGCCCCTTTAATTGAATTGAATTATATAGATGGTAGTGCATTTTGAATGCTCCGATATTCTCTTCCCCTTATCTCCCAGAAGATGCTCTGAGGATAGAGAATAAAAAGAAAACCGGATCTAAAAATCTACAAAATAGACTTCTGAATGTATCTGTTCGCATGACAGTAACCAGCCATTCTAGAATTGTTATCACAAGACAGAGAACTTAACTTCACGATGCTATGTGATGTCATAATGTAACTTCCACGCAACGGTGAATAGAATCATAAAACAAGGCATGACGTAGCCCAGATCAACTTTATCAGATAAAAAACAAACATTTATCACAGGGTTGACCACAAGATGGCCCTGTTGCATAAGTAAAGAACCCCTTTACCATCCCTATAATAAGCGATTGGTTCACAGTGACATTCATATTTTATATCTAAACCATAGGCTATCATTGTGTATAAAAAAAAACTATTCTGCAAAAGCATGTCAGTAGTTTTACCATAATTTTGCAATTGCAGCGAGTTACTGCTGAAATTATTGTTTTGCTTGTCATCAGTATCACAAGTGTTTCTGGGTCACAGTCTTGCTGCTGCATGTGTGCGTGCCGCCCGTTTCCTGCCTGTGCTGTCCAAGGTGCTGCATTCGAGAATATGGTTAAAATCAACATTATGGTTAACCAACATGGTGAACCGAGACATCAAACTAAGTTGTGCTCACTGCTCTCATCCTGTGTAAAGTTTAAGTAGTCTTTTTTTTTTTTTTTTTTTACTTGGCAAATTAGGCTACTGGATATTGGACCAGACAGTTCAATGTCGGACAATACTGCTTCACAAATGTTTCACTCCTGTCCTGATAGGCTATCACCCCCCCCCCCCCCCCCCCCCCCCCCATCTATTTTTTTTGTTCCACTGAAACAGGAAGTTTAACGGCTGCTGCTTACGCGTGTTCTATATATTTCGCCTCTGTAGATACACACTCCCAGTCGCCTCACCCAGACACCCACGGATATTGTTACAGTTATATCAGTGCAATGGAGTTATTCAAGGAGGCAGTGGATTACCTTGAGACACAGCATATCCCAGGCAAGTACATTAGTGTGTGTCTTGCCATAAGTGTGGGTTTGTATGCATGTTTTCTTTCTGTGTAAATGATGTGTGTGTTTCTACTCTATCTCAGTGGAGGCTGTAGGTGGTACAGGGCCTGATCCACTGGAGGATGATGTGTTTCCAGAGGAGGATGTGTTCTCCCCCCTCCAGACAGACAGCATGGACCTGCCCGACACGCCCGTGAGTTATTGCCCTATGGCGCCTTCCTCTCCTATTGGTCAGACCTGCACGCACGCACACGCACGCACACACACACACACACACACACACACACACACACACACACACACACACACACACACACACACACACACACACACACACACACACACACACACACACACACACACACACACACACACACACACACACATTTACAGCAGAGTGTTTTCTCTGCCTTTAAGGTCCTGCGTACCCTGGAAGAGATGCTGGTTAGGAGGCTCATGGTCCTGAGAACGGTCCTGGACAGTGAGAAGATCTACCTCAATGAGCTAGAGACACTGTTAATGGTAACACACACACACATGAACACGCTGCTCAGGGGCTTTGGTGTGTGTATTTGTTTCTAAGGGTCCTTAAGCACGCGGTTATGTATGGTGGCATACAGCATCATTTGCAATAACAATTACAACACATGTTTTCTGTTGGCTCTGTTGTCGGGTGGCATACTGCTTCCTCCTGTAGCCACAACACTTCTGTAATTCTTTGTTGAGAGAATTACTTCTCTCTTTTGTCCAGGGCTTGATTTCATTATGAAAACCATGCTCCCTCCCCTTTCTACCTGTTGACTCCACCTCACAGTCCTGAAAGGGATAAGGTGTAATATAAGCTGTAATATAAGGTGTAATATAAGCTTCTGGAAAGGATTGTTTTCTCCATATTGCTTACAACTAGTGAACTAGGGCTGAGGGAAGTGGGTGAGGTTTTGTATTGGAATTCAACCATTACAAGTAGGCAGCATTAGGAGTGAGTGAGTGTGATAGGAAGTGGTTTTGCAATAACGAGTGACCAAGTCCTTTTTTTTAATCTCTTAATTTCTCTTCTCCTTTATCTCCATCTCATTATAATAGTCATGCTTCTGCTTTTGTGTCAACAAGCAACACAAATAGAGAAATAACCCCCACTTGGTTTGGTATCGTAAGTTTGGTCAGACCCAGCCATGTTGAAAAGTATGGGCTGTTCATCCAGATGCTTGTGTTTAGTGTGAGTACTGTATGACAGTGTGTAAGAGAGAATTTGTAGTGTGCGTTTGTGTGCGCTGTGAGAGTGGGTGTCAAAAAGGCTTTTGACAGATACATGTGTCCTGTGTGTCTATATTTACTAACGTGTGAACATTTAAGCTGTGCTCGTCATTCTCTTCTCTTCTCACCCCCATCCCTCACCTCCCTTTCTCAACTTTTTTTTATCACACCCACTCTTTGTCTCTCTCTCTCTCTCTCTCTCTCTCCCCCCCATCCATCCCATCCCTCACCTCCTTCCTTCCCCAGCCTATGAAGGCCTTGAAGGCCACAGCAGGGACGTCTCAGCCAGTTCTGTCCAGCCAGCAGGTCCGAACTGTGTTCTATCAGGTGCCTGAGCTCAGAGACCTGCACAGAGACTTCTACACTTGCCTGAGGGACCGCCTGGGGCTGCTGGGGCCACAAATACACCCAGAGACAGACCCGAGGCAGGAGCCGGGGAAAGAGCAGGGCCAAATGGGCTTCCACCTAACTGTTGGAGACCTCTTCCTTAAGATTGTGAGTTACTCCTTCTGCTCCATCCATCGTTTTATTGACTCACTATCAGCTACAGGTGTCTTATTTCACACCTATTCTCACACACACAGGTGAGCCAGATAGGTGTGTATCGTGGTTTCATAGATAACTATGAGAGTGCTGTGGAGATCGTGAGGAGGTGTACTCAGACTGACAAGCGCTTCAGAATACTGGCTGAGGTAAGATTCAGAATACTGTCCGGGGTGAGCTTCAGAATACTGGTTGATGTAAGCTTCAGAATACTGGTTGATGTAAGCTTCAGAATACTGGTTGATGTAAGTTTCAGAATACTGGCTGATGTAAGCTTCAGAATACTGGCTTATGTAAGCTTCAGAATACTGGTTGATGTAAGCTTCAGAATACTGGCTGAGGTAAGATTCAGAATACTGGCTGATGTAAGCTTCAGAATACTGGCTGATGTAAGCTTCAGAATACTAGCCGGGGTAAACTTCAGAATACTGGCCGATGTAAGCTTCAGAATACTAGCCGGGGTAAAATTCAGAATACTGGCTGATGTAAGCTTCAGAATACTGGCTGATGTAAACTTCAGAATACTGGCTGATGTAAGCTTCAGAATACTGACTGATGTAAGCTTCAGAATACTGACTGATGTAAGCTTCAGAATACTGACTGATGTAAGCTTCAGAATACTGACTGATGTAAGCTTCAGAATACTGGCTTGATGTAAGCTTCAGAATACTGGCCGATGTAAGAGAGACCGACATTACTGATTTGGAAATGTGTGCATTGCAACATCTCTCTCTCTCACTCTCTCTCTCTGTCTCTATGCACTTGTTACCTCGAACGAAACACACGAATTATTAGCAAATTCATAGTTGAAGTTATGCAATCACAACCTTCTCACACTCCCTCTCTCCTGTTTTCAGAGTATGATGTTTTATAATGGATCAGACAAATCTAAGACGGAATACACCTTTGAGGGTAAGATGAAGGTTTTGCCTCTTGTTAAAGAGTCACTGCATGTCCCTCCACCCTCCACTGTATGAATCACATGTTGTTTGAATCCCTGCAGCTCTGCTGTACAAGCCTCTGGACAGAGTCACCAAGACAACCTTAGTGCTGCATGTAAGAGTGTCCCCCCCATTTCGTCCATCCATTCATTTATCTGTTCACTTAACCACCGACACTCATCTCTACACTTACCACTCTATCTCCTGTCTTCCTCCCCTTCCCACTTTCTTTCATCCTTCCTCTTTTCTCACTCCTACCTCTCTCGTCTCCTGTATAGGACCTGCTGAAGCACACTCCCCAGACGCATGGTGACCACCCCGTGCTGCTGGAGGCTCTGAGACTGTCCCAGAGCTTCCTGTCTGGGGTCAACGAGGGGTCACAGTGCAAACAAGAGGTCACCCTCAGCAGGGGCATGGTGAGATGGACAGAGAGGACACACACACACACACAGACAGACAGGGTAGATCCACACACTTGCACACACACTTACGATGCGCAGAGCACTCACCCTTATGATGCACACACATGGACACACGCACCTACTTTAACTACACACCCGTATAAAGTTTCACACACCGTATCATGACCGTCGCTGTATGTGTGTGTGTGTTGCAGCGGCGTCAGCTGATGCGTGATGGCTTCGTGGTGGATGTGTGTGAGGGGGGGCGTAACCTTTGCCATCTCTTCCTGTACACTGACCTGCTGCTATGCACCAAACTCAAGGGCGGGGCCCAAGGGTGAGTGACAGGTCCAGAATGTGTGTGTTGAAGTTTATTAAGAGACTTTCTTTTTTTTTAAATCACACAGAATGTGTGTGCATGCATTTGTCCATTTGTTTGTTCATTTGTGTGTGTGTGTGTGTGTGTGTGTGTGTGTGTGTGTGTGTGTGTGTGTGTGTGTGTGTGTGTGTGTTTGTGTGTGCCTGTGTGCGTGTGTGTCCTATCTCCCAGTAAGCAGGCCCAGTACAGGTTCTGTTGGTACCTGCCTCTAGCTGGACTGAAACTCCGCTGGGGACCAGAGATGGAGCGCACCACAGACACACACCAGCGCATACACACCATGAGAGCTAAGATGTACGTGCTCAGACACGAACTGCGACAGATCATGGTTAGTCTTTATGTGTGTGTGTGTGTGTGTGTGTGTGTGTGTGTGTGTGTGTGTGTGTATTATCCAATCATCAGATCATGGTTAGTCTTTATGTGTGTGTGTGTGTGTGTGTGTGTGTGTGTGTGTGTGTGTGTGTGTGTGTGTGTGTGTGTGTGTGTGTGTGTGTGTGTGTGTGTGTGTGTGTGTGTGTGTGTGTGTGTATTATCCAATACAACCATTACGCTGTAAAGTAATCAGATTTAAAATGTTAACTGTGTGTGTCTGTGTCCTACAGAAGCCTGTCCCACTGAAGTCCTTGGCCGCTCGAACTTCAGAGCGAGGCAGGAAGAAGATGGAGCACCTTGAACTGATGTTTCTCACACAGTCTCCCTTCCTCCCCCTGGAACTACACAGCCCCAGCGGCAAGGTACACACACACACACACACACACACACACACACACACACACACACACACACACACACACACACACACACACACACACACACACACATGTTTTACGATCCTTGTGGAGACCAAACAATTGATTCCCATTCAAAATATTATTTTCTTCTAACCCCTAACCCTAAACCTAACCCTTGCTTTAACCCTAACCCTAACACTAACCTTAGCCCTTAACCCCTAACCCTAATTCTAACCCTAACCCTTATTCTAACCCTAACCCTAATCCTAAACCTAACCCTTAAGCCTAAAATAGCCTTTTTGGTTGTGGGGGACCAGTGAAATGTCTCCACTTGTCTGAATTGTCCTTTTTTTACTATCCGTGTGAGGACTTCTGGTCCCACACACACCTAAACCCTCATACACATACATCCCCCTCTGTGTGCATTATTTTTCAGAGCCACACTCTGGTGATGTCATCTCTGTATGAACTAGAGGAGTGGAGAGAGGCCATCCACAGACTCACCGGAGATAGTGAGTGAGAGGGTAGTGTGTGTAGGTGTGAGTGAGTGAGTGAGTGAGTGAGTGAGTGAGAAATTGTGTAAGTATGTGAGTGTGTGTGTGAGTGAATGAGTGAATGAATGTGTGAGTGAGTTTGTGAGTGTGAGTGAGTGAGTGAGTGAGTGAGTGAGTGAGTGAGTGAGTGAGTGAGTGAGTGAGTGAGTGAGTGGTGTATGAGTGATTAAGTGTGTACTGTATGTGAGTAAGTGAGTTAATGAGGGAATGAGTAAGTGAGTGAGTGAGACAGTACATCAATGGTTGTAGTTTGTTGCACAGTATGCCATTCAGGTGGTCTATGATGTGTGTGTGTGTTATTTCTCAGACATAGAAACGGTTCCTCCAGATCTGCTCACCTTGACCAGCTCCTGTGTTAAACTGAGAATGACCCAACAGCCTCCCCTACACGGCATACTGCCTCGTGAGACATCGTTTCAGAGACACCTTTCTCATGATCACTTCCATTCACTTTCTCTTCTCTTTATCTACCATACTCTACATTTCACCCTCTCACTCGCTCTCTGTTGCTCTCTCTCATGAAGTGCAATTGGTTTGATGACACATTCAATTAGTTTTAGCCCAATTTTTATAAGTATTTCAATTTGAATGTGTTTTTTAATGGCGTAGAATGCCCTAAGTGCTTTCTCTTTCAGTTAATTCGCTGCCTCATTTAGGTGTCCAGTTGAGCTTATTTTTAAACCTAATTAATTGTACTGTAAGCAGTACTCTATATATTTTGTACCAATTGAGAACTTTGGTCTAATTCCCTGAGATCTGTATCTTCTCTGGAAAATCATTATTTTTGGATTTTTGGGGTTTACTGCTTACGGCCCAGGTCTGGCCGTACTGCTCTAGCAGGTCCAGGCTCTGCTGTAAGCCATGTGCTGTGGGTGACAGCAGGCACAGGTCCTATGCGAAGAGCTAGCATTCAACCTATGAATAGTGGAAACTAAAACCAGGGGCTGAGGATTTTTCTAGAATAGTGGTCAATTCGTTGATGTAAATATTAAAGAGTGCAGGGCTCAGATTGCAACCCTGGCGAAGGCCCTGCCCATGGTTAAAGATTTCTGTTATTTTCTTGCCAACTTTGATGCTGCACATATTGCCATATTGATTTAATTAGGTCATACGTTTTACCCCCTACACCACTTTCAATAACTGTGTAGAACAGTCCTGTATGCCAAATAGAATCAAATGCTTTTGGAAGTTGATAAAGCAAACAAATGTGTTGGTATTATTTTGGTGGACATGTTTATCTATCAGGGTGTGTAGGGTGTAAATATGATCAGTCGTGCGATGTTTTGGTATAAATCCAATTAGGCTTTTACTCAAGACATTGTGCTTATTAAGGAAGTTTAGAACTTTTACATTTATAATACTACAGAAAACCTTCTCCAGGTTACTGTAAAAAAATGCCTCTATAATTGTTAGGGTCAATTTTGTCTCCGTTCTTAAAGATTAGGAGGCCATCAGGTCCCCTTGCTTTTTTAAATTTGAGGGCCTGAAGTTTCTTATAGAGCTCCTGGTCAGTAATTGGGGAGTCCAGTGGATTTTGATTGTCCTTTATAGCTTTTTCTAATCCATTAAACTTCTCATGAATTTGGCGTTGTTCTGCGTTTGCAACAATTTGAACGGTGTTGTAGAGTGTTTTAAAATTGGTTATCCATATGTCACCATTTTGTATCGCTAATTCTTCTAGTTTTTATTTATTTTGGTTTTTCCAATTTTGCCAGAAGTTGTTTGTGTTTATGGATTCCTCAATTAGTGTCAGCTGCTTGCTGTTGTACTGTGCTTTTTTGGTTCTGCATGTACGTTTATAGAGTTTTAAAGTCTCACAGTAATGAAGGCGTAATTGACCATTGTTTGGGTCTCTGTGCTTTTGGTTTGATAGTGTTAAAAAAAAAAAATCTTAGCATTTTACAATCTGCATCAAACCATTTTTTGGGGTTTGTTTTTTTATCCATTTGAGTTGTGCTTATTTTGCCGTTTGCCTGAATATATTGTTGATGGTTTTTTTTGTGCTAGATTGAGGCCTCCTTCACTGTGAGTGGATGTGGTATCCAGAAAGTTATTTAAGTGTTTAGATTTTTTGGTTACTTGTTGCTTTCTGGTATTCTTCTGTGATCTTTTGAGCCCATCTGCATGAACTTCTGATTTTGTACAGCTTATTGGGCTGTGAATGTGTGGCTGGTTGATCTGGTCATGTAGAAAGAAGCTCTGTGTTTTAAAAAAAAGCTGCCTCAGTGGCCATGTTGCTATGGTTACCACCAGTAAACAGTTGGAGCTAGCCAGTAAAATTTGAATTGAGCTATTCTGCACGATTCCGATTGCTTTTTCAACTCACACTATGTCAATCTTTTCCTCCTGTGTTGATCTTCAGTTGTACAATTTGATTACCAAGATACATTTAGCTAATTTAATTTTGTTAATCTCACTCTTGACAACCAGAAAGTTATAACCAGTTCTTCTGCATGACTGCCTCTCTCTCTGTCTCTGTCTCTCCCTCTCAGTAAGTGAGGAGGAGTCTCTATGTGGGACTCTCAGTGTAGCCATTCACTCTGCCTGTGGATTACAACAGCCAGCCAGTGAGTATCCGCACACTATATCTACCATATATCTAACACTATCCAAATGCATACCACAGTGTCTATATCTTACCCAGACACAGTACATACATACAGTATACTCTACCCTCATACTCCACTGTAACACAAACCAGTAAGCTCTTTAAACAGACTGTCTCACTACTCCCTCCTAGGTGTGTATGTGTGTGTGGAGGTGGATGGCTTTGAGTTCTATGAGAGCCAAGCCCAGACCCATTCCTCTGTCAGCAGCCTCAGCCCTCACTGGGACCAGGTAAGATGCTGTACCCAGGCTAGATGTCTTCAAGGATTCACCTGTCCCTGAATACCCGAGACCCGGTCCGGGACACAGAATTTGAAAATAATGTCACGGGTCTAGGTCGGATCTGATGTGGGAGGCCTCTACTTTATATTGTTGTTTGTAACAGTGTAGGACATGAAACAGCCTCTATCTCAAGGCCATCAGACTGTTAAACAGCCATCACTAACATAGAGAGGCTGCTGCCAACATGCAGACTCAAATCTCTGGCCACTTAAATAAACGGGCTTAATTAAGGTATCACTAGTCACTTTAAATAATGCCACTTTAATAATGTTTACATATGCTACATTACTCATCTCATTTGTATATACAGTATTCTACACCATCTACTGCATCTTGTCTATGCTGCACGCCATCGCTCATCCATATATTTATATGTACATGTTCTTATTCATCCCTTTACATTTGTGTGTATGAGGTAGTTGTTGTGAATTTGTTAGATTACTTGTTCGATTTTACTGCAGTCGGATCTAGAAGCACAAGCATTTCGCTACACTCGCATTAACATCCGCTAACCATGTGTATGTGAACAATAACCCTTGATTTGCTTTGAAAGCGCATATGTCAATTAGCCTAGCCAGCTTAACTAGCTTCTCCCGGTTTGATGCTGTCAAGACAGGTACTACGTAATCATATTGGATTATAAATATCCTAGCTATGGCAGCCATTACTCTACTATAGCGTGAGTTGGCTTGGTTGGTTGCTGTCTCTCTCTCATCTCTCGCTCCTCCCTGTTAACCATGTCACTTGCTACAGATAGCAGGCCCCTCACCAGCAGCAACAGGAAATGTGAATTATTACGTTGATTATAATTAATGGAAATTTTTGTAGGGGATGATACAATTTCCATACGGGAAAATGTTCAACCTCAAATACACCACAATTTTTAAATGTCCTGCTTTGCATCAAAGTTCTCCTGCAACAGAGTGATCAAATTAAGATCCTACATCTATAAATAATGATGATGCATTTCAGTGAGGATGCTTTTATTTAAATGTTTTCTTATAAATTACCATTTGAACTTAGTCATGCTACCCGTACGTCATCAACACTCCTATTTGACAGTGGCTTGTGTTTGTCCTCAGGAGTTCTCATTCCAGGTGGATGGGGCTCAGAACCTCAGGGTGCTGGTTGTGTTACAGCCAGAGGTAGGAAAGATCTGTGAGGGCCAAGTCCTTGGCAAGACCTCCATACAGGTGTGTGTCTGCATCTGTGCCTAGATGTGTGTATTATTATCTGTTCTCCCATGTTTAGAAGGTGTGTGTGTGTGTGTGTGTGTGTGTGTGTGTGTGTGTGTGTGTGTGTGTGTGTGTGTGTGTGTGTGTGTGTGTGTGTGTGTGTGTGTGTGTGTGTGTGTGTGTGTGTGTGTGTGTGTGTGTGTGTGTGTGTGTGTGTGTGTATACTGTGTGTCACAGGCAGCTGGTGGCACCTTAATTGGGGAGGACAGGCTCATAGTGGCTGGATTGGAATGGTATCGAACACATTAAACATATGGTTTCCTTGTGTTTGATGCCATTCCATTCAATTCATTCCACTTCATTATTATGAGCTGTCCTCCCCTCATCAGCGCCCTGTGCTGTGTGTGCATGTGTGCGTGCGCCTGTGTTCACCTGTTCATGTGTATGTGTTCTAGCTGGACCCAGCCCTCCTACAGAAGCGATGGAGGAGACAGAATGTATCTCTAGGCCAGGTGGTTGTGAGTCTGTCTCTAAAGTACTACCCTCACCCTCTAGACCGGCCCAGTCTGGCCCCAGCCCAGCAACAGCGCATCTTCTGCATGCCCATTGGAGCTGTGGCACAGTGAGTCCTGTCAATCATTACAAATAGTCCAACGAGCTTTAAGGACCTGAGATTTTGGCACACTGGGTGCATCTCAATACTCTAAAGCAGTGGCAGGCAGCCTAGCGGTAAAGAGCGCTAGGCCAGTAACCAAAAGGTGGCTGGTTCAAATCCCTGCGCAGACGAGGTGAAAAATGCCCTTGATTAAGGCACTTAACCCTAATTACTCCTGTAAGTTGTTAAAACACATTTTCCATGGTCTTCAATGAGGTCCAGGGGGCCAAACTGAAAATTGGTCATATTTGTTAAAATTTGCTAAAGATAGTCCTCTATCCATCATTTTTTTATTTTTCAATTACTCCCTGACTGTCTAACTTTTATTTTGGGGATTATTAGCGAGCTGTACAGAGTCAATAAACTTTTTGAATGTAGGTCCATTATCATTTCTACACAGTTTCCATTTGCCTTTAGTCATTTTAAAGTATATTGAGTTTGTTCCTCCCCCCTCAAAAACAAAATGTACCTTTTTATTTTATCATACCACCCACGGGCCGGATTGGACCCCCTGCTCTAAAGTGACTTCCTCTCCTTTTCTCATCTCTTAACTCATTTATTCGTAAGATAATCTTCAATGACACTTTGGGGTCTACTTTAGTCTCCCTCTCCTGGTCTGTTTAATAGTGTTAGGAAGTGAAATGAAACCACTCTGACGGACCGTAACTTCTTGTAATATAAGAATAGCAGATGTGGCAAGACAAGAATGGCATGAAAATGTGCTTTCCCTTTCTCTGAATTGAAATGAGTCATTGCTCTTTGTGTGCATTGCATGTTGAATTTCTCTAGGATAAAGATCATTCAAAACACCATATGAACATCCAATACAAGTTTTTCTACAATGCCGATAGCATATAATGTGTGTATGTGCTGTATGTAGAAACACAACCCGGAGTGTGTGTCTTGTGTGTGTGTGTCCTCTTCCAGACAGGAGGGAGTCCTGGTGCCACATGTGGTGCGTTGCTGTGTAGAGGAGGTGGAGAGGAGAGGAATGGAGGAGGTGGGCATCTACAGGCTATCAGCAGCTACCAGTGACATCAACAACCTCAAGACTGCCTTCAACACCAGTGAGTCTGTGTGTGTTTTTGGTGGGGCTGGAGGTCTGTAGTTCAAGGATGTTGTGGTCTAATGTCAATTTATACTCCCTCTATCACTCTCTCTCTCTTTCTCGCTTACTCCCACCATCTCACCCTTCCCGCTCCCTTTCTTTCCCCCCTATCTCCCTCTTCCCTATCTCCCCTTCCCTTATATCTCTCCCTCCTTTCTCTCTCTCTATCCCCTTCTAGACCTGCGTGAGGCAGTGTCCAGGTTGAGGTGTGTAGATGTGAATGCTGTCTCAGGTATACTGAAGCTCTACTTCAGGGAGCTGCCGGAACCCCTTATACCTACAGAGCTGTTTCAGAGCTTCACCAAGGCGTTGGGTATGTCACACACGCACGCACGCACGCACGCACGCACGCACGCACGCACGCACGCACGCACGCACACACGCACACACACACACACACACACACACACACACACACACACACACACACACACAACACACACACACACACAAACAATTCTCCACTCATACCTGTGTTGTTTCTCTCTGTTAGACATCCCAGACCTGAGCTCCAGGAGTGTGTCCATGTTGTCTCTGCTCCAGTCCTGTCCCTCCGTCAACCAAAACACCTTCCTGTTCCTCCTCCACCACCTCAAACGGTCTCTCTCACCTCTTGTCAATACTTGTTTGCACTAAGTATGTTACTAAAAACATGATACTATTAACATATTACATGTTACTATTTACATTCGGTCATTTAGCAGACACATTTATCACAATATTAAACAAACATCATATCCATGTAATGCTGACCTTATATTGCGTACCATTGTATTTTCCACATGTATTTTTGCCAAAGACATCATATCCTTACGTGTATCTTTGTAAATGACATCATACTCTCACACGTTCTCCAGAGTGTCAGATAGACAGGATGTGAACAAGATGCCTCTAATGAACCTGGCCACTGTGTTTGGTCCCAGTCTACTGCGCCCCCCTGTGGCTGTTCTGGGGCAGAGCAGCCCGCCAGTGGACATTTCTCAGGAGGTGGTGGTGCAGGTTGGTCATAGCATTTCAACTGGGCCTCTGTGGAGAAATAATAATGATTACCTTTATAATACAATATAGTGACGATACAGCCTTTGTTCTAATACACTGAAAGAACACCTGCTCTTTCCATGACATACACTGTCCAGGTGAATACAGGGGAAAGCTATGATCCCTTATTAATGTAACTTGTTAAATCCACTTCAAATCAGTATAGATGAAGGAGAGGAGACGGACTAAATAAGGAGTTTTAAGCCCTGAGACAATGGAGACATGGATTGTGTATGTGTGCCATTCAGAGGGTGAATGGGCAAGACAACATATTTAAGTGCCTTTGAATGGCGTGTGGTAGTAGGTCCCAGGCTCACCAGTTTGTGTCAAGAACTGCAACTCTACTGGGTTTTTCACGCTCAACAGTTTCCCGTGTTTATCAAGAATAGTCCACCACCCAATGGATATCCAGTCAACTTGACACAACTGTGTGAAGCATTGGAGTCAACATGGGCCAGTATCCTTGTGGAACGCTTTCGACACCTTGTAGAGTCCACGCCCACCGCCTAATTGAGGCTGTTCTGAGGGAAAAAAGGGGGTACAACTCAATATTAGGAAGATGTCCTTAATGTCTTGTACACTCATTGTACTTTGACAATGCATCCTACCTCCCTTCTTTTCTCCTATGGCTTTAACTAACCGAGTAATGTCAAATCAGTGATTACCTGATATTAAGGAAAGGAGGATGCATCATTTTATTTTGTTGAAAGAGTACATTGATTTCAAAAACAGTCGTCAAAAGATTATGTTTCTCTGACCCTCTGTGTGTACAGGTCCAGGTTGTGTATTCCTACCTGCAGTGTGACAACCTGCCAGCAGCCCAGACCTGCTTACCACATGACACAGCGACCACTGAGGAGGATTAGACAACCAGCAAGTGAACCAACTCCTGGAAACCTCACGGTTGGCCAACAGAAACTAAGGGGAGAAAAAAAAGAAGACTTGTAAACTACAGACACTGTAAAGATTAAATGTATTTATTTGGGTTGACAGACCTGTCCTTTACTTTATATGAGGTACTAGGTCCTAGGAGGTAGAGAAATGGACAGCAGATGCACATGGGATTGTGTAAGGAGACAGTGGATTTGGGGGTGGGTTGTTGGGATTGGGGTGTGTCTGTGTGTCACACAGTGCAGATGTTGTAAAAAGGTTGGGGGTCACCTCACTGGCTTGAAATCCCATCAGTTATGGTTCAAATCCAACTAGACGGAGTTCACACACACACAAACACACACACACACACACACATACGCACACACACACCCAAGCCACTAGACTGCTTAACAATTCATAAAAATTGCCACAGGACAATTTTTATTGACACCCCCCCTCTTGTACACTGCTGCTACTCGCTGTTTGTTTTTTACCTATGCATAGTCACTTCACCCCCACCTACATGTACACAACTAGCCTGTACCCCTGCACACTGACTCAGTACCGGTGCCCCCTGTATATAACCTCGTTATTCTTATTGTGTTACTTTTTATTATTACATTTTATTTTAGCCTACTTGGTAAATATTTTCTTCTTCTTGAACTGCACTGTTGGTTAAGGGCTTGTAAGTAAGCATTTCACGGTAAAGTCTACACTGTTGGTTAAGGGCTTGTAAGTAAGCATTTCACGGTAAAGTCTACAGGTGTTGTATTCGACACATGTGGCAAATCAGGTTTGATTTGATTTGACACCATCACTACTGCACCCACCCCAATTGGGGGGGGGGGTCCTTTTGAGGCCCCACTCCCACAACACCTGGACAGGGTAGGCTAATGTTACCTCTCCCCCTCAGCCTTTTGATCCCTAATCCCACCTATCCCTAACCCGGGCCCCCCCGACCCTTTCTCCTCCTTCTCCCACCACACATTCCCACAGACTCTGAGCGTTTTGGGAAGCCCATTGCATGGTGTCAGATGTGTGTGTGTGTGTGCCTGCCTGCCATAACAACGTCCAGACCGCGCCTTGAAACAAAGAAACGCGGAACCCTCGCTATGGCCCCTGGTGTCATAAATCACCTGTCCCCACTAACCCTGCGACTGCCAAAATAAAGTTCCCATTGCAAACTACAAACACATCATAGCACAATGGAGCTGGAGCCTGGAGAAGCTGTGACTGAATAGTAGAGGGGAACAGACATCCATGACCAAAGGCTTCAGAGGACAGACAGGACTATACAATATCTTTAGGGTGGAAGGGTGAGAGGTCAAATGTACTATAGGCAAGGCTAAGGATAGGTAGAGGTGGTTAGACAGCAAAGGCGAAAGTATGTCATGCATTAACCCAGAATGAATGGACAACACCTGTGTGTGTCACTTTGTTATAATCAAAGGATATAACTGGGTTGTACAGTAACAGTATAAAAATATATGCCACTGAAAGTGAGCTGTGCTGTATTTGTAACCCCCTGTAGCTAGCTGTAGAGAGAGAGGGGGCCTGGTGGACAGAGGGTTGGGTTGGGGGCCAGAGAGAGGAGGCCTGGTGGACAGAGTGGTGGGTTGGGGGCCAGAGAGAGGAGGCCTGGTTGACAGAGGGTTGGGTTGGGGGCCAGAGAGAGGAGGCCTGGTTGACAGAGGGTTGGGTTGGGGGCCAGAGAGAGGAGGCCTGGTGGACAGAGGGTTGGGTTGGGGGGCAGAGAGAGGAGGCCTGGTGGACAGAGTGGTGGGTTGGGGGCCAGAGAGAGGAGGCCTGGTTGACAGAGGGTTGGGTTGGGGGGCAGAGAGAGGAGGCCTGGTGGACAGAGTGGTGGGTTGGGGGCCAGAGAGAGAGAGAGAAGAAGCCTGGTGGTCAGAGGGATGGGTTGGGGGGGGCAGAGAGAGGGGGCCTGGTGGACAGAAGGGTGGGTTGGGGGGCAGAGAGGGGGTAGAGAGGAGGGGTGGGAGAGAGAGGTGGGGGGGTGCGAGGGGCAGGATTTGGCCAAAGTCGAGGCACGCTTGATTAGTCCTAATCTGGGGGGACTCGGGTTGCCGTGGCCGCAGCGTGTCCGTATGGAAAGCATGCAGGCAGCGGATCAGAAGGATTGACCTCTCCCTTTCAGGTTAACAGAAGCTGTGTGTGTGTGTGTGTGTGTGTGTGTGTGTGTGTGTGTGTGTGTGTGTGTGTGTGTGTGTGTGTGTGTGTGTGTGTGTGTGTGTGTGTGTGTGTGTGTGTGTGTGTGTGTGTGAGGTGAAGCCACACAGCTCGTTGAACTTCGTCTTGGGTGTTTGATTCTGAGAATGTGTGTGTCTATGTGAGAAAGAGAGAGAGACTGAGGGAAGAAAGAGGGAGAGAAATGACAGGTGAAGAGAGAAAGAAATAGAGGAGGGGGGGGAGAGAGAGAGAGGAAATAAGAATGGAAGATAGGAAAGAGTTTGCAGGAGGTCTAATTAAACTTTGGCTCTGGTTGCGGTGCAGACCTCATGCCTCGTAAAAGCCTCTCTCACAGGCAGTAAACATGGCACCTCTCGACAACACACAGAGGCAGTTACAAACACCATGTAGCAGCTAATCCCTCACACACACACACACACACACACAGCCTCCTAGCCTTGATGACAGCTTTGCACACTCTTGGCAATCTCTCAACCAGCTTCACCTGGAATGCTTTTCCAACAGTCTTGAAGGAGTTCACTCTGCGGTCCAACTCATCCCAAACCATCTCAATTAGGTTGAGGTCGGGTGATGGTGGAGGACAGGTAATCTCATGCAGCACTCCATTACTCTCCTTCTTGGTCAAATAGCCCTTACACAGCCTGGAGGTGTGTTGTGTCATTGTCTTGTTGAAAAGAGATGATAGTCCCACTATGCACAAACCAGATGGGATGGCGGATCGCTGCAGAATGCTGTGGTAGCCATGCTGGTTAATTGTGTATTGAATTAAAAATAAATCACAGACAGTGTCACCAGCAATGCACCACCACACCATCATCCCTCCTCCTCCATGCTTCACGGTGGGAACCAACAATCTCAAATTTGGAGTCATAAGACCAAAGAACAGATTTCCACCAGTCTAATGTCCATTGCTTGTGTTTCTTGGCCCAAGTCTCTTCCTTTTATTGTTGTCCTTTAGTAGTGGTTTCTTTGCAGAAATTTGACCATGAAGGCCTGATTCAAGCAGTATCCTCTGAACAGTTAATGTTAAGATGTGAAATTTTCAGGATTGACTGACCTTTGCTTATTTGAGCTGTTCTTGCCCTAATACGGACTTGGTCTTTCACCAAATAGGGCTATCTTCTGTATACCACCCCTATCTTGTTAAAACACAACTGATTGGCTAAAACGCATTAAGAAGGAAAGAAATTCCACAAATTAACTTTTAACAAGGCACACCTGTTAATTGAAATGCATTCCAGGTGACTACCTCATGAAACTGGTTCGAGAGAATGCCAAGAGTTGAGAGAATGCCAAGAGTGTCCAAAGCTGTCATCAAGGCAAAGGGTGGCTACTTTGAAGAACCTGAAATTTAAAACATATTTTGATTTGTTTAAAACTTTTTTGGTTACTACATATGTATTATTTCATATTTGTGTTGTCTTCACTCTTATTCTACAATGTAGAAAATAGTAAAAAAAAGAATGAGTAGGTGTGTCAAAACTTTTGACTGGTACTGTGCGTGTGGAGGCAAAACTTACACTTGCTACCATCCCTCATGCATGTGTGCTTTGTATTTTTTTGTCATTGTTTACATTACATATGTAAATAGCAAATTGCGTAACGTTTACAAACTGATTTGCAAAGTTTGTCTGAATAAACCATAAAACAACTTGAATGCTGTAGGCTTACAGTGGTTGTATACTCAGTGCTTGCAGGTCACTAGCGTGTGTGTGTAAGTGTGTGTGTGTTCAAGTCTGTGTGTGTGTGTGTGTGTGTGTGTGTGTGTGTGTGTGTGTGTGTGTGTGTGTGTGTGTGTGTGTGTGTGTGTGTGTGTGTGTGGGGGAGTTTTCAGATCAAACTCACTGTCGTCAGGGGGTCAACTGTGAAGACGGCTGCTGACAGGTGTTCCTGGAAAAACAGAGCAGGTGCATCTCTCTCTCTCCCAACCCTCTCTCTTACTCTCACAACCCTCTCTCTCTCTCTCCCAACCCTCTCTCTCTCCCAACCCTCTCTCTCTCTCTCCCAACCCTCTCTCTCTGTCTTTTTCTTTCTCTCTGTCTTGCATTCACACTCTCATCTTCTCCACACACACACACACAAAGACACACACACACACAGCCACAGACACTCTCCCTCCCTCTGTGTGTGGGGTACCCTAGAGAGGTCATCAGTCAGCAAAGCTATTTTTCTCCTCATTTTATTTTCAATCACAGGAAACATCACAACATGGGCCAACCAATCACAGGCTACATCACAACATGGGCCAACCAATCACAGGCTACATCGCAACATGGGCCAACCAATCACAGGCTGGCTACATCATAACATGGGCCAACCAATCACAGGCTACATCACAACATGGGCCAACCAATCACAGGCTACATCACAACATGGGCCAACCAATCACAGGCTACATCACAACATGGGCCAATCAGTCAACCATACAAAGCTATAAGAACAACATGACAACTGACAATTGGGAGCTCCTTCATAGGTCTCACCCCTCACTCTTACTCCCTCCCCTCCTCACTCATACCCCTTACCTCTTCCCCTCCTCACTCTTTCCCCTCCTCACCCCTCCTCACCGTTTCCCCTCCTCACCCCTCCTCACCGTTTCCCCTCCTCACCCCTCCTCACCGTTTCCCCTCCTCACCCCTCCTCACCGTTTCCCCTCCTCACCCCTCCTCACCGTTTCCCCTCCTCACCGTTTCCCCTCCTCACCCCTCCTCACCGTTTCCCCTTCTCACCGTTTCCCCTCCTCACCCCTCCTCACCGTTTCCCCTCCTCACCGTTTCCCCTCCTCACCCCTCCTCACCGTTTCCCCTCCTCACCCCTCCTCACCGTTTCCCCTCCTCACCGTTTCCCCTTCTCACCCCTCCTCACCGTTTCCCCTCCTCACCGTTTCCCCTCCTCACCCCTCCTCAACGTTTCCCCTCCTCACCGTTTCCCCTCCTCACCGTTTCCCCTCCTCACCCCTCCTCACCGTTTCCCCTCCTCACCCCTCCTCACCGTTTCCCCTCCTCACCGTTTCCCCTCCTCACCCCTCCTCACCGTTTCCCCTCCTCACCCCTCCTCACCCTTTCCCCTCCTCACCGTTTCCCCTCCTCACCGTTTCCCCTCCTCACCCCTCCTCACCGTTTCCCCTCCTCACCCCTCCTCACCGTTTCCCCTCCTCACCGTTTCCCCTCCTCACCCCTCCTCACCGTTTCCCCTCCTCACCGTTTCCCCTCCTCACCCCTCCTCACCGTTTCCCCTCCTCACCCCTCCTCACCGTTTCCCCTCCTCACCGTTTCCCCTCCTCACCCCTCCTCACCGTTTCCCCTCCTCACCCCTCCTCACCGTTTCCCCTCCTCACTGTTTCCCCTCCTCACCCCTCCTCACCGTTTCCCCTCCTCACCCCTCCTCACCGTTTCCCCTCCTCACCGTTTCCCCTCCTCACCCCTCCTCACCGTTTCCCCTCCTCACCGTTTCCCCTCCTCACCGTTTCCCCTCCTCACCCCTCCTCACCGTTTCCCCTCCTCACCCCTCCTCACCGTTTCCCCAGGGCTGGGGTGCTATACATATTTTCCAGACCAAAACAGAATGCATGACATCACATTTGACCAATGCTTTTTTAGATGTATATCTCTAGTTCTAAACGTCTGTGGTAGGATTCATGCTCTATCTGAGAGTCATATTCTATCTTAGAGCGACTCAACGTTCCTCTAAATGGCAGTTCGTTGGTGTCGGTTTCTTAGACTATGGTTTCATCGCTCAACCCATGGGAACCGTGCCTCCGTGAACATAAGGTTGTGTCACTTGACCCGATGTTGTGTATCTGCCACTGAAAGGAACTCTCAACCGAAGTGGTGTGACAAGCACAAAGTAGGACAGTCAGTTGTAGACAGTATTTGTACAGTACTATATTACATGAAAAACACCTTTATTTTCATCTCTGAGGTCATTTTGTGAGGTAGAGTGTTATAGAGTCCACGGCTATGGAGAAGTCATGACAGGCGTGGTGGCGAGGCGTCGGTGAGACGCCTTCAAACCTACTCAATCATATATCCGTATTATTGGATTCTTGTTTGTTTTGCTTTTTCAAGCGCTTTGAGATTATTTTAGTAATGAAAAGTTGAATCAAGTATTATTAGTAGTAGTGTATACTTTGGGACACATATTGCCCATACTGTATTGACATAAATAAATATATGTATGTCAGTTTACTATGCATTTATTGCAATCGTGATCCATCCCAAAGCACCCTGGATCTATTCTTGCCTTTAAATATTCCTAAACGTTTCTAAGCATAAATACGATTCAGATAGTTTTTCAAGAAAACATTTGACTTTATGTAATTCAATAAAAACACCTATTTCCACTTTTACAGTGTTCATTCACTCTCAACAATACTAAGCCGATTCAGTAGAAAACATTATAATGGCAACGTTTGAGTCCTTTTCTCCATGACTCTGTTTTTAGCTCAAGCACCTGGAAGTTTGATTTCTGAACAGATGACCAACCTCTCATCTCCTCATTGGAAGTTGAAGGGAAAGATGTCGGGAACAACTGATCATCCCTCCGTTTCTCTGGACATTGGACACCCAGTGCTTACACAGTCTGACAGAGACCACTTGCTCCCTCTCTCCCTTCTCCATTTATCACTCACCCCCCTCTCCTTATGAGAAGAACGGCAAAGGGATATAGCCCATCTATTTGACAATATTACTTCATTTCTTTGTCCCTTCTTCTTTCTCTCTCTTCTTCCTCCTACATTTCAGACAGGGGTCTGGGTTGAACATACGAGACTGGGTGTGGAGGTGGATGGAGTCTGTTCCTGTTGCTCTTCCTGGGATTGTGAAGGTCCAGGTCTGTGGTGTGATGAGGACTGTGTATGAGTGTTTGTGTCCAACGCCACAGAGTTCTCTGCCTCCTCTTCCATGTCTTTCACAGAGTCTGAGGGTGTGTGTGAATGTGAATGTTTGTGTGGGTGCACCTTGACCTCTGTCTCTTTCTCTGTCACAAGGTGAGGTGGGGTGTACTCTGAGTGATGGTGCTTCGAGTGGCCCCCATGGGGGTCCCCACCCCCGGGCAATTTTGGGGGGCAGCGGCCCCTCTTGTCCTGCCCCCTGAACCCTCTCAGTTTGGGATTCCAGTGCTCCCTCCACTGGAGAGCCAGTGTGGATCTATCGGCGACCAGCCGTCGCTCCTCGGGGCCCCAGTTCCGCCTCCCCCCTTCGGCCCCAATCAGCAGGAAGGTGCGGCCCACCTGGAGGGCGGGGCAGCCGCAGCCCAGGTCGCGGTCGGGAACCCACAGTGCCTGGGGGCCCTTGCGAACGCGGGAGGAAGAACCCGAACGGAACACGGTCTGGATCCAGACCGAGAACTGCCACCAGGGGCCTGAACGCTCCATCCCTCTGACCTGTAGCTTCAGGACTGGGAGGGGGGGGGGGGGGGGAGAATTGCTTGAATTTTGTATTTTTGTATTCTGCAGCCATGCCAAAGTCATTGTACCTTACAGTTCTTACCAAAGTCCTTTAGACAGTACGTCTCCAGGTTCATCCTCAATTTAACCAGCGATGGCTGGCAATACGATACACACTCCTCATCTGAGAGAGAGAGAGAGAGAGAGAGAGAGAGAGAGAGAGAGAGAGAGAGAGAGAGAGAGAGGGAGGGGAGGTTGAGGGGGAACAAGAGAACGAGGAGGAGAGAAAGGGAGAGGGAGGGAATGTATTGAATGAGAGAGAGCATCTCACTGCGACACATGTCTGTACCACTAATTACAATATGCCCTGCTTCTATTTGTCATCACAGTATCTTATGTCTAACAGATGCCTCTCTGGAGTCCAGCAGCAGGTGAAATATCCCCCTACCACCACTAGAGGGAGCTAGACAGCTACCAATCCAGTAGACCATTACAGCTGAGACTCACACAGGGTACAGTATGTATCTAATTGGAAAGTTATCAGTCACCAACTCTAGTCCAAAAGAGTTACAGTTATTCTGTTTGAAAACACTTGAAATCAGTTAATCCGTCGCTGATCAGCATTTATTTTATCTAGGTGTGAAAGTGCTGGGCTGAAACAAAAGCCTGTAACTCCCCAGGTCCAGCGTTGGGGGGAACCACTGAAATTGTGGCCCAATATTACAGTTCAATATAGTAGATTGTGTTGAGACTTGCAACCGTGTTTTCATTCTCAACCCAAACTCACCTACACTGTACTGGGGTTGGTACACAGGTGTGGTGGGGCTTGCTTCCTCCTGGACTCCTACAGATAAAAACAAACACGGGTTGTATGTCATATAGAGGTGAAAGTTGAGAATAGACAGGGACAGGGTGTGAATACAATGCCTTTTAGCTTGACCCTACTTATACAGACATGTTTTTGTGCACTGTAAGTGACAGATGTGTGTATTATTATCTGTTCTCCCATGTTTAGAAGGTGTGTGTGTGTGTGTGTGTGTGTGTGTGTGTGTGTGTGTGTGTGTGTGTGTGTGTGTGTGTGTGTGTGTGTGTGTGTGTGTGTGTGTGTGTGTGTGTGTGTGTGTGTGTGTGTGTGTGTGTGTGTGTGTGTGTGTGTGTGTGTGTGTGTGAGTTGCATGGGAGAGAATTTGAATATGTGTGCTATGCGTGAATGCCTGTCGGTGTGTGTGTGGAATTCCCATGTGGAGGATGAGTGTGTGTCTGGAGGAGTTGGTGTGTGGTCCTCAAAGAGTCAGAAATCCACCTCTGTGACTAGCCCCACACACACACACACACACACACACACACACACACTCACTCACTCACTCACTCACTCACTCACTCACTCACTCACTCACTCACTCGCACTCACTCACACTGATGCAAATGTTTTTTTCAGAGTTTATTTCAGTCATACCACAGGTCTGTCTCTCTGGTTGTCTGTCTATCTAATGTCACCTTCATGACCCTAGAAGTGTCAGCCTACCGCATGTACACCTGGGCTATCCATATATTATCCTGGCTTTAAGTACGTGTGTGTGGCTTTGGGGCCCACTATATATTACCCTGGCCCTCACTGCGTCCTGTGTCCCTGTCCTCTCTGACACAACTGGGACAGTCAATGATACCCTACACCCCATCCACGCAGACTGGGGTAGGAGGGCCCAGAGTTAGAGTTAGTTCTGAACTGGAGTTGGGATTAATCCTATTGGGGGTTGGAGCATGCACGTGCACATGCGTGCGTATGCTCACATACTCAAGACGTGCAATGAGATTTGTGTGTGTGCATACATCTGTGTGTGTGTCTGCATATGTCTGTGTGTGTGTCTGCATATGTGTGTGTGTGTGTGTGTGTGTGTGTGTGTGTGTGTGTGTGTGTGTGTGTGTGTGTGTGTGTGTGTGACCTCAATACATGTCCTAGCCTATCTGTTCAGACAACTGGTGTGGCCACCACAAAACCCAGATCAGCAACCTACTAATTATACACCTGGCTCCTTTTCCGATGATGACTTTAGCTTTAAGGGCGAGTTAGCTTCCTGTGGCTGAGGTCTCAACTCATCACCGCTAACTTTGTTTTTAGCCAGCGAGCGGCTGGCTTTTGCTGGACGAGGGGAGAGAGAGAGAGAGAGAGAGAGAGAGAGAGAGAGAGAGAGAGAGAGAGAGAGAGAGATGAAGAGAGACGGGGGGAGAGAGAGAGAAGAGAGAAGAGAGAGAGGCTATAGATAGCCATAAGATGGGTTCAGTAGTAAAAACAAACAAGGTTTTCTTTCACTCACTCCTTTCACCGGAAGAGTTATGAGTCTGGAGTGGGGGGCGTTTTGAGGGATGCGCGACAGGTGCGAAACCCAGACCCATGTCACCTGATTAGGGCTTAGAAAGTGTCGCCGCCCGGGCCAATCCATGTGTGGTTGTCGGCACTCCCGCGATTAGACGCAGAAACACACATGGATTAACGCTCGCTGTTCGAAAAAGCAAAGCTACGACTGCAGGAGTGTAGAGGATAAAGTGTTTAAAATCCCTGATCTAGGATCAGTGAGAGACAAGGCCTGTTCATAGAGGCCTTACGGGCTCCCTACATTAGCACTGTTGTGGAAACTGTAAAACTAACATTGTTGGAAATCAGAGGAGGGAGGATCCAGGGTGATTTGGACAAATTAATATAGATATTTGATAGCCGAGGATGGCTCCTTTTATACAGGTTTGATAAAGGCTTAAATTAGGTTTTCAAAAAACAAATTAGGTTGAGAGAGAGAGAGAGAGAGAGAGAGAGAGAGAGAGAGAGAGAGAGAGAGAGGCAGATAAAGGGCCATTGAGTTTCACATCACGAGTTACAATGAGATTAATTTCCTATTGGAAACCAAAATCCCAAGGGAGTGAGACTCAAGTGACTATGAAAGTCTGTAGTTGGGCTTAGTTGGCCTGTCCACATAAACCAAAGACTATGCAGTAAAATGTGTGCCATTTTGGTTCCAAAGCTCCAGGATAATCACATTCTTTCATGAATCACCATTAGAATCTTATTGTCTGGCCCTACATGGAGGCCAGTTTCCAGACAGAGTAGGTAGGTACAGTTGACTTACGGATGCAGGGCCGGAGGGGCGAGCGCCCCTGTTTGTAGCCAAGGGCGCAGCGGTTGCACTTCAAACCCGTTACCCCATCCCGACACAAACACTGTCCTGATGTCTGGTTACACCAGCGACCCACAGCACCCATAGGATGACACTGGCACGCTGAGAGAGACAGAGAAGAGGATTGAAGGATGGGAGGAGAGAAAGAAATAGATTAATGCTAATGCAACAAAAAAAACTAGACAGCATTGCATAATTGGTAACATTGGCTCCTTTCATGCTAATCAAGCCTTGAAATTGAGAGAGAGAGAGAGAGAGAGAGAGAGAGAGAGAGAGTGAGAGTGTGTGTGTGTGTGTGTGTTGGGGTTATCCAAAGGGCACAGACAAAGAGGAAGCCGTTCTTTAGTAGGTCTGTTTTTCCTCCAGTAAAGTAATTTAAACAAACCCTTACAGCTACTCCAAACACCTTTAAATAATTAGCTTTGCAGGCAAGTCACTAAGGTTTAAATCACTAGATTTGGAAAAAGGCTGACTTGACCTGAACATTGATCAAATAAACATGATTGATTTATCTATCATTGATTATTACATCAAATAATATTATGACACATAAATAGCACTAAGGTAACTGACATAAGTTAGCTAGCTATACTGTAGCCTATAAATGTCTATAGCTTGGGTGCCAGTCTGTTTCTTCTCCCTTCTCAACTCCTTGTAACACCAAACTTGGCATGACAATACCATAGAGCGTTTCCTTACAAAATCAAGACAAAAGAATGACATGATTTGGGGGACTTTCACTAAATGTAATCCATAGAATGGTCCTATTGAGAAAGGCTCGTTGACATACTGTATATTTAACATTTGAATCTAAAAGCATAATTGAGAACTCTGGGGAGGTTTGAGAACGGAGCAGAAGACACATTTCAGTTGTTCTGTGTAACTAATGGACAATAAAGTTGTATTGTATATCTATGGCATTTTGGCCTTACCCAGGCCTCCTTTAAGACTCCATAATGTTTCATCTGTAGGTGCTACAAAGCAGAACATTGTTTCAAATGAAGCTTTACCACTTGTTCTGTAATATGCGTAGTATTTTGGTTTCAAGAAAAAACATATTCATTTCAATATTGAAAAGATAAACATGAATATTGAAAAAACAAATGTTTTGACTTGGCACATTTTTCAATCTACAGTGGTTCTTCCTTTAAAAGTTGCGTTGTACTGTAGCACAGGTTGCAGGCTGCCGCAGAATTCTATGGCACGTCATTAAAGTGTCAGACATTGTTGCATTAATGCTAGTTAGTGCTAGTTTGACCACCAGAGGGCATCTTTGAGAAGCATTTGACTGTTTTTAATATTGGCTGTTCTAGAGAATTTAAAGCCGTTTTTTAAAAAATAACATAGTATATGGGATTGATTTTAAGAATGTAGCTTAATTAATTGTATTAATATTATGGTGTATTGTTGAACATAATATACTCTACGGGCTTATCAAAGTTCCAGACTGACCCATTTTATTCAGAGAAATTGGCATAGTAGGCAATGTAACCAATCACAGCCCTCTTTTTACTTGTATCATTGCACATCCTGACCATTTTGAATCCATTTTCACATTCACTCTGTTGGTTATGCTTACAAATTGGATCGTACCTCTAAAAGTAGCAGAGATCCCCACCCACTCTGGAACTTTGATATGCCCGTATATAATATTATGTTCAATAATATATTGAGGAATTTGTCAAATCTAAAATGGTATATTTTCAATATTCATGTTCATATTTTTCAATATTCATGTTCATATTTTTCAATATTCATGTTCATATTTTTCAATATTCATGTTCATATTTTTCAATATTCATGTTCATATTTTTCAATATTCATGTTCATATTTTTCAATATTCCAAAATTAATGTATTTTTTTATTATTGAAATCAAAATACTACTTATATTACAGAGCAAGCTGTAAAGCCTATATTACATTTTTTGTTGTTGTTGCTTTGTAGCATCTACGAATGAAACATTCTGTAGTCTTAAAGGAGGCCTGGGCATGGCCAAAATGTCATAAATATGCCAATGTTGAATAACTCTGTCTCAATCGTGCTTTTAGATACAAATGTCAAATATACGTCAACAAGCCTTTCCCCAAAGGACCATTCTATGGATTACATTTTGTGAAATCTTTCTTGTCCTGGTTTCGTGAGGAATAAGGAGTTGGCAAGACCTGAAACCGACTAACATCCAGGCTAAAATATCCCATTCAAGTTCTCCAATATTGCTCAAACACACACAGTCAATCAGTCACACAGACACACACCTGCATGTGTCGTGTGCATGACCGAACCACACACCATTAACAGTGGTTATATTAGAACTTAGGTCAACCGCCCAATGAGCATGCCAGAGTGTCACAGTCACTTGGGACATGTGACCAGTCAAAGGTCAAATGGCAGAGTGGATTCCAGCCAGTGGTAACAACATGGACACTGGATCCAGTCAAGCACAAAGGGGAATATTTGTAACCCTAACAGGAATAACTGTTCTCTGTCACAATGTAACCACCTCATAAACACTGAGGCAGGTACACAGACACATGTAGACAAACCCCGTAGACTGGCAGATACACAAAAGAGAAACAGATATACTTGGACACACATACATCTCTGCATGGATAAGATACACCGCTGGTCAGAACGACCTGATACAGACACAACTTTAATGCTCTCTCTCTCTCTCTCTCTCTCTCTCTCTCTCTCTCTCTCTCTCTCTCTCTCTCTCTCTCTCTCTCTCTCTCTCTCTCTCTCTCTCTCTCTCTCTCTCTCTCTCTCTCTCTCTCTCTCTCTCTCTCTCTCTCTCTCTCTCTCTCTCTCTCTCTCTCTCTCTCTCTCTCTCTCTCTCTGACTGACATTGGCAAGCCTTGTGGTGGTTGGGTAGCTTGCCGTGGTCACGGGTGTGTCCATTCTGGCAGTACTGGCAGTGGCGTCCCGCTGTGTGATGCCGACACTTCAGACATACCCCCCCGCTGCGCCGGCCCGACTGCTGGAACACCTCCATGCTGAACCGACACTTAGAGGAGTGGCCGTTACACTCACACGCTGGGGGTAGGAGAGAGGAGGGGAAGGGGAGGTGGGAGGAGGGGAGGGAATGAATTTCAGTGAAAGCTAGTAAAGTTTACATTCATGATCCAATATGCACTCACTCACACATACAGACATGCACGCACACACGCAGATGCACAAACACACACAGTAATGGGGGGGTGTGACTCACAGACGCACGGGTGTGGCTGACTGGGCGTGGCTCGTTGCCAGGGCCTGTCGTAGTAGAAGTCCTCACATACGTCGCAGTCTGCCCCCGCTGTGTGGTGCTCACACACACACACCACCCGGTCCGCGTCGTCATGACGACACCGTGAGGCATGCCCGTTACACTTACACCTGCCCCCCACCTGCAGGTCCGAGAGGGCCAGGGGGGGCCGGACAGGGGGGGCGGAGATCAATGGGGAGGGAGGAACTAGCTGGAGATTCCGATTGTTGTTTCTCCTCCTCCTCAATTCCCGCCCCTTGTTGTCCTTCCCCTGCCCCTCAATTGTCCAATCACAGACGCCACCTTCCTGGCACGGACTCCAATGGTGACCCCCCTCCCTTTTGAGGCCACGCCCTTTTCCTTTACCGTTCCCTCTCTTGGAGGTGTCCATTGCCTGAGTGTCTCGTTCTAAATCCTTCCGGGTCACATTGTGTCCATCCTCTCCCTGACCTCCCGACCCTTTGTTGTGACCCCTCCGCCAGGATTTGTCCATTTTCTCTCCTCTGCTTCTCCCTCGTTTTTCTGTCTTTTTCCTCTCCTTCTCCACAAACCCCCAAGCATTGTTGTCCCCATTCACCTGACCAACCACAGCTTTATTCTTCGACCCCACCCTCCACCTCAGAACCCCAGCATCTGCTCCCAATCCCACACCCACCCCCCTATCCTCCGAACTTCCCAACTTAGTCTGCTGGGACTGGGTCACCTGGTGGAAGACCACCCGTATGTCCGTGGCCGTCACCCAGTCCTGCAGGGTGGGGCTGTAGTCAAAGTCTGGAGAGGAGGGCCTTCCATCCAGGGTGGAGAAGGCCAGAACCATGCCTCCCCGGTGCCTCTGCAGGGGCCGGGGGTCCGAGCACAGAGGCTCTGTCTCCTGGTGCCTGGTCTGGGCCACCGTCTGGGCCTGGAGCCCAAAACTCCCGGGGCAGTCGCTGGAGTAATGCTGCATGGGCCTCCAGGTGCGCCCGTGATCCATGGACTTGAGCAAAGAGACGGAGACCGGATCCGACGGCTCCCCCTGCTGGCAGAACTGCAGGCTGATGTAAGTGACCTCAAAGCGCCGGCCCAGGGGGAGGGTGAGAACCCAGTCCCCGCCGTCGGTGCCTCCCACCTGGGCTGTCCAGCAGGTCAGGTTGTAGGGGTTGTGGAGGTCCGTGACGGAGCTGACGTTAACAGCATTTTGGTCAGGAGGTCCTCGGAGGGAGTTGGCGGCACTGACTGGGACACCGTAGGCGGCATTGATGAATTCCGACAGGCAGTGTCGCGGACGCCCATCCAGGTGGTAGCAGGGGTCATGGGGAGAAGTCCAGCTCAGAGGGGAGTGAGAGAGTGAACGGGAAAGGAGGGAAAGAGGGAGAAAAGTGAGGACTAGTAGGAGAAAAGAGAGGGAGAAGGAGGGGGGAGGGGAGACGGGCAGGAACATCATGTCATCGAGCCTGTGGGAGAAAATGATAAAATAAAAATATTTTAGGGGATAAAGCGACAGTGAAATCATAAAAGGAAAATATACTGATGGATTTATATGACTTGTGGTTGGAGCCAAAGGGAGGGGCCTTCTGAGGTAGAAAGACCACCTGTCCCTTTACTGAAAACACCAGTTCGCACCACCACCTTGAACATTTAACTCTCATGTAATCCAGCCAAATCTATCTTCTCCCTTAACCAGGCCTCTTTCAGTGAGTTTTAGATGACTGTCTGGATGAAAGCTTATAAAGAGTGGATGAATGTATGGATGAGAGCGTATAGGAAACTAGCGGGTCTGTCCAGGATGACAAAAAGCAGCTGGGTCTGAAAACACAAGCTGGGCGGCATCCATCATCTTTATGGTCCTCCTTTCAAATTCTTCTACCGCCGCTCTGCTCCACTCCGCTCTACTCAACACACATGGGCAACAACCCGAGTTTTGGAGAACCCAATGTGTGGATAGAAATGGAAGGAGAGAGAGAGAGAGAGGATGTGAGAAAGAAAGTCGGGAGTGGAAGACGAAGGGGAAAGATTTATAGAAGAGAATGCGAGAAATGTGTGTTCGGCTTAAAGCCCCTGTACAGCCACTTCCTGGGAGAAGACAAACACACTTATGTACGTCCACGGTGTGAACGGATTTTTTTCCCCCTCGTAAGACGGCTGGTGATGTGCTAAATGTGTTCGTCTGTCAGGAATTGATACTGATACCAGAGAAGGTTACTTCATTTACGCCTGCAGACATGTGCGAACAATGCGTCGACTTTTCCTGACAACATGATCTACGACAAGAAACGTTGCAGTTTTATATGAGCTCACACGGATGAGTTAAGGGAAAGCGAGCAAGGATCCCACCCAACACTTCGCTTCACACCAAACAACTTATGAAGAGGCACATTGTTAGGATCCATCTCTTCTTCAGGCCCTCCTCTTTCTTTCTTTCTTTCCTTCTTTCTTCCTCCTCTTTTCTTTCTCTGTCTACCGTGCAGTGCTTCTCTCTTTCCTTCTATCCTCCCTCTCTCATTCTCTTTCTTTCTTTATAGTATCTTTCTCCTCTCTCTTATTCCCTCTCCCCCTTCCCTCCTTCTCTACCCTTTCTGTCCCCTCTCTTTCTCTCTCTCTCTCTATCACCTGCCCCCTTCGTTCTGTTCTGGGAATATCTCTAACTGCGTCTAGATTGATGATGTCCTAACAAGCGTTTGACACTGACAGCACAGTCAGCAGGCCTGTATAAACCAACCCCATAGGAGAGGAGAGAGGAGAGGAGAAGAGTTGGGAGCCTCCCAGGGCTAGTCATCCCACTCAATTAGACCACAGCCGGAAACTTGAGGCTTCCCTTAGGACCACAGCACTATATGTGGGTCTAGGGGGGGTTACAATGAGAGTCGGCAACTAAAACAACCTATATTACTCAACTGACCCCCCAAAATGAGTTATGATTCCTCCGTGCCCAAAAAGTGGTCCGTCCCAACCTAGCTCTGTGAAATCGGGCAGATGAGGCGTATCAGGCGTATGTTTCAAGTGTCATTATTGGAAACGCCAAGGCCCGGCGGCTGAGGTGATGAGCGGTCCGACTGCGGCCCCTGTCCCGCCGCACCGCATTCCGGGGGTCCGGTGTGCGCCCCCTGAGCATTCCACACGTGTTGCAACATATCCAGCTGGGAACCCAGACGTCCCTCTAAAAGCTGAGCCTCATTAATTGATCGACTGATAAATTGAGTCTCAGGTTTCATAACGGCGTCAGAGTTTCGCTGGAGGGGGAGGGGGTGTCTGGTAGGTGATGTATAGTCAGGGCTGGGGGGGGGGTGATGGTATATAACAGGGGTTCCCAAACTTTTTTGGTTCGTGACCCACCAATTGAGGTGCCTTTTGAGTCGAGACCCACCATAAGGGTTGACCAAAGAATAAGAATAAATCAAAAATATCATCTTGGCAGTGGACAGAAAACGCTGTAGTTTTAAAGCTAATTTACTGCAATTCTAGTCATTTTGAGATGGCTAGTACTGTGTTATTATGCTCAAACATTATAACATAATCAATAGGTACCTGACTGAATGGCTTTTATTTTGCTGATTGTAAATTCTCAGATTAGAGGAGTTTCTTTTTTAGATAGGTCCATTATTGCTTCTACATACTTTCAATTTGGTTTTAGTTGTTTAAGTTTACACTGAATAAGTATTTCCCAAAAAATGAATGCACAAAAAATGTAATCCCACCGTGGGTTCCGACCCACAGTTTGGGAAACACATGTATATAATGAGAGTAAAGTGAGGGTTAGGGGAATTTGTGGAAGGGGGGTTGTGTGGTGATGGGGGATGTCTGAAATTCAGACTAGATGTGGTTGGTGGGTAAGGGGGGAAAGAGGGATAAAAGGGGTAAGAGGGCTAAGGATACAGGCCATAGCGGCGAGGGGGTTGTTTGCCATTCCCCATGGCGTGAGTTGCACTTGTCTCGGGCACATTACCTCGTCGCTAATGAAACATACTGTAGCCCCCATTACAAACTACATGATAGATGGAAGCTCTTCAGAGAAGATCACAGTGCTCTTTAAAGTGCTACTCACCCCCAAACGTCCCCCAGGCCAAATGCAGACCCCCTCACCCCCCTCTGCTCCGAAACCAGATCGCCAGTCTCGCACCAGGGATGTAACCCAACCACCGGATACCGTTTCAACGGTTTTCCTCTGTCGCTTTCCATAAATTCACACGCCTGGCATGCCAGAAGAACATGGTGGATGAGTGGCATTTCTATTTCATTGACCCCCTTTAGTTTTAAAGACAAATAGAAGAGAGGAAGAACACTCATATCCCACATGCTGGACAACATACATATCCATCCACTACAATAACCTTTAATGGAGAATCACAGGAATAACAGTGTTCCAGAGTGAATATGAAGCAATCATGGACATAGAACACTATCAAAAATTGTTTGTGTTACAGCCTGAATTCAAAACGGATAAAATAAAATACAATTCTCTCACCCATCTACAAACAATACCCATGATGAAAAAGTGAAAACATGTATTTAGAAATGTGAGCAAATGTATTGACAATTAAATACAGAAATATCTTATTTACATAAGTATTCACACCCCTGAGTCAATACATGTTAAAATCACCTTTGGCAGAATTTACAGCTGGGAGTCTTTCTCGGTAAGTCTCTAAGAGCTTTGCACACCTGGATTGTACAATATTTGCACATTATTCTTTTAAAATTCTTCAAGCTGTCACGCCCTGACCTTAGAGAGCCTTTTTATTTCTCTATTTGGTTAGGTCGGGGTGTGATTTGGGTGGGCATTCTAGTTTTTCTATTTCTTTGTTGGCCGGGTATGGTTCCCAATCAGAGGCAGCTGTCTATCGTTGTCTCTGATTGGGGATCATACTTAGGCAACCTTTTTTTCCACCTTTAGTTGTGGCATCTTGTTTTTTGTATAGTTGCTGTGTTAGCGCTACAAAATGTTATGTTTGTTTATATTTTGTTGTTCATCAAATAAAGAAAGATGTACGCTTACCACGCTACACCTTGGTCCAATCCTTCTCTAAATGATTGTGACGCAAGCTCTGTCAAGTTGATTGTTGATCATTGCTAGGCAGCCATTTTCAAGTCTTGCCATAGGTTGTCATGCCGATTTAAGTCAAAACTATTAGGCCACTCAGGAACATTCAATGTCGTCTTGGTAAGAAACTATATTTGACCTTGTGTTTTAGGTTATTGTCCTGCTGAAAGGTGAATTTGTCTCCCCTGTCTGTTGGAAAGCAGACTTAATCAGGCTTTCCTCTTGGATTGTTCCTGTACTTTGCTCTAGTCCTTGCCGATAACAAGCATAGTCATAACATGATGCAGCCACCACCATGCTTGAAAATATGAAGAGTGGTACTCAGTGATGTGTTGTGTTGGATATGCCTTAAAGATAACGCTTTGTATTCAGGACATAAAGTACATTTCTTTCCCACATGTTTTTGCAGTTTTACTTTAGTGCCTTGTTGCAAACATGCATGATTTGGATTATTTGCATTTTGTTCGGGCTTCCGTCTTTTCACTCTGTCATTTAGGGTAGTATTGTGTAGAACTACACCGTTGTTGATCCATCCTCAGTTATCTCCTATCACAGCCATTAAACTCTGTAACTGTTTTAAAGTCACCATTGGCCTCATGGTGAAATCCCTGTTACCTCCCTCTCTGGTAACTGAGTTAGAAAGGACGCCTGTTTCTTCGTAGTGATACACCATCCATTGTGTCACTAATAACTTCACCATGCTTAAAGGGATACTCAATGTCTACTATTTTTTTACCCATCTACCAATAGGTTCTTTGCGAGGCATTGGAAAACCTTCCCGGTCGTTGTGGTTGAATCTGGGTTTGAAATTCACTGCTCGACTGACGGACCTTGCAGATAATTGTATGTGTGGGGTACAGAGATGAGCTAGTCATTCACAAATCATGTTAAACACTATTATTGCACACAGAGTTCTTGCAACTTATTATATGACTTTTTTTTACTCCTGAACATATCTAGGCTTACCATAACAAAGGGGTTGAATACTTATTGATTCAAGACATTTCAGCTGGCAGTTTGTTTTTGATTTGTAGAAATGTCTAAAAACATAATTCCACTTTGAAATTATGGGGTATTGTGTGCAGGCCAGTGACACAAAACTGAAATGTAATCAATTTTAAGTTCAGGCTTTAACACAACAAAATGTGGAAAAGGTCAAGGGGTGTACTTTGTAAAGGCCTGTACATACCTAAGTCTTAAAACCATTTGTCAAAAAGGTTTTGATACCTATGATCTAACTATTCAAAAAGCTTACACAAGCAAATAGTGTTTAAGTGAGGTCAATAATATCTCTGGAGGGAGGCAGTAGGCTGTGCGTGGTCTTTAAGCGCAGCAGTCAGTGGGACCAGCTATGTTTGGCTTGAGAAGGTCTGGAAAAATACTTGATGACAACCTGGGCCATGTTTACAGCATAGTCTAACATGGTGGGAGCTAGCTAACAGGAGAGCCTTCTGCTCATGTTCTCACAATAAGCCTCCTGTAGCAATCTACTCTAAGACGCTTTGTATAATCTTTCATTCCGTCGGATTTAGGTGTGAGGAGTTTAAAAAGTAGCGCGTTGGGGTCGAACAGTCTGCTCGGTAAAATCCCACTGCTGCCGCCAGTAGTTAAAATGCTATCCTACTGTGTATTCTCTCAACATGTAGGAAGGGGGTGTTTTGGGGTTCGAAAGATAAGAAGATACTAGGGGCGTTAAGCGAGAGATAAGACTGGATACCCGGGTGTTGTAAAAGGGGCATACGAGGGTGGCAACGGGGTTAAAAGAAGTGGCGTAAGACACAGCGTGTATGCGGGCGCTCAGACGGAGATTCATTTTATTCATTTTATTCATTTATTCATTTATTCATTTTATTCATTCATTTTATAGGGTGGTAAGAGGGGAGTAAGAAACGGGTAAGAAGGTGAAGAAAATAGGGAAAAATAGGACGATACAAGAGTAAGACTGTGACATTTATTTTATTTGTTTATTTTATTTAACCTGTATTTAACTAGGCAAGTCAATTAAGAACAAATTCTTATTCACAATTACGGACCACACTGGCCAAACCCGGACGACGCTGGGCCAACTGTGCGCTGCCCTATGGTACTCCCAATCACAGCCTGGATATATAAATGAGAATAAGATAAGAGGCAGGAGTTGGATAGGATGGCGCTTTGGAGGGGGTTCAAGTAGTACTAGAAAGGGTGAAGGGAGAATGGCTAATAACGGGAGAATATGACGTTATTAAGAGGGGTCATGGGTTGAAGTGTGAAAAGAGGGTGATGCCTTCTGTTACCTGTCAGCTCCCCTTGCCACCGTTCCACTCTGCGGTCTAAATCTGTGTCTTTTGGGGCTGTGTATCGGGAGCAGATGAGCTGGATTTGGCCTTTCTCACACGTTTTAAAATTCCTCGTCATGGGTAGCAGTGTAGAGCACTGTTCAGCCACAGCCGAACAGCACAGATCTCAACAATAGCACGGAATTCAACATGCAATATGAAGGCAGAGGAGATAGCGTGCTTTGTAAACAGTGTGTTATGAAATAATGTAGTTGTGGTGCTGTATTTGATATTGTTGTCTGATACACGTACATTAGACTGGCTAAGTAGCTATAGCAAAAGGAGGAAAGACAGCGACTTAGTAAAATAGCACGAGGACGTGCAAAGAACAGAGTAGGCCTAGGCTAAGAAGTATAGGTCTATGTTCAGCTCAAACAACACTGGTCCACAGTGGATTACTTCTTTCAAGAGCCCATAACAATATGCATCCCGTGTTTTAAGCCTCCGACAAGCACTAATGACCTCTAAATACAGTCTATCTGATTAATTACACGTCCTACCACTCTCCCACTGTGAAACTGAACCTGACACCTGTTTGGGCATGTTTATCACAGCTGACAAGTAACGCATTTGTTAATTTCCAATTGTCCTTAGCCCGTCCGAAACACAACACTGGGCATAGAGACCCGGGAAGAGGAGAAGAGAAACGCTATGTACACCGCCCTGTATTCCCCAACGGCATTCCTGCCTGCTCCCGCTGCAACTAGCGTGATATTCCACACGGAGCGGATTCCAAGAGCTCTGTTTTAGGTGTAATAGTCTAATTTTAGTGGGACGGCGAGGGAGGTGCAATTGACAGACTGCACAGAATGGATTATCCCCGCTGCCACTCGTATCATTAGCTAAAGGCCCCTGTCCTGTACCTCTGGTTCGCACCTTCAACGCCCAGCTAACGCCTGCTATGTGATCCCCTCTGTCTAAGGTCAGGAAGAGAAATGGAGCGACACAACAGAGATTACTTACATTGAAAAGCCTTTTCATACAGGCCAGACACCTCAGCTTGGACATATGTAGGGGTTGAATAAGAAAACACATGCCCTAAAGGAAGCAAGGCTATTTCTCCCAATTTCACTGTTTTCTTTTCCCACGCTATTTCATAAGCTATCACACAAGTCGGCAATGCGAGGTTTCGCTTCAATGTCGATATTGAAAAACAGATGGACATGAAATCCTTGTCCGTGATTTCATCTCCAAGTAACGCCATAAACAACCTTGGATGAAATGAAAGTGAAGACAATTTTACTAAGTGGAAGACATCATTTTGGAATTCATGGTAATTAATTGCAAGTCACAGAGAAACGAGAAACAGAATCCTAGAAAAGTAGATTTTGACCAGCCATTGATTTAGAATCGGAACATGCCGAAATAAGTCAAGTCAAAGCACGCAGAAGAAGAATTGGACGTACGCTATTTAGTTTGATTTAAATTCAATTGACCGAAGATTATGACAATATAACATGAACATGTTAATTAAATCATCCCTCGAAGCATTGTTCATAGAGTCAGGAACTGAGATAAAAATCTCTTCAGATATGGGCAGCCTGTGTTGACCTTGAACTCGCTAAACGAAAAATATTGGAGACAATTCGAGAGACCATATGCGTTTGGAATGACCGTTTGTCTCATTAGAAATAATAACATAGAAACCTAATAGAGTATTTTCTTGTTGCAAAAATGTATTATTATTATGAATAATTACTATGAATAAACGTATTGTTATGAATATTCAGATTTTCATATTAATACATTGCATGCTCATTTAATTGCCAACCTAGCCAATTGAGATAAATTTAGGAAAATATTATTTTGGCTATATCCTTAAACGTTCCCCTATCTTAATTAAATCATTTGAAATCAGAGTTTTATCCCGGGGTGCACCATGATTTAGACAAAAGGGTGTATAAATGAAACGCCCTTCAAATATTTTTTGGGGGATTGCTTCATTTAGCACAAATTGTTTTGGCAAGAGTCCTTTATGTGCGGGGCCAAATTGTCTATAATTGCCCACTCCAGTAATTTACTAAATTTGCTGCATCTTGCAGAGACGAAACTCCGATGTATTCTATACTCTAAACATTCTGGGTTGTTTGGATGATCATATACACATTTAAGTGTTATCATGTTTCTGGTCATTTTCGTTTCCTTTTCTCGAAATAAGTATATTTATCATTGCTGTTGTCGCTCGTCCTGAAATTGGCTGTAAGAAATACACAGGCCCATAGGCCTATCCCTGTTTTCAAGAGAGATATGCGATATTCCCGATACCTACAGACATATTAATAATAATAACAATAATAAAACATACAAATTGGATTTAATTATGTTCAATGTAATTGTAACATAAATAAATGAGAGCCCAATTGCAAGTGCCAATGATGGCTTGTGTTTGTCTTAAAAAGTGGCGCTGGACTGCTTAACACAATTCCAATCATCCACTTGATTACTTAGATATCAGATAGTCCTAAAGATATTACTGTCAAATCTCTTTAAATGATTCTCAATCTAATACTTCCAAAATATTTGTTTTCATAAATAAACTCTCTCTACTAACTGAACAGTGTTTTTAAAGAATTGTAACATTTACTAAACGCAAAATATGTATTACCTTAGGTTAGGATATTCAGATTTTAAATAAACAAAGTAGTCTTCAATCATAAAATAATATTCTAATAAAAATGGTCACAGGCTAATTTAATTCACACTTTTGAGCAATGCCACTATCATATTCAGATATAAACCTAGGCTATATTCCCACGAAGAGAACAGGTGTATATCAAATCAATCTTCAATAACAGATGTGTAAATAATCCGTTTGATACAAAACGCTGACTGTAAAGCTTACCTACCCATGGAGAGTGAATATTGAGCACTTGAAGCGCGAACTTTGGCACGCTCACCGGGTCCAACTAATCAACTTGTCAATGCCTGTAGTCCTTCCATTCTAAATTTAAAACAGGTCCACCAACTTCGTGAGAAAGAACCAACAGCAAGAAAGAAATATACACATAAAAATATAAAATATGAGAACACTCACTATGTGCGTCTCAATTCTTGATCTCCCTTCGCTCGGCGCGGCTCATGCGGTATTTATTAATATAGGCGATGCGGTCTTTATTAATAAAGGCGCGCAACACGTTGACAGTTATCCGGCGGTGCTGTGCTGTGCCCATGGTGTGGAGATCCAACTCGCTGCAGTCCGCCTCCGTAGGGGGCGTCCCGTCCAGTCCTGACGTCAAGACGCTGCCGCCTCTCAGCTTCAACTCACATCTGCACAGTGCTACAGTGCAGGGGGAGTCCGTTTGGCGTTTCAAGTGCATTACTGGCAGGCAATTTGAAGACACAGACAATTGAGACAAAGTGGCCTCAATTACCGAGAAGTTCATCTAGCTGTCGAAGACTTCAATCCGCTGTAACAATATTTGTTCTCGTTTTCCAAACGTGCAATGGAAAAATATTGTAACCACATAGGCTAGTAGGGGAAGCTCATACACGCGGTAGTTAGTAGTAACTTAGCAGATGAACTAAAGCAGATACAGATGGGAAGCATGAAATAAAAGAGAATGGATGGATGGTGGCGGGCTGGAGGGAGGGCGGAGAAGCAAGTGCCTGAGGGAGGAAAGGAACTTTCCCAGAGAAGCCCATTAAACAGATTGATGACTTCCCTCAGGGAATGTTTCCCCAGGTGTGTGTGTGTGTGTGTGTGTGTGTTCAAGTAGTTACTCTGAGTAGTTTAGAAATGCTGTCCTTGGAAGGGTGACAAGGTCAATAAAATAAATTGGGGGGAGAAATCACTATTACATTTTGGCAGAGTTTATGTAGCCTAATAAAGACACTATACACTGCCAAACTCTCGGTTCGTTGGAGGAGCATTGTTTTCTTTGAAAGCTTAGTCGATTTAGCAAAGCAAGTCTATGAGACAGAAGCTGTTAAGACAGTTAAAGGCGACAAGTACTAGGGACGTAAAATCCAATAGTGTGTGTGTGTGTCCGATATACTGTGAGAGGGTAGTAGCAGGTGCACGTGTCCTGCCAAAAATCTGTACCCTGCAGCAAGGTGTAACTAATAAAGTGGGCCTAAACAAGGCATTGGTATTTGTCAGACTTCCCCCTTCGTCATAACAGTAAACACAAGGTTTGTTCTTCACAGAATCAGAACAGACTTCACAAGTTATTGACTTCTGTTATGAGGGGTTGAAATCTTGACACCCAAAGTGTTATAATAAGCATACACAAACCCAGCTGTGGACAACATTGTTTTTTATTCAAGTGTTGTCTACAGATGATCCTCCTCGTGTTTCCCGGACCTTCATGTTGTTGCCAGCTTGCCAATCGGTGACACCGGTACACCTGCAGACGCTGCCAGTCCCATGTCACAGCTGAAAGAACCAGGAACTGGGAGGAAGAGTACGACCCTGGCTACCTCATGTCACCTACTTCCCCAGGCTGCTCCCATATGGACAAAGGACCCATGACCCCATAGGACAGGCCACCTATGCTCCCCCTAGTGTCTGGGGGTGGTTATGATCACCTCTCCACTGGAGATCACCGTCGTCTCCCCAAAGTAGGACTCTGGTACCGCATTGACATCACGTCCTGGAATAGACAAAAACACACAAGGTACTGTAATAAACCTAGGAAATTTGGTTACAATTTCTTGCAAGCAGCTTCACCACAGTACGGTAAGGCAGTATTCACCAAACCTAGCATTGGAGGGCTGGCTACTGTTCACTGTATGCAGGCTTTTGTTCCAGTCCAGCAGTATTAAAACAATTGTATTGAAACATCAAGTCTCATGATTTTCAACATGTATTTTAGATCAAGAACAAACGCCTGCAGGTCTTGAAAAGCCTGCAGGGTTGGCAACCAATGCTCTGAAGACAAATCTCAAAGCCCCATATGTTATTCTCTATTGAAGTAGTGCTAGAGTACTGCAATACCAACACTCAGCCACCCACTCTGTCAGTGACAATTGTTGGAAGCAGTTGGGTAGCAGACTGAACATGCTGCAATGGAAGACCTGGAAAAATATAAACACAACAATACCAAATTCATATTCACGAAGGCATAACCATAGAAGTAGGAATTAGAACATTGCAGTGGACATGAACCTTCTTATGATGGTGCAAAGGTCAGTCATGTTGATGGATGATCAACTCCCTGACCAACATGGTTAGCCAGTGCTGTGATAACATATTATGAAAGTGAAGAATTTATCTGCACTGTATGCGCGTTAATTAGCTCGCCAGTTTTAGAGGATTGATTCAATACATTTTTCTAATTAACTGCCAATATGGCAACATTCTATTCAAACAATCAGTTGATGAAAGGACTTAGACAAGTTGTAAATTCAACAGGTACTGATATTGTATCATATAATAGCACTCAGAGCTTTCTAAGAAAACAAAATCAGAAATGTATGGTTTGTTTACATATATTTTAGAGGCTATTTATCCAGAACATTTGTGTTAAACCCAAGTTGTGTTATTTTGACCTTTATTTAATTAGGCAAGTCAGTTAAGAACAACTTCTTGTTTACAATGGCGCCCTATGGGACTCCCAATCACAGCCAGAAGTGATGCAGCCTGGATTCAAACCAGAGACTAGTGACACCTTTGCACTGAGATGTAGTGCCTTAGACAGCTACACCACTCGGGAGCCCTTAAATTGTATTTATATTTACATGGTAGTATAATGCCATTACACAATTTCTGATACATCACACCTTAACGTTTGTTTTTCTGCATAAGTAAAAGCAGGAAATGCATCAGCTATGTTTCTACTGCCATTAATTAGACTGGTTTCCCATTTTCACCCCATTATGGAACTTTGAGGGTTCATGACATAGTCCCTCTAGTAATCTTTATTGACGTAACATGAAATCAGATCACAGAAATTAAGGACATACAGTCTATACGTTATATTTACATCTTCAGCATTCAAAATATTGAGGCACGTTGAATTGACTCAGGCTCAAAGTTCAAGGTGGGAGGTCAAAGGTTAAAGTTCAGAGTGAATAGCGTCAGAGGGAAAGAGGTGAAGCGAGAAGTTTCACTTACTCATTTTTGTATGGAGGTCAATGAGAGTCAAACTTGGTCAATAAAAATGGAATTGCTAATTTGCAATGTGAGGCTTATTTGATCGAACAGAAGTTTCGTAATGGTTAGGTTGTGACAAATTCACTGATATAAGTGGATCCACCCCTCAACTGTACATTTGTCATGAATAAAATGCAGAAACAAAGAGCACCACATATTGGTCATTGGTCTCTGTTCCTATAGAACCTATCAGCCCAGGTCAAATCACTAAACTAATTGAACCCACAAATGGCATTTTGGCAACTTTGAAAAAAAATGACTATGGGGGGGGTGGATCAGCTTTAATGTTGCAAATAGATTTTGGGTTATATCAATGTAATTATCTGCATAATTTCCAATCCAGGAATTCCTACCAGAGCTGTTGCCAGATAATTAAATTGTCATTTCTCTACCATACGCCACCTCCGACCTCATTTTACAGAATTTGGCAGTACGTCCAACTGGGCTCATAACCACAGACCACGTGTAACCACGCCAGCCCAAGACCTCCACATTCGGCTTCTTCACCTGCAGGATCGTCTGAGACCAGCCACCTGGACAGCTGATAAAACCGGGTTTGCACAACCGAAGAATTTCTGCACAAACTGTCAGAAACAGCCTCAGGGAAGCTCATCTGCGTGCTTGTCATCCTCACCAGGGTATTAACCTGACTGCAGTTCGGCATCGAACACTGGCTTCAGTGGGCAAATGCTCACCTTCAATGGCCACTGGGTCCCTGGAGAAGTGTTCTCTTCACGGATGAATTCCGGTTTCAACGGTACAGGGTAGATGGCAGACAGCGTGTATGGCGTCGTGAGGGCGAGTGGTTTGCGTTGTGATCAGAGTGCCCTATGGAGGTGGTGGGGTCATGGTATGGGCAGGCATAAACTATCAACAACGAACACAATTGCATTTTTTTGATGGCAATTTGAATACAGAGATAAATTGATGAGATCCTGAGGCCCATTGTCGTGCCATTCATCCGCTGCCATCATCTCATGTTTCAGCCAGATAATGCATGGCCCCATGTCACAAGGATCCATACACAATTCCTGGATGATGAAAATGTCCCAGTTCTTCCATGGCCTGCATACTCACCAGACATTTCTCCCACTGAGCATGGTTTGGATGCTCTAGATCAACGTGTACGACAGCATTCCAGTTCCCACCAATATCCAGCAACTTGGCACAGGCCACAATCAACAGCCTGGTCACACCAGATACTGACTGGTTTTCTGATCCATGCATGCTAACCATGTGTATGTGACAAATAACATTTGATTTGATTTGATTTTTGATCCATGCCCCTACTTTTCTTTTAAGGTATCTGTGACCAACTGATGCATATCTGTATTCCCAGTCATGTAAAATCCATAGATTAGTGCCTAATTTATTTATTTCAATTGACTGATTTCCATATATGCAAACAGTTGGATATTCACACAGCAGGAATATATACAGTGCCTTGCGAAAGTATTCGGCCCCCTTGAACTTTGCGACCTTTTGCCACATTTCAGGCTTCAAACATAAAGCTATAAAACTGTATTTTTTTGTGAAGAATCAACAACAAGTGGGACACAATCATGAAGTGGAACAACATTTATTGGATATTTCAAACTTTTTTAACAAATCAAAAACTGAAAAATTGGGCGTGCAAAATTATTCAGCCCCTTTACTTTCAGTGCAGCAAACTCTCTCCAGAAGTTCAGTGAGGATCTCTGAATGATCCAATGTTTACCTAAATGACTAATGAGGATAAATACAATCCACCTGTGTGTAATCAAGTCTCCGTATAAATGCACCTGCACTGTGATAGTCTCAGAGGTCTGTTAAAAGCGCAGAGAGCATCATGAAGAACAAGGAACACACCAGGCAGGTCTGAGATACTGTTGTGAAGAAGTTTAAAGCCGGATTTGGATACAAAAAGATTTCCCAAGCTTTAAACATCCCAAGGAGCACTGTGCAAGCGATAATATTGAAATGGAAGGAGAATCAGACCACTGCAAATCTACCAAGACCTGGCCGTCCCTCTAAACTTTCCGCTCATACAAGGAAAAGACTGATCAGAGATGCAGCCAAGAGGCCCATGATCACTCTGGATGAACTGCAGAGATCTACAGCTGAGGTGGGAGACTCTGTCCATAGGACAACAATCAGTCGTATATTGCACAAATCTGGCCTTTATGGAAGAGTGGCAAGAAGAAAGCCATTTCTTAAAGATATCTATAAAAAGTGTCGTTTAAAGTTTGCCACAAGCCACCTGGGAGACACACCAAACATGTGGAAGAAGGTGCTCTGGTCAGATGAAACCAAAATTGAACTTTTTGGCAACAATGCAAAACGTTATGTTTGGCGTAAAAGCAACACAGCTGAACACACCATCCCCACTGTCAAACATGGTGGTGGCAGCATCATGGTTTGGGCCTGCTTTTCTTCAGCAGGGACAGGGAAGATGGTTAAAATTGATGGGAAGATGGATGGAGCCAAATACAGGACCATTCTGGAAGAAAACCTGATGGAGTCTGCAAAAGACCTGAGACTGGGACGGAGATTTGTCTTCCAACAAGACAATGATCCAAAACATAAAGCAAAATCTACAGAACTGAAAACTGCTGTTCACAAATGCTCTCCATCCAACCTCACTGAGCTCGAGCTGTTTTGCAAGGAGGAATGGGAAAACATTTCAGTCTCTCGATGTGCAAAACTGATAGAGACATACCCCAAGCAACTTACAGCTGTAATCGCAGCAAAAGGTGGCGCTACAGTAAGTATTAACTTAAGGGGGCTGAATAATTTTGCACGCCCAATTTTTCAGTTTTTGATTTTTTTTAAAAAGTTTGAAATATCCAATAAATGTCGTTCCACTTCATGACGGTGTCCCACTTGTTGTTGAAAAAAAAATACAGTTTTATATCTTTATGTTTGAAGCCTGAAATGTGGCAAAAGGTCGCAAAGTTCAAGGGGGCCGAACACTTTCGCAAGGCACTGTACATAGCCAGACAGAGAAATAGAAGGGTTAGGCACTTAAAATGTACGGCCCTCTCTCAGATCTTGTCTGATCTAAGGTGTCACGGTTGTCGTAAGAACGGGACAAGGTGCAGCGGATGTTGAGTTACACATATTTATTTCAAGGTGAAACTTCAAGCAAAAACAAGAAATCAATAAACAAACAATGAAACGTGACTATGTGGTGCTACATGCACAATACACAAAACAATATCCCACAAACACAGGTAGGAAAAATATCTACTTAAATATGATCCCCAATTAGAGACAACGATTACCAGCTGCCTCTAATTGGGAATCATACAAAACACCAACATATAAAATATAAACTAGAAGACAACATAGAAATTATAAACAAGAATAACCCCTAGTCACACCCTGACCTACTACACCATAGAGAAACAAGGGCTCTCTATGGTCAGGTCATGACAGAAGGCACCTTTACAAGGCTGTAAATCAAAGTGCACATACACAAACCTCGAGAAACTTGTCAATTGTGCCCTGTAATTCAACAGTGCAATTTAAGGCTATACATTGCAGCGGTAATATTAAAACAATATATATACCTTGCTGATAGACATACTGAGTATATAGCAACGATAATTACCTTATTGCTTATTACAAATATGCTAATGATAACCACACTAAACCCGAGGTAGCATGCACTGCATACACACAAACAATGCAAGCATTAGCTGGAAGCTAGCAAAACACGACTTATCTACAAAAACATAGCGCAGGTATATAACAAAAAACAATCACACCAAATATCCCACAGAGAAAATCCCCAAACGTACATGCTAAGGGGCGCACACAACACTTTAGTAAGGAAACCGCATGTTAAATATGGTGTCAGTTCCAGTTTCAAAAGTCTAACCGGCGCAAGATGACGTGCACCTGTGATCCAGTGAGCAGAAGCTCTCAAGTTTAAATTGCGCTCAACTGACCTGTGCACACGCTGGAACCGTCCTCTGCTCACTCGACCACATTTTTTCTCTCTTAACTCAACGTTTGCTCTCACAACTATGTTTCATCTTGCTCGTGCACATTTTACTTTTGAGTTGGATTTGACACCAATGGTAAATTATCAATGAACCTACCAGGTACAACCTCAAATCCGTAAACAAGGGCACCCTCATAAATATCATCCTAACCAACCTGCCCTCCAAATACACCTCTGCTGTTTTCAACCAGGATCTCAGCGATCACTGCCTCATTGCCTGCATCCGTAATGGGTCTGCGGTCAAACAACCACCCCTCATCACTGTCAAACGCTCCCTAAAACACTTCAGCAAGCAGGCCTTTCTAAATGGACCTGGCCCGGGTATCCTGGAAGGATATTGACCTCATTCCGTCAGTAGAGGATGCATGGTTGTTCTTTAAAAGTGCTTTCCTCACCATCTTAAATAAACATGCCTCATTAAAAAAAAAATAGAACCAGGAACAGATATAGCCCTTGGTTCACTCCAGACCTGATTCCTCTTGACCAGCACAAAAACGTCCTGTGGCGTACTGCATTAGCATCGAATAGCCCCCGCGATATGAAACTTTTCAGGGAAGTTAGGAACCAATATACACAGGCAGTTAGGAAAGCAAAGGCTAGCTTTTTCAAACAGAAATTTGCATCCTGTAGCACAAACTCCCAAAAGTTCTGGGACACTGTAAAGTCCATGGAGAATAAGAGCACCTGCTCCCAGCTGCCACTGCACTGAGGCTAGGAAACACTGTCACTACCGATAATTGAGAATTTCAATAAGCATTTGTCTACGGCTGGCCATGCTTTCCACCTGCCTACCACTTCCCCGGTCAGCTGCCCTGCACCCCCACAGCAACTTGCCCAAGTTTCACCCAAATCCAGATAGCCGATGTATTGAAAGAGATGCAAAATCTGGACCCCTACAAATCAGCCGGGCTAGACATTCTGGACTCTCTCGTTCTAAAATTATCAGCCGAAATTGTTGCAACCCCTATTACTAGCCTGTTCAGCCTCTCTTTCGTATCGTCTGAGATCCCCAAAGATTGAAAAGCTGCCGCAGTCATCCCCCTCTTCAAAGGGGGAGACACTCTAGACCCAAACTGCTACAGACCTATATCTATCCTACCCTACATTTCTAAGGTCTTCAAAAGCCAAGTTAACAAACAGATCACTGACCATTTCGAATCCCACCGTACCTTCTCCACTATGCAATCTGGTTTCCGAGCTGGTCATGGGTGCACCTCAGCCACGCTCAAGCTCCTAAACGATATAATTACCGCCATCCATAAGAGACAATAATGTACAGCTGTATTCATCGACCTGGCCTAGGCTTTCGACTCTGTCAATCACCACATTCTTATCGGCAGACTTAGTTTCTCAAATGACTGCCTCGCCTGGTTCACCAACTACTTCTCAGACAGAGTTCAGTGTGTCAAATCGGAGGAGGATGGAGGCGGTGGAAATCACTCAGCAGTGATGGATACAAGATGTCCTCCACCGGTACCCAGCACCTCTCCTCCCCTCCCAATCCACGAGGTACTGCAGGCCCCTCACCCCCTCACCCCTCAGTCCAGGATGGAACGTACCGTGTACGCCGGGGGCCCCTCGATGTCCAGAGGGGGCGGAAGGACCTCTGGCACCTTCCTGCAGGGGACCAGCTACCACCGGCCTGGGGGGGAGACACATGAAACGAGGTGTTAATGCGATAGTAAGGAGGAAGCTGTAACCTATAACACACCTCGTATCCTCCTCGGGACTTTGAATGTCCCCACACACCACGGCCCCTGCTTCCGGCAGGGCAGGCAGAGGGGCAGGTTTCGGGTCGAGAGCCAGACCCGGTCCCCCTGTGCGAACACGGGGGCCTCACTGCGATGGCAGTCAGCGCTCACCTTCCGCTTCCCACCCGCCCATTTGAGCGATTCCTGGACGGCTCTCCAGGTCTCCTATGAGCACTGCACCCACTCCTCCACTGCAGCAGCCTCGGTCTGGCTCTGATGCCACGGTGCCAGGACTGGCTGGTATCCCAACACGCACTGGAAAGGCGACAGGTTCGTGGAAGAGTGGCGGAGTGAGTTTTGGGCCACCTCCGCCCATGGGACGTACCTCGCCCATTCTCCTGGCCGATCCTGGCAATACGACCTCAGAAACCTACCCACATCCTGGTTCACTCTATCCACCTGCCCATTGCTCTCGGGGTGAAAACCTGAGGTCAGGCTGATCGACGTGAACTGGGGACCCCGATCAGAAACGATGTCCTCAGGCACCCCGTATTGCCGGAAGACGTGTGTAAACAGGGCCTCCGCAGTCTGCAGGGCCGTAGGGAGACCAGGCAATGGGAGGAGATGGCAGGTCTTCGAAAACCGATCCACAACGACCAGGATCGTGGTGTTCCCCTGAGACGGGGGAAGGTCGGTGAGGAAGTCCACCGACAGATGTGACCAAGGCCGTTGTGCAACGGAGAGGGGCTTTAACTTCCCTCTAGGCAGGTGTCTAGGAGCCTTACTCTGAGCGCACACCAAATAGGAGGAGACATAAAACCTCACGTCCTTCGGTAAAGTGGGCCACCAGTACTTCCCCCTAAGACCCCACACAGTCCTCCCAATTCCCGGATGACCCGAAGAGGGTAGTGTGTGGGCCCACCGGATCAATTTGTCACCAACACCAAGCGGCACGTACTTACTTTGGTAACACAGGACCTAGACCAGGTTGAATTTGTGTCCCTGTCCATTGATGCGTCCAATCATGGACATGCAAAGCTGCTGCCAATACTCACAGACATGATTCAAATAGTTTTAGAAACTTCAGTGTTTTCTATCCAAATCTACTAATAATATACATATCTTGTCTTATGGGGATGAGTAGCAGGCAGTTGAATTTGGGCATGCATTTCATCCGGACGTGAAAATACTGCCCCGTCACCAAGAAGTTAAGTCTTTATTAAAGACTCATCTCTCCAGTAAGTCCTATGATTGAGTGTAGTCTGGCCCAAGGGTGTGAAGGTGAACGGAAAGGCACTGGAGCAACGAACCGTCCTTGCTGTTTTTGCCTGGCCTAGTTCCCCTCTCCTCTCCTTCCATCCCTTCCCTAGTGGGGGTGCGTCACTTGAGTGGGTTGAGTCACTGACGTGATCTTTCTGTCTGGGTTTGGCACCCCCCTCGGGCTCGTGCCATGGGGGAGATCTTCGTGGGCTATACTCAGCCTTGTAAGTTGGTGGTTTGAAGATATCCTTCTCGTGGTGTGGGGGCTGTGCTTTGGCAAAGTGGGTGGGGTTATATCCTGCCTGGTTGGCCCTGTCCGGAGCTATCGTCAGACGGGGCCACAGTGTCTCCCTACCCCTCCTGTCTCAGCCTCCAGTATTTATGCTGCAATAGTTTGTGTCGGGGGCTACGGTCAGTCTTATGTCTGGAGTATTTCTCCTGTCTTATCCGGTGTCCTGTGTGAATTTAAGTATGCTCCCTCTAATTCTCTTTCTCCCTCCCCTTCCGGAGGACCTGAGCCCTGGGACCATGCCTCAGGACTACCTGGCCTGATGACTCCTTGCTGTCCCCAGTCCACCTGATCGTGCTGCTGCTCCAGTTTCAACTGTTCTGCCTGTAATTATTATTATTTGACCCTGCTGGTCATCTATGAACATTTGAACATCTTGGCCACGTACTGTTATAATCTCAACCCGGCACAGCCAGAAGAGGACTGGCCACTCCTCAGACCCTGGTTCCACTCTAAGTTTCTTCCTAGGTTCCTGCCTTTCAAGGGAGTTTTTCCTAGCCACTGTGCTTCTACATCTGCATTGCTTGTTGTTTGGGGTTTTAGGCCAGGTTTCTGTATAGCACTTTGTGACATCAGCTGATGTAAAAAGGGCTTTTTAAATACATTTGATTGATATCTGAAAGCCACTAATATTACCATTCACTTTGTTGCTTTCACTAGTCTCCATATCTGTTTCCTTCAACTAGCACTCTCAAGACCCTCCCAATCACTACTGCTAATACACACGGATCACTCTCAAACAATGTTCTGCTTTTACCCCTGTTGCAAGTTTTAAAACAAAACAAACATGATGACTTTCTCAATATTACAAGGCATTGTTTTCATTGTAGTCTACCCTAACAAAGTTGCTCTTAATATTTATTACCAATTTCAGCTGGATGTAGATTAACCTGTAATGTGATTCATTTATAAAATATATCAGCCAATTTGGAAGGGATGTGATAAACCTTCTGGGATCAACGTGTATTAAAACTGGGCTGGCACTTTCTATCAGTCCCCTGTAGATGGTGTCCTCTGTCCCATAATAAGTCTCTACCTAGCAAGTTAAACTTTAGTTACCCATTATGCATTCATACATTGTTGCTTTATCAAATGTAGTAACACATTATATTATTAATTTATATTAATACTTTTTACACCACTTACATACGTCTGCGTGTGGGTGTGCAAGTTGTATATTATTATACTTTTTTCCATTGTTACTTCATCAAATCTCTAGTAACCGATTATACACATACAATTATCTATTTTTTCATATTCTTCCCCCCCCCACACGTGTTCCATTCACTCATACAATTTCCCTATATAACATTATAAAATCAACTTATATATTCACATCCACACCACCAGCTAACACACACAGTAATCTACCTTATTATTCCTTATGCATCTTCCAAGATTCTCTTGTCATTACCTCCTATGCATACATGTGTGTCTTCTGCGGTTCCTCTATAGTCTTAACAGTCGCCATAATCTCTACAGTATCTATAGTCCCTGAACATCCATATTCCATATAGCATCACAGTCCCATTAGCATCCATAGTATATATCAAATCAAATTTATTTATATAGCCCTTCGTACATCAGCTGATATCTCAAAGTGCTGTACAGAAACCCAGCCTAAAACCCCAAACAGCAAGCAATGCAGGTGTAGAAGCACGGTGGCTAGGAAAAACTCCCTAGAAAGGCCAAAACCTAGGAAGAAACCTAGAGAGGAACCAGGCTATATATGGTCCCTATAGCATCGTAGTCCCTCAGCATCCATAGTACCAATAGTTTCTACAGTGATAAATGCTATGGTCTCTATAGACTCTATAGTCTTGCCGCTTCCCATACATATAATTGTCGTGGTTCTCCGACCACGTAGACAGTTCTCATAAATGCCTACAATAACATATTGTGCTATTTTCAGTGGTTCTCAGACCACGTAGACACTTCTCACATAAATTCCTACAGACAATTTTCAATGGGGCCTCCTCTGCCCTCACTCTAGCCTTTTTCTAAGACTAGTGGTACCCTTCGTCTTTATATTTAGTTATATTGGTTTTATGATTTTTTTTTTCATTGTATTTTTTACTTACTGAAATCAGTTGTCATGTCCCTCAATTGTTTGAGGATGATGTGTCTCCTGGGCAGCTCACAGTAAGGGTCTGGTCTGGTCGAGTCCTCGTCGCCTTTTGGTCAGATGGGAATTTCCCTAATGCTTCGTGAAATGCGCCACCGGTTTTCCTCGCAGACCCTCACTGGAAAGCTCCGCAGGCAGATTCAATCAATCCTTTTTATGATGCCAAATTGTTGAAGAAATTCTACACATGGACACTCGAAGTCAATCTTAAATGAATCATTGTTTATTAACAGCATGCTGGAGAGGTAACAGTCAAACTTAAGATTTATAATGTACCGGTCTGAAGTGAAGTCCCCTGGGGCAGTCCCGTTAGTTCTCTTATATACTGCTTACACAGACAAGTTATATTTGCATGATTTAGCTTATTCATTATTAATAATTAATTAATCATTAACATTTGGTTCAAGCATGTGATCGACCAATACTGGTTCATGGATGTGACAGACCGATCTCTCCAAGCTGAGACCTTGAAACTGAGATATCCCTTTCTGTTCTCAAAACAAGGTTCTGGGCATACTGCCAAATTGCAGATACTGATAGTGAGGATTCCTCCCAGGCATGTTCATTCAGTGACTTGCATGAACACAGAAATTGGTTATTAGAAAAGCACAAACATAACATTTTCCATCACACTCTGCCAAAACATCATTCCATCACCTCGTATGAAGATGATATAACATTACCATACAACAGAGTCATCTTCAACCTGAGAGGAAATGGAATTGCATCAGGGAATTGATTAGAACATCAGGGGTAACAATCTTACCGTGGCTATCACACATTTAATGTGAGACTCACCTGTATCCAAGTGCCACAGGCTTTGACAGGGAACTGGTAGATGGCAAATGCTGCTGTGGTGTCAACAGGGCTGCAGATGTTATCATCGTCTCCTCCCTCTCCTCCAAGTAGACTGACAGTGGACAAGTCCAGATGAGGTTCAGTGACCATCCCTGGTGCAGTGGAGAGTCTGAGCGTGAGAGATACTAGCAACTTTATGTAATAGGTAGGCCTAGTTCAGATCTCTTGACAAATTCAATTGGACATCCAAACAGCCAACACAAATCCATATAGCCCTAAACATTCACTAAAACAACATGTCAAGTTCTACCATCAGATCACAATTGAATGTAAACAGCATATTAGGACTACCAGCATTCCCATAATAACACAGCTCCCTGTCAAAACAACAGCTCAGACTCACTGTCAGTCAAATGTACAGTGCCTTCTGAAAGAATTCAGACCCCCTGACTTTCTCCACATTTTGTTACAGCCTTATTCCACACCTCAATGGGTCAATGGCTGCTTTCGCAACTGCCTGCGTGACTATTGCAGCACAATGGGTGTAACTTTTGTTCACTACTTCAATACCTTTTGGAAACATAACACATTTTATGAGGAGGATGGGATCCACCCAAGTAATTTGGGTTCCTAGATATTTTCACAGCATTATAAAGCTACGTTGAGACAATGAATTTTCAATGACCCAAGCCCAGCTCAGTTAATCCCTACCATTGTGATGCTGAGTTGTCATTATGCTTCAGCAAATGTAAATTATCCCAGGGGCGTTGGTAGACACAATGTAAGTAATTTAATTTCTGTTCCTCTAACTGCCCTGAAGGCCTCTGCTGATCCTACAGCTATTGTATACAGTAATCATGTGCCTATGATCCAGATTTATACTATTAACACCTAGGCGGTGCGCCCTAGTAGGAAATCCACTGTGTGCAGCTCACCCTGCACTAAACTAAATAACATGAGTATATTTACTTCTGCTAAGCTTCCCAGTAAAGCAATGAAAACAAGCAAGCATCCCAGAAAAGTGCTCAAAATTAACTACATATGCTGACGTGGGCTAAGAAACAAAGTTCATGAAATCAATAATTTGCTATTAACAGATGACATTCATATTATATCTATCTCTCAAACTCACTTAGATAATACATTTGATGATACAGTAGTAGCAATACAAGGTTATTACATTGATAGAAAATACAGAAATGCCAATGGTGGAGGTGTTGCTGTTTATATTCAGAACCACATTCCTGTAAAGCTTAGAGAGGAGCTCATGTTAAATACTGTTGAAGTAATATGTCTACAGGTTCATCTGCCTCACCTAAAGCCCATTCTTGTGGGAAGCTGCTATAGACTACCAAGTGCTAACAATCCGTTTCTGGATAACGTGTGAAATGCTTGATAATGTAATGCGATATCAACAGAGAGATATATTTTCTGGGTGATTTAAATATTGACAGGTTTTCAACAAGCTGGCCACTCAAGAAAAAGCTTCAAACTTTTCACCAGTGCCTGCAACCTGGTTCAGCTTATCAGTCAATCTGACAGGTTAGTTACAAACAGCACAGGAATGAAATCAAATCTAGTCGGCTTTCTATTCTGCAACAAAGCCTCCTTCACTCACGCCACCAAACTTACCCTAGTAAAACTGACTATCCTACCGATACTCGACTTCGGCGATGTCATCTACAAAATAGCTTCCAATACTCTACTCAGCAAACTGGATGCAGTTTATCACAGTGCCATCCGTTTTGTTACTAAAGCACCATATACCACCCACCACTGCGACCTGTATGCTCTAGTCGGCTGGCCCTCGCTACATATTCATCGCCAGACCCACTGGCTCCAGGTCATCTACAAGTCCATGCTAGGTAAAACTTGTTCTCAACTAGCCTACCTGGTTAAATAAAGGTGAAATAAAAAATAAAACCATTTTTTTATTTTTTATGTACTGATCACATCTTTACTAATGCTAGAGAAATTAGCTTGAAAGCTAATTTCATCCATCGGATGTAGTGATCACAATATAGTAGCCATATCTAGGAAAACCAAAGTTCCAAAGGCTGGGCCTAATATAGTGTATAAGAAGTCATACAATAATTTTTGTAGTGATTCCTATGTTGACGTAAATAATATTTGTTGGTCTGTGGTGTGTAATGAGGAGCAAACAGACGCTGCACTTGACACATTTATGAAATTGCTTATTCCAGTTACTAATAAGCATGCGCCCATTATGAAAATGACTGTAAACACAGAAATCCCTGTGGATTGATGAGGAATTTAACAATTGTATGGTTGAGAGGGATGAGGCTAAAGAAATGGCAGGAATGGCTGCACAACCGATTGGCAAACCTATTGCAAATTGAGAAATTCATGTCACTAATCTGAATAAAAAGAAGAAACTACACTATGAAACAAAGTTAAGTGATATAAAAAGCTTTGGAGCACCTAAAATGAAATTTTGGGAAAACAGGTAAACTCAGCTCCATCATTCATTGAATCAGCTCATTCATCACAAAACCGACTGATATTGCCAACTATTTATGTTTTTTTAATTGGCAAGATTAGCAAATTTAGGCATGACATGCCAGCAACAAACGGTGACACTACACATCCAAATATATCTGACCAAATTATGAAAGACAAGCATTGTTATTTTGAATTCCGTAAAGTGAGTGTGGAAGAGGTGAAAAAAGTATTGTATATCAACAATGACAAGCCACCAGGGTATGACAACTTGGATGGAAAATTACAGAGGAAAATAGTGGATGATATTGCTTCTCCTATTTGCCATATTTTCAATTTAACTAGAAAGTGTGTGCCCCCAGGCCTGGAGGGAAGCAAAAATAATTCCGCTAACTAAGAATAGTAAAGCCCCCTTTACTGGCTCAAATAGCCAACCAATCAGCCTGTTACCAACCCTTGGTAAACATTTGGGGGAAAAAAATTGTTTGACCAGTTCCAGTGCTATTTTACAGTAAACAAATTGACAAGACTTTCAGCACGCTTATATGGAAGGACATTCAACAAGCACAACACTTACACAAATGACTGATGATTGGCTGAGAGAAATTGATAAAAAATATTGTGGGGGCTGTCTTGTTAGACTTCAGTGCAGCTTTTGACATTATCGATCCTAGTCTGCCGCTGTAAAAATGTGTGTTATGGCTTTACACCCCCTTCTATATTGTGGATAAAGAATTACCTGAGGGTGTTATTTAATGGAAGTCTCTCCAACATAATCCAGGTAAAATCAGGAATCTTTACTAACAACATGCCACTGCCTTTGAGGAAAGCCAGTGTTTCTATGTATGCTGATGACTCAACACTATACACGTCAGCTACTACAGCGACTGAAATGACTACAACACTTAAAGAGCTGCAGTCCATTTTGGAATGGTTGGCAAGGAATAAATTAGTCCAGATTTTTCAAATCTAAAAGCATTTTATTTGGGACAAAACGTTCACTAAACAATAAACCTCTACTAAATCTTAGCAGCAGCTAATGGGGATCCATAATAAATACACATTGTGGTTAACTGAACAACTGACATCATTTTGCCAAAACTTAAAGGACCATCAGCACCAAGAGCCAAACGCTGAGCCAACAGGGTGCACTTCGCGTCACCAAATAACTTGAAAAGTTCTTCTTCTTCAAAGTTTAATTGGCGGAATACATCCCAAAAAGGTGGTTCGCTGCCACCTACTAAAAATACATCATTATTTGCAGAAAAAAAATAAGTAAAGTCAATATACTCCTTCAGTCAAATGCACTCAGATCCTTTCACAGGTTCTGGGGGTGAGAGGAGAAAGCATTGTCAGACATTATTCCCTGCAGTGTCTCAGCAGTGAAATCATTGATATCCAAGAACATTTGAGCTGCTTTCACAATGATTTCCAGTTTCTTCGATTTTTTGTTGTTGTTAGTTTGTCCCGTACAATTAATCACCTTTGCAAATAAACGCAACAAAATCAACCTTTTAAGTATTTTCAGGCTCTCTCAACTAACTGACATCCACATTACTGTTGGGCATCACCCACTGCCATAGCCTCATCATCTCTGCTCGCTGATTCAACCTTTTTCACTGCCTCTGCATAGGAGAGCTTCTCAACAGCCCTGATCCTTCCTACTTGGACCTTCTTCACCCTAAACAGGACACGCAGGGAACTCTGCAACAATATTGAGTTTGCAAACACTTGAGATGTGGGCAAATGTTTTACATTGATGACATCGAAGTGGCTTTTGTACGTACGTTTGCGCTGCAGATCTAATACAGTCCTGCTTTACAAGGGTCGGGAGAAATTCAGCATCAAAACGTAAAAACAGAAAGGCTTTCCTTCTTTCCATTCACAGTGCAGGTTAAGCGATGTGAATAAACTATTCCTGGCATGTTCATCTTCAACCATGAAGCCTCAATATCTATCGAGACGCCAGATATTACACCTTTAATCGGTGCCCTACTCCGATAATCATAGCATTCCACTTCATGCGTCGACCATTTGTTCATCCACAGTGCTTTCTCCTTTTCTCCTTTTGACACACATGAAAACACCATACCACTCCTGGTCACTTTGACTCTACTTCTCCCAATGCATCCTTCACAATCTTTGTGACGGCAAACGGGTTTCCCACCAAAAACATCCTTGCTCACAAGGAATGAGGCGTTATCATACCGAAGCTTATCTTGATTTACAACTAGTCCTTTAAGCTCCATTCTAAGATGTTACAGTATTCCACTCATTTCCTCAATCTATACTCGCGCCAACAGAATCAAGCATCGCTTCTGCTTCCTCCATTACTCTCAAACCCAAGTTAGAGCTTCTTCTTCTTTAGGTTTTATGGCAAACAAGTCAGTGCTTCAGCAATAAAACCTTCCATAGAGATAGCAATTAGTTCTAATTATTAATCAACTAATCAGAATTTTTGGAGATAATGAGTTGACCAATCAGGTGTAGTCTTCTGGCAGGTGGGACCGATTAGAATAGGGATGATGTCACTTTCCATAAGGCAAAAATATATTTTTTACCACATGGAAAATATTTTCCTACATTTGTGAAATAAGAATGATCAATGATGTAGCACAAAAGTAGTCAACCTAGTCAAAGGCCAATAAACAATTTGTGCAGGTAAAGTTCTGTGGTCACAATTTGCCCTAGTTGAACTACTCGAATATTTGCTGTAATTTAAAAAATATATATATTACATTTCATTTGAACACTGTGACTAAGTAGTTGAGAATGGAATTGTTGATTCTGGGTTGAGAAGTTACAGAGAGCCAGGTTCCAACCTTATGAAGATGACTCTTTATAGAACCTTTATTTGAATTCTGGCAACACCGCCTTAGTGTTGTTTCTTAATGTGCTTGGCTGTATCTGCTGGGTTCACATAGTTTTGGTTGATTTACAGTACCATCCTCAGGGCCAAAAGCCTGTATAAACACTGGGACAGAAAAAACAGGAGAATACACTATTCCAATTTAGTTTATTTCCTTCAAAAAGAAAAACACATGTGTAAAATCGTACATGTTCCCATCATCGTAGACACCTAAACAGAGCTGAATGTTGGATATTTGTGCCGCATAATATTATGGAAGCAAGACTAATAGCGCACCTTCCACACAAAAAAAACAACACTTGTTGCTCTGGTCTAGGCCAGGGACCCTGACAGATCAATGCAGTTCTAGAGACAATTTCAAAAATATACCACAAGATGGCAGCACATTACAAGTTCTCACATCTCCAGCCAGGTAGCTACACCGACTTTCATTGGATATGCAATTGTACCATTAAAAAAAAAATCCAGTATCCCAATGTTCTTGCTCCCTATACAGTAGAAGGCATGTGAAAATGTACACAATGTGATAAGAGTTTATTCAAATTTAAAAACGGTACATATTGGATTTAGGAAACAAAAATGTACCATACAGTATGTACACTAATACAAAACATGGGCACACTTCGACAGGGTAAAAAGGCTTTCCAATTTCCTATACTTCCCCATCTTAGATAATGCAGTTGGTTTTCAATTTACTTTCATATTGTAGTGTTCTGTAGCATTCTCAGTTTCAACTTACCTACTGAAAAGGGACAGGTGTGTGTAAATTGATGATATTGATTTGATGTAAACTGTAAACAATGACACATCTATGACTATTCAAATGTTGGACACAACTGGATTGCCCCTTGCTCCATAGATACACTACATGACCAAATGTATGTGGACACCTGCTCGTTGAACATCTCATTCCAAAATCATGTTCATTAATATCGAGTTGAACCCCCCTTTTCTGCTACAACAGCCTCTACTCTTCTGGAAAGACTTTCCACTAGATGTTGGAACATTGCTGCAGGGACTTGCTTCCATTTAGCCACAAGAGCATTAGTGAGGACGGGCACTGATGTTAGGCGATACGCCTCGCTCGCGGCATTCCAAGTCATTCCAAAGATGATCAATAGGGTTGTTAGGGCTCTGTGGAGGCCAGTCAAGTTCTTCCACACCGATCTCAACCAAACCACTTCTGGACCTTGCTTTGTGCACAGTGACATTGTCATGCTGAAACAGGAAAGGGCCACCCCCAAACTGCAGCCACAAAGTTAGAAGCAAAGAATCTTCTACCATGTCATTGTATGCTGTAGCGTTAAGATTTCCCTTCACTGGAACTAAGGGGCCTAGCCCAAACCAGGAAAAACAGTCCCAGACAATTATTCCTCCTCCACCAAACTTTACAGTTGACACTACGCATTAGGGCAGGTAGCTTTATTCTGGCATCCGCCAAACCAAGATTTGACTGTGGGACTGCCAGATGGTAAAGCGTGATTCATCACTCCAGAGAACGCGTTTCCATTGCTCCAGAATTTAATAGCGGCGAGCTTTACACCACCCCACCACCTCTACTGCCAATGTTTGTCGATGGGGATTGCATGACTGTGTGCCCGATTTTAAACACCTGTCATCAACGGGCGTGGCTGAAATTGCCGAATCCACTAATTTGAAGGGGTGTCCACATACTTTTGTAGATATAGTGTATGATAATAGAGTGGTGAAGCACTAAGGTTTGGGCGACTTGACTTAGCTCACTTTTAGCTTTCTGAGGAGCAAAACAGGAGGCGGATTGTCGATGCAGAGATAGGAATTGTAATGCTCAGTTGGTTGGTCTGCTACATACAGTATTATTGATGTTGAATGTAACTTTGCTCTATGCATTCTAACTATGTTCCACTCCAAATATCGTATGACCATTTGGGAAGGAAAGAGGGGTAGTTCTGTTAGGGAGACTTTCACTCCGCCATTTTGGATGATTTCACAGTTCTCCTGCGTCGTGAGTCTTCCCTTCTCCCTCTTCTTCGCTTGCTACCTCCACTTTGGATCCCTTCTTTCCCATGTCACCCTTCCAAACCTCCTGTAGACATTCTGAGGGAGAGAGGGAAAACCCAGGTAAGTGTTTAACTCTATGTGAACACGTGTATGTTGTGTTTGCCATTATTCAAGTGTCTTGGGTGAGTGTGTGCTTTAGGTATACGTTTGCTAGTGTGTATGCTATAGTGTGTGTGTCCTACCTTGCTCGGAGGTCTTGAGAATGTGTGTCTCACACAGGAAGCGCTCCAGCCTCTCCTCCTGATGGTGGAAGTACCAGTCCTCCACAACCTCCTCATACTGCTCTAGCATCGTCTCACACTGAAACAACCCAACACCCACTTATTGTCATGAACACGCAAAACCCTCTGCCTGTAAAGCTGTGTGTTGATGTGTAAACACACACGGGTATGTACCTGTTTCTTCATGTCGGACACCTCCACTGAGGGTTCGTCCCAGAGTTCATAGGGCAGACCCAACTCCACCTTCACCCCCTTATGGACCAGGTTCTTCAGAGTGGCCATGGTCTGACTGGTACCCTAAAACACACACAGATGGTTAGTTGACTCAGGTGTGTTAATACTGGGCTGGAACAAAATCCTGCATGCCATGTGGGTCCACAGGACCAGGATTGAAGAACACTGTTCTAAAGCATGAACATTGGTTAAACTGCGAAGATGGAGAGGTGTGAGGACCTTGGCGTATCGGAGGCTGCCAGGTCTCTCAGCATGGACACTGTACTGTAGGATCCCCTCACAGATGTTATCCACTGCCTCCGTCAGACGGGTCTCACTGAAAACAGTTATTTCAAAAATCACAACTACAAAATGAGTGGTCAAATCACTTCAGTCTATGACAAGAGAGCAGAGCTCAATGAGAGGCTTGCCTCTCCTTCTCCATAACATAAAGTGGCTTCCTCTCCATGTATCCTTCCATTCATCGATCTTAAAGGCCAGTTGACCCATCCTGTTTTATCACATCAACACGGTTGAAGGAGAGGAGGGACACTTTAAAGTACTCGTCCTGGGGTTACTTACGAGGTATTGTATTTGATCTTGCGTCTGCGTTTACCCGTGTCCAGCACTGCTCCTAGCTCCAGAACCTCCTTGGACCGACCCGTCTTCTCCAAGGCTGCTTGGAGCTCCACCGTCAGGAACTTACACACTATAGGGTTCCGACAGGCGGATGTTGTTCAAATGCATGTTAATTTACATTTATAAACACGTCCAATGTAAGTAAGAAAATGCATTCACAGACACTGAATCTCCTAGTTAGTTATCTAGCTAACGTTAGCTAAGTATACAAAAAAGCTAACGCTGAGCAAGACATCGTCACATTCAATGTGTAACTACTGTAGCTAACGTTACCTTCGCATCGATTGGGCAGTCTTTCGTCCTCGGCTGATATAGCGAAGCTGCACACCCAAAAAAGGCACAAGAAGAAAAGTTCCATTGCAACTTTTCGCCAACTTGATTCCCTATATCCGTTTACAGAAGCCACATCGGCATTTTTCTGAGAGACTCACAGCACGTAAATGGCTAGGCGCAGGCGCAGTGTAGTAGTTGAAGCTTCCCAAAAAGGTATTCACTTAACACAGCCAGAAAGTCATAAATATGGCTAAACCCCGCTATTTCCACAATTTATTTTCATACAATATTATTTTAGCCCTAACCTTAACCACACCGATAACCGTATGACTAACCTTAAATTAAGGCCAAAAAGCGATTGTTTATTATTTTCATACATCTTTACGTTGCAGCCAATTGTGACTTTGTGGCTGTGTTATCTAGTGGAAAACACAAAAGGGGAAAGGCGGATCGTGCGAATCCGATTTAGGAAATCTAGTCGAGCATTGAAAAATTCAAACTCAAGGTGGGGAAAGATATTTAGAGTGGACATTTGTCAAAAAAAGATGAACGTGCATTTATTTTATCTCATAGGGATTGTATTAAGTGAGTTTAGAGCTTTGGAGTCTCAAGCCCCCACTCCCCAGTTAGCAATGAGCACTCTGGCCAGAGGAAAGAGTGCTGTGCCTTTTTAGCCGATTTATCACGCGGCTGCAATGCTCCTGAAGTTCACGTGCCGTTTTCCTCGCACAGCCTTTGCTTGTCAGTGCTATAATTCAGAGCTAGGGTCTACTATTTATTGACCCCCATGATGAAATATGGAGGGGCCTGTGGATCTGTCTTCACCCGTTCGTTCGCACATTAGTCATACAGGATATCTCAGACAGCAATGGCCTGATTTTGACGAAATGTGGGTAAATGATGCGTCTTGCCATTAAAGATCCGGCATTTAAAAAATACACTGATTGGCCAGATGGTGGCGCTGTAACAAGAGATTGAAAATGCAAACTTTGAAAGGTCACGCCCCACATCCCGTTTGACCTAAAGTCATGAAATTCGGTACATAGGTTCCTCTCCTCACAAGGAATACATTTGCCTAGGGACCCATTAGGACTGTCATGGTGGATCTTATGCCATTTAGAAATTTGTGAAAACACTACTCTGTTACCGAATGACTGATCTGCACAAAACTTCATATGTGGCATCGATGGACAACGATGGACAACGGTCTCTCAACGCAATATTTTCCAGACTTGTACCTAAAACAACATAGACCAATAAACATTCATGTGGGTGTGGCCTGGCACATATTTGTATTGTAACGAAATTTGGTACATATTTTGAAAACACTGTCAAGACTCAACAGATGCAAGAACATTTTGACCTCACAGTGGCACTATAACGAGCACATGTTTATATCTCTTGATCGGTTTGACTCACAGCGATGAAATTTGGCACACATGCTCAGGGACATGAGTCTAGCTAATCCATGCAATATCTCGGACACCACTGGCCCCATTTTGATGAAACTTGGGTGAATGATACATCTTGCCATAGAGAACCGTCATTTACAAAATTACACTGACTGGCCCAAGGGGGGTGCTGCATCATTTGTGGGGGACAACATGTTTACTGTTGCCTTGTATATTTATATTTAATTATAAATAGACAGTGTATATACAGTGGTGCAAAAAAAGTATTTAGTCAGCCACCAATTGTGCAAGTTCTCCCACTTAAAAAGATGAGAGAGGCCTGTAATGTTCATTATAGGTACACTTCAACTATGACAGACAAAATGAGGGAAAAAAATCCAGAAAATCACATTGTAGGATTTTTAATGAATTTATTTGCAAATTATGATGGAAAATAAGTATTTGGTCACCTACAAACAAGCAAGATTTCTGGCTCTCACAGACCTGTAACTTCTTATTTAAGAGGCTCCTCTGTCCTCCACTTGTTACCTGTATTAATGGCACCTGTTTGAACTTGTTATCAGTATAAAAGACACCTGTCCACAACCTCAAAAAGTCACACTCCAAACTCCACTATGGCCAAGACCAAAGAGATGTCAAAGGACACCAGAAACAAAATTGTAGACCTGCACCAGGCTGGGAAGACTGAATCTGCAATAGGTAAGCAGCTTGGTTTGAAGAAATCAACTGTGGGAGCAATTATTAGGAAATGGAAGACATACAAGACCACTGATAATCTCCCTCGATCTGGGGCTCCACGCAAGATCTCACCCCGTGGGGTCAAAATGATCACAAGAACGGTGAGCAAAAATCCCAGAACCACACGGGGGGACCTAGTGAATGACCTGCAGAGAGCTGGGACCAAAGTAACAAAGCCTACCATCAGTAACACACTACGCCGCCAGGGACTCAAATCCTGCAGTGCCAGACGTGTCCCCCTCCTTAAGCCAGTACATGTCCAGGCCCGTCTGAAGTTTGCTAGAGAGCATTTGGATGATCCAGAAGAAGATTGGGAGAATGTCATATGGTCAGATGAAACCAAAATAGAACTTGTTAATGCTGAGTTGCATCCAAAGAACACCATACCTACTGTGAAGCATGGGGGTGGAAACATCATGCTTTGGGGCTGTTTTTCTGCAAAGGGACCAGGACGACTGATCCGTGTAAAGGAAAGAATGAATGGGGCCATGTATCGGGAGATTTTGCGTGAAAACCTCCTTCCATCAGCAAGGGCATTGAAGATGAAACGTGGCCGGGTCTTTCAGCATGACAATGATCCCAAACACACCGCCCGGGAAACGAAGGAGTGGCTTCGTAAGAAGCATTTCAAGGTCCTGGAGTGGCCTAGCCAGTCTCCAGATCTCAAACCCATAGAAAATCTTTGGAGGGAGTTGAAAGTCTGTGTTGCCCAGCAACAGCCCCAAAACATCACTGCTCTGGAGGAGATTTGCATGGAGGAATGGGCCAAAATACCAGCAACAGTGTGTAAAAACCTGGTGAAGACTTACAGAAAACGTTTGACCTCTGTCATTGTCAACAAAGGGTATATAACAAAGTATGAAAGTGTGATTTTCTGGATTTTTTTTTTCTCATTTCGTCTGTCATAGTTGAAGTGTACCTATGATGAAAATTACAGGCCTCTCTCATATTTTTAAGTGGGAGAACTTGCACAATTGGTGGCTGACTAAATACTTTTTTGCCCCACTGTATGAAACATTTTGACACAGCAGGGTTTGTAGGGTTCATATCATCGTGGTGGTATTCTTGTTGACAGTGTTGGGTATGAGAGAGGAATATACTTTGGCTAGGTAGAGAGTGTGAAGAAGTTCAGGTATGAAGACGTGAATAGATTAATAATCAAAGTTGGGGTTTATAAATAGATGACTGATGTAATGTGATTCCGACGAGCAGATACAGTAATATTTCATTCAATGCTTCAATGCCATCTGAATCATCACAAAATGACCTGGATGTTCAGGAAACAACAGACATATACAGTATCTCAAATATTTGATAGACAAGTGGTAGCAGCAACATAAGTTATGTTCATTGGCATCACATCCATAGTCATAACTACAACATGCTTTTATGAGCATAGCTTTCCAGTCTGCAGTAGTATCTAGACAAAAGTGATGGCGCCAGAGGGTAGGGCTGCCGTCTTATCGGCTCTCAATCAATCATGCTATTTTGTTTGTTTTGTCGCATTGTTCGTAACTTGTTTTGTACTTAATGTTGCTGCTACCATCTCTTATGATAGAAAATAGCTTCTGGACATCAAAACTGGGATTACTCACCTCAAATTGGACAAGGAGTTCCTCTTCAATGAGTCGGCCGCAGGGGATATACTGCAGACACCCGACAAGGCCCCGATCCCTGTGATTTGCTGGAGAAGGAAATAGAGATTGAGGCAAAAATGCATTTATGCATTTATGTAACAACAGCTGGTGCAAGCTATCTAAGGAAGTCTCAAAGTTTTGCTCGCCTGAGGTAGAGTATCTCATGATAAGCTGTAGACCACACTACCTACCTAGAGAGTTTTCATCTGTATTTTTCGTAGTGGTCTACGTACCACCACAGAGCGAAGTTGGCACTAAAACTGCACTCAATGAGCTGTATTCCGCCATAAGCAAACAGAAAAACGTTCACCCAGATGCTGCGCTCCTGGTGGCCGGTGACTTTAATGCAGGGAAACTTAAATCAGTTTTACAGAATTTCCATCAGAATGTTAAATGTGCAACCAGAGGGAAAAACACTCTAGACCACCTTTACTCCACACACAGAGATGCGTAAAAAGCTCTCACTCGCCCTCCATTTGGCAAATCTGACCATAACTCTATCCTCCTGATTCCTGTTTACAAGCAACAATTAAAGCAGGAAGCACCAGTGACTCAGGCTATAAAAAAGTGGTCAGATGAAGCAGATGCTAAACTACAGGACTGTTTTGCTAGCACAGACTGGAATATGTTCCGGGATTCTTCCGATAGCATTGAGAGGTATACCACATCAGTCACTGGCTTTATCAATAAGTGCATTGAGGACGTCGTCCCCACAGTGACTGTACGTACATACCCCAACCAGAAGCCATGGATTAGAGGCAAAATTCGCACCGAGCTAAAGGGCAGAGCTGCCACTTTCAAGGAGCGGGACTCTAACCCAGAAGCTCATAAGAAATCCCGCTATGCCCTCTGAAGAACCATCAAACAGGCAAAGCGTCAATACAGGACTAAGATCAAATCATACTACACGGGCTCCGATGCTTGTTGGATGTGGCAGGGCTTGCAAACTATTTCAGACTTCAAAGGGAAGCACAACCGAGAGCTGCCCAGTAACACGAGCCTACCAGACGAGCTAAATAACTTCTATGCTCACTTCGAGGCAAGTAACACTGAAACATGCATGAGAGCATCAGCTGTTCCGGATGACGGTGTGATCACGCTCTCCTCAGCCGATGTGAGTAAGACCTTTAAACAGGTCAACATTCACAAGGCTGCTGGGCCAAACGGATTACTAGGATGTCATGGCTCACATCAACACCATTATCCCAGAAACCCTAGACCCACTCCAATTTGCATACCGCACCAACAGATCCACAGATGATGCAATCTCTATTGCACTCCACAAAACCTATTCCCCCTCAGGAGACTGAAAAGATTTGTCATGGTTCCTCAGATCCTCAAAAGGTTTTACAGCTGCACCATCGAGAGCATCCTGATGGGTTGCATCACTGTCTGGTATGGCAACTGCTCGGCCTCCGACCGCAAGGCATTACAGAGGGTAGTGCGAACGGCCCAGTACATCACCGAGCCAAGCTTCCTGCCATCCAGGACCTCTATACCAGGCGGTGTCAGAGGAAGGCCCGAAAAATTGTCAAAGACTCCAGCCACCCTAGTCATAGACTGTTCCCTCTGCTACCTCACGGCAAGCGGTACCGGAGCGCCAAGTCTAGGTCCAAGAGGCTTCTAAACAGCTTCTACCCCCAAGCCATAAGACTCATGAACAGCTAATCAAATGGCTACCCAGAGTATTTGCACCCCCCCACGCTGCTGCTACTCTCTGTTATCATCTATGCATAGCCACTTTAATAACCCTACCTGCATGTACATCATTACAATTACCTCAGTTACCTCGACACCGGTGCCCCCGCACATTGACACATTGACTCTGAACCGGTACTCTGAATATAGCCCCACTATTGTTATTTACTGCTGCTCCTTAATTATTAGTTATTCTTATCTCTTACTTTTTTGTGGGTATTTTCTTAAAACTGCATTGTTGGTTAAGGGCTTGTACGTAAGCATTTCACTGTAAGATCTACACCTGTTGTATTCGGCGCATGTGGCAAATAACATTTCATTTGATAATGTTGTCCTGTCCCACTCTTGTCTGTGTACACTGCAATCCAGCTTTAAGCTGCAAGTGTATACAACATGTTTATACATCGATACATAGCTATTTTTAATTCAAATTAGATCATCAGTTTTGAGTCTGGTGATGGAGGGGTTAAGTGAGGGCAATGGGGAAGAAGGGGGGTGCCCCCTGCGGACTCAGGAGACACGGGACACATGCTTAATGACAACCTGCGAGAGGGGGGAGGAGAGAGAGAGAGATGACGGAAGGAAAGACCAAAAATAAAGAGAACGAGAGGTAAAGTGTGAATAAAGATTTATGTGAATGTGTAAATGACAACTATAAAGTGTGAGAGAGGGAGAGAGACGGACAGAGAAAAAGCGAGGGGGAGGAGAAAGAGAGAGCGGGCAAAGAAGAGGAGGGAGAGTGAGAGGAACGAGAGGGGTCTTGCATAGATAAAGTTGCTCGTGGAGTATGGAGTTCAGGGAGAGGACAGAACACTATGCAGAGGAGCCAAAGAGAGGAGCAGAACCAGAAGTAAGAGAGATGTCCTCTGACACACACACACACACACACACACACACACACAAGAAACAGAGCGAGAGAAGTCAGTAAGTTGCTCAATGAAGAGATAACCAAACAGCACCTTAACGTGTGTGTGCTGTGTGTCTTTGCATGGAATGGCCTTCACAATAACAGTAATAACCTTGGATGGCCTCAGATCTCAAGTACTTTTTATTGGTTTGTTTGTGTGGGCTCCCTGTGTCCTATGGTCCTTGGACAGCTTGCTAACACACTTGGTCCAGAGGACGAAGTGTTCTTGATGTAATGCACTGAAAAAGCATGTCTGAAGTAACCATGTGGTTTTCCCATACCTCTATGGGTTATCCCCAGTGTGTGAGGCACTGTTGCTAATTGTGTGTTATCACAAAGAGGGATGGAAGGAGTCTTGTCTGTCAAGGGATACGTTTACAGCAGCACATAGCTACACAGGTCTACGGATGTTACCGATGCCCTGTCAATCAAGCCCACTTTCGCTGGTGCGATGGACTTCATTGAATAGACACAAAAGAGAAATCCCCGCCCATCTGGCACTCCAGCCAGGCTTAAGCAAACACTGAAAGTATTTAAGAGATTTTAAATAGTATTTTAACCCATGTGTGACACACACCCGCATCAGATTAAGTCATAGGGAAGGCACACATTTTGACACACCCCAGGACAGGTCGTCACAGGTAGAACATGGACATTATACATAGAGTGTCACTCAACTACACGCTGTCACGTATGCACAAACACACTTATACGCTATAAAAAAAGTCACAAGCGACGTCGCTTGTGTCAAGACTACATACACAAAGCGGTCAGACAGAGGCGGACACACACACACACACACACACACACAGATAATTAAACTAAATCAAATGAGAACAGCCAGATATTAAGAGTCGTCAATCCATGCTGTAATAAAAATATGCCGACTAACTGAATTTTTTTTTTTAATTCACCGATTTTTTTTCTCCATTGAACTTTTATTTGATTCAGGAAAATCTCACTGAACATAAATAACGTATTTTCCAAAGGAGACATGACCAACATGCCACTATAAAACACTGTAAAACTCTGACAAGACCTAGAGCTGATCAGCGAGCCTGTACCGGCTGCCTTAGAAAAGACAGGCAGGAACAACAGAAGCTGAACCGGTCACTTCATACACCCGCTCTCTCGAACATATTCTATGGAAGATATGGATGTCCCTAAAAAGAGGATTTTCTGACGAGCTGATATCGAAGACGCGTCCTCAGTTATAATGTATTAGACAAAACAGATATATTTGACCAAGAGGGAAGGTTTAACAGGACGTAATTGAGCTCCAGGAATTCTCTCCTTCCAGAAACAAATTGGATTATCTGACAAGCCATCTAGAACAGGTATGCCTTATATTTACAGTGCCGTTGGAAAGTATTCAGACCCCATTACTTTTTCCAAATTTTGTTACGTTACAGCCTTATTCTAACATTAATCAAATATTTTTTTCCCTCATCAATATACACACAATACCCCATAAGGATAAAGCAAAAACAGGTGTTTTTTGCAAATTTATTTACATAAATAGTCAGACACTTTCACTCACTGCTTTGTTGAAGCACCTTTTGCAGCGATTACAGCCTCGAGTCTCATTGGGTATGACGCTACAAGCTTGGCACACCTGTATTTGGGGAGTTTCTCCCATTGTTCTCTGCAGATCCTCTCAAGCTCTGTCAGGTTGGATGGGGAGCGTCGCTGCACAGCTATTTTCAGGTCACTCCAAAGATGTTTGATCGGGTTCAAGTACAGGCTCTGGCTGGGCCACTCAAGGGTATTCAGAGACTTGTCTCGAAGCTACTCCTGCGTTGTCTTGGCTGTGTGCTTAGGATTGTTGTCCTGTTGGAAGGTGAACCTTCACCCCAGTCTGAGGTCCTGAGTGCTCTGGAGCAGGTTTTCATCAAGGATCTCTCTGTACTTTGCTTCGTTCATCTTCCTCTCGGTCCTGCATAGTCTCCCAGTCCCTGCCAATGAAAAACATCCCCACAACATGATGCTGCCACCACCACCATGCTTCACCATAGGTGTAGGTTCTCCCATCTCCACAGAGGAACTCTGGAGCTCTGTCACCATTGGGTACTTGTTCATCTCCCTGACCAAGGCCCTTCTCTCCTGATTGCTCTTGGTGGATCCAAACTTCTACCATTTAAGAATGATGGAGGCCACTGTGTTCTTGGGGACCTTCAATGCTATAGAAATGTTTTGGTACCCCTCCCCAGATCTGTGCCTCGACACAATCCTGTCTCGGAGCATTACAGACAATTCCTTCGAACTCATGGCTTGTGTGACCTTATGTAGACAGGTGTGTGTCTTTCCAAATCATGTCCAATCAATTGAATTTACCAACGGTGAACTCCAATCAAGTTGTAGAAACATCTCAAGGATGATCAATTGAAACAGGATGCACCTGAGATTAATTTCAAGTCTCATAGCAAAGGGTGTGAATAATTATGTAAATAAAGTATTTCTGTTTCTATTTTTAATACATTTGCAAAAATGTCTATAAACCTGTTTTTGCGTTGTCATTATGGGGTGTTATGTGTAGATTAATGAGGAAAAACATTTATTTCATCAATTTTACAATAAGGCTATAATGTAACAAAATGTGGAAAAAGTCAAGGGGTCTGAATAATTTCCGAATGCACTGTAGTTAGAAAACTTTATTATATGGAAATGATGCTGAATCGTTACAGGTATCATAGAAACATAGTACGCGTTATATTGCAAAGAAATACTGTCAAAAGGCTTATTTCAGTCTTACCTTTGTCATGCACAGAGAATATTTTCAGTTCACAGACATACTCTCACAGACAGAACCCATGTTAGTTCATTTTAGAGCTGTTAATGTGAAGGAGCGCTTCTCGTCAGTATATTTCCCCTTATGATAGGCATCCCGCTAGCGGGACACCAGTCGACAACATCCCGTGAAATTGTACGGCGTGCAATTCAAATAAATAATCGTAATATTAAACATTCATGAACATACGAGTATCTTATATCATTTTAAAGCTTAGATTCTTGTTAATCTAACTGCGTTGTCCGATTCACAATAGGCTTTACAGCGAAAGCATACCATGCGATTGTCTGAGGACGGCGCCCCACATGAACATATTTTTGAACCAGCACAGGCTTCATAAAATCACAAATAGCGATGAAATAAATCACTTACTTTTGAAGATCTTCCTCTGTTTGCAATCCCAAGGGACCCAGCTATAACATGAATGGTCGTTTTGTTAGATAAAATTATTCTTTATATCCCAAAAAGTCAGTTTAGTTGGCACCATCGTTTTCAGTAATCCACTCGTTCAACATGCAGACAATGGAGTCCAAAAAGCTACCGCTAAACATCATCCAAACAAGTCAAACGACGTTTCTATTTAATCCTCAGGTACGCTAAAATGTAAATAAACTATAATATTTCATACGGAAAATAGTATGTTCAATAGGAAAGTAAAACTAGTAAGCGCGCGCCCTCTTCCTCGCGCTCCGAAAGACTGATATTGTTCCGGTGCTGTCTTCACTAAAACTCCAAATTCTTGCTAGTTTTTCAAGAAAAAGTTAGAAACCTTGAATAAAGACTGTTGACATGTAGTGGAAGCCATAGGAATTGCATTCTGGGAGCAGGAATTACATAGGTCCCATAGCTTTCCATTGTAAGAGCATGGAACCTAAAAAAAAAAAACATTCAGGTTGGTTTTTCTTCTGAGTTTTGCCTGCCATATCAATTCTGTTATAGTCGCAGACGTTACTTTAACAGTTTTAGAAACTTCAAAGTATTTTCTATCCAATGCTACCAATTATATGCATATATCTGGGCCTGAGTAACAGGCAGTTTACTTTGGACACGCCAGTCAGGCGGAAATTCAGGAAACTAGACCCTATCTTAACATGGTGGCCAGAAACGGCAAGCAAGAGGTTTAATTTACTAAAGCTGGCCTGTGTGTGTGTGTGTGTGTGCGTGTATGTGTGTGTGTGTGTGCGTGCGTGTGTCGGTATACAGCACCACTAGACCCCACAGCCACCTACACACTGGCTTCTGGCATAAACACTGACACAGAATCGCACCTGGCTAACACACACACACACACACACACACACACACACACACACACACTGCTGGCTGGTGTCAGGGCCTCCTTGGCAGTAGCTAGGTGTAATGACCTAAACTGTGTCCTCACCTCATGTCCCCTGACCCCTACGACCATAACGTTAACCCTTCTAGCTCCACACTTTATGAATACTATGTACAGTGCCTTCAGAAAGTATTCACACCATTTCACTTTTTCCATATTTTTTGTCTTACAAAGTGGGATTAATATGGATTAATTGTCATGAGCAAAAAAATTCTCACATTTTTTAAATAACAAAACGAATATATCTTGATTAGATAAGTATTCAACCCCCTGAGTCAATACATGTTAGAATCACCTTTGGCAGTGATTACAGCTATGAGTCTTTCTGGGTAAGTTTCTAAGAGCTTTCCACAACTGAATTGCACAATATTTGCCCATTATTCTTTAAACAATTCTTTAAGCTCTGTCAAGTTGGTTGTTGATCATTGCTAGACAGACATTTTCAAATATTGTCATAGATTAAGTCAAAACTGTAACCAGGCCAATCAGGAACATTCAATGTCATCTTCGTAAGCAACTCCAGTGTATATTTGGGCTTGTGTTTTAGGTAATTGTCCAGCTGAAAGATACATTTGTCTCCCAGCGTCTGTTGGAAAGTAAACTGAACCAAGTTTTCCTCTAGGATTTTGCCTGTTCTTAGCTCTATTCTGTTTATTTTTATCCTAAAGAAACACTCCCTAGTCCTTGCCGAAGACAAGGATACCCATAACAGTATGCAGCCACCACCATGCTTGAAACTATGAAGAGTGGTACTCAGTGATGTGTTGGATTTGCCTCAAACACAACACTTTGCATTCAGGATTTTTTTGGGGCACTATTACTTTAGTGCCTTATTGCGAACAGGATGCATGTTTTGGAATATTTTTTATTGTGTACAGGCTTCCTACTTTTCACTCTGTCATTTATGGCAGTATTGTGGAGTAACTACAATGTTGTTGATCCATATTCAGTTATCTCCTATCACTGCCATTCAACTCTGTAGCTGTTTTAAAATCAATTTTGGCCTCATGGTAAAATCCCTGAATGGTTTCCTTCCTCTCTGTCAACTGAGTTAGGATGAGCGCCTGTGTCTTTGTCGTGACTGGGTGAGTATTGATACACCATCCAAAGTGTAATTAATAACGGAACCATTCTTTCTCTATAGACACCAATAGAATGAGAGGACTTTGTAACATCATGTTCTAACTACTGAAATGAGCAGACATTCTCTTCGCTGTTCCCCCCCTCTCCTCTCTCAATCCCCATCTTTTTCTCTCTCAATCCCGGTCTCCTCGTTTTCTCTCTCACCCTCAGTATGCCAGAGAGAGTGTGTTGGTTCCAGGGGCAGAGTTACCACAAGCTGAAGAGGGCATGTCTGCAGCGGGGCAAGCTCTTCAAGGATCCCCTCTTTCCCCCATCCGCACTGTCACTCTTCTACAAACGAGCCCCACCCCCTGGACTCACATGGAAAAGACCACGGGTGAGCGGATCGGGGATGGAACGGAGGGGGAAGGTGGGGGAGAGAGAGATGGAGTGAGGCAGTGAAAGAGTGGACGAGGGTGAGAAATAGAAGTGGAAAACAGAGGTAAAATCATACACAGACAAAAAGACAACAAAAAAACACACAAAAAAAAGAAGGAAAAAAAAGAGAGAGAAGCGGCACCAGAACAGAATTTTTCATCAAAATCAATCACTTGCTTTCTCTCTTCCTCTACAACCACACACACACACTTTAGAACGTCTGGACTCGCCTTCGTGCCCTTTCCCAGGAGGCACCCGTTTAAGTCCCCAGTCTAATTCTAGTCGTCCACTCAGCAGGTTTTATTCCAGATATAGTTCATTAAAGCCTTTCTAACAGACCAGAGACGTCAGGACAGTGTAACCCAACACCAACGGGAGTGTGTGTGGCGCGTGTTGCAGATTTGGACCTGAATATGACCAGGGTTTCAGTGTGTGTTTATTAAAGCATCACCTGATGATTTAAATAGCATGTGTTTGTGATGACGAGTGGAGAAGGGCTGTGTAGTGGTGTAGCTTCAAGGGTGGCTGTTTATTGGACATCAGGTTGTGGTTGTAGTCTTTCTTAAGTATACATAGAAGATATACAAAAAACAAAAACAATATGAGGAACGAAATGTTCCTATAGGAGGTCAGATTTTAGTTGTTGATTGCATTAATCGATAGAATACTGGACTGCACAGGTATTTTCTTTGCTCACTGGAGTGTGTGGGGGGGGGGGGGGGGGGCTAACCACAAAGGGTTAATGGGATTGTGTTCCTAATGCTCTGCACAGGTAATTTAAGCCTGCATCCAACAGGAGTCGAAAGATAGGATGACATCTGTCACCTCACTTTGCAGTGAGACATACGCACTTGGACTCCTGTATACACACAAACGCACACACACACTTGCACACACTCTCACCAGCATTCATGCACGTGTACACCACACACACACAACACACACAACACACACATGGACAGGACGCTTGGACACTCTGAACTTCCTTCCTCAGCTATCATAACTGTTATAAAATCCGGTCAGCATCATATTTCATACAGTACTTAGCATGAACATGATGTCATCTAAGGGGAAATTGAGTTCATAACTTTTCTAGAGTTACATGTTTACAGGTTGTGACCTGTGTGTGTGTAGCAGTGCGTTTGTGTGTGTGTGTGATCGTGTTTAACTATTGGACTGGAAGTCCCCACAATATTAGGAAACAAACAAAAATTGGACCAACTGGGGACATTTTGTTAGTCACCACAAGGTCAAATGCTATTTCTAGGGGGTTTAGGGTTAAGGTTAGAATTAGTGTTAGGGTTAGAATTACGTTAAGTGTTAGGGTTAGGACCTAGGGTTAGGAGCTAGGGTTAGGTTTCGGGTTAGGAGCTATGTTAAGGTTTAGGGTTAAGGTTAGGTTTTTGGTTTAAGGTTAGGGTAAGAGTACGGGTTAGGTTTAGGATTATGAGCATAGACTGGATTGACACTTGTCCTGACAAAAATACTGACACCATGTCAAGATAAACTACATTGAATAGGCACCCAATTTGCACCCAATTTACTGCTGATCTTGGAGTATGCATATGTTAACATGTTATTGTGTATCTGTATTGAGTCTCTCTCTCTCTCTCTCTCTCTCTCTCTCTCTCTCTCTCTCTCTCTCTCTCGCTCTCGCTCTCTCTCTCTCTCTCTCTCTCTCTCTCTCTCTCTCAGGAACTGTGTAAGGACCCTCGTCTCTTTGTGGACAGGATCAGCACATGGGACCTGCACCAAGGCAGCTTAGGTAACTGCTGGATGGTGGCAGCCACTTCCTGTCTGGCCTCGGAGCCATCACTGTGGAAGAAGGTGAGGGGTCAAAGGGCAGAGGCCAAATCCCTATAGGTCACACTCAGTGATTTACTTCCTGGTCACTGATTTCATTTTCATTTCACTGAAGAAGTCTTAACGATATGTTTCTTATAGCTGAATCAGACATGTTAGTGCTGGGCTGGAATAAAAGCCTGCACACTCCGTAGCTCTGAACGACCAGGAAGCTGGCCGCCTCTGTACTAACACATTCAAGTACCCCAAAACCCTTGTTCAATTTGATTGGTCTAAACCACCAGGTGATTCCTGATCACGTGGAACAGGAGTGGAAGCCCAAGCGTCCAGACCTGTACGCCGGAATCTTCCACTTCCGCTTCTGGCGGCTTGGCCGCTGGACAGACGTGGTGGTGGACGACCTCCTTCCGGTCAGCGAGGACGGAACGCTGCTCTTCTGCCGCTCAGCCACGCCACGGGAGTTCTGGAGCAGCCTGCTGGAGAAGGCCTACGCCAAGTGAGACTTTACACTGTACTAAAGCCAAGACACAGCTGAGAGATTAGATTTCAGGTTGGCTAGGAGGAGGCTTGTTAATCACTCAATCAGTATTCATTTATTGTCCCAATTGCACAGAGTCATTTTAGATATAATGAATACAGTATCCAACACAGTATACACTACACAGTATACACTACACAGTATACACTACACAGTATCCACCACACAGTGTACACCACACAGTGTACACCACACAGTGTACACTACACAGTATCCACCACACAGTATTCACCACAGTGTACACGACACAGTGTACTGTACACCACAGTGACCACACTTGACAAAATAAACCAGTAGCTAGTCAACATTATTTTCTTATCCTCACCCATTTAACATTTCTTCAGTCTTCCAACCCTTTCCTCCCCTCTTCCTCTTCCCCAGGTTGAATGGCTGCTATGAGGCATTAGAAGGCGGTAACACGGCGGAGGCCCTCATAGACTTCACAGGGGGGGTGTCGGAGCCCCTATGCCTGGACAGGGAGGCCCTCACCCTGCACCCCGACCAGAGGAGGGCGCTGTTCCAGACCCTGGCCAAGGCCCACGGATGCAAAGCCCTCATCACCTGCTCCATACGGGTTAGTGACCAATACACTTTTCCCTGCATAACCACAGTCCTAGGATCAGCTTACCCTTCTCTCCACAGCGTAACAGTAACCATGTGTGGGGAAGATTTTCAATTGACCTTAGATCAGTGAATTAGTACTGAGGCCTCAAAATCTAGGCTTGTGCCCACCTGCCCTAGATGTGATATGAACGTGTGCATTCAGGGTGGTAATGAATGGTTTGCGATTGGGCCAGAGAGCTTCTATGAATGTTGTCCTACCAGAGAGATCACCTCTACCTACTGTACAGTAGCGGGTTATAGAGAGACAGGTGGCTACATAGTGGCTGTGTTGGGCACAGTCCAGCATTAACAATGCTAACGCTTACATTTACTGTAGTACAGAATGCGTTAGAATGGCACTGAATGCTATCTATCCTGTCACGCCTCTTTCTGTCCTTTCACTCCAGACACATGCCTCTATTGATTAATGATCTGTATTGTTCATTGTGTAGTTGTAGTATACTGCAAGATTCCAATTATACACATCAGGGTTGCCTTCATCGAGTGCCTGTGGTGTGTATTGGTATTAGCGTATCTGTATTGAGTCTCTCTCTCTCACTCTCTCTACAGCCAGCGGAGGGAGAGAGAGTAGAGTCGGTGCTAGACTGTGGTCTGGTGCGGGGCCATGCCTACGGTATCACCGCAGTGAGGAAGGTGCGTCTGGGGAAGCGGTCACTGCTGACTGGCCGTTGTAGCGGGACGTCCCGTCTCGGCATGGTGCGCATGAGGAACCCCTGGGGTACAGCCGACTTTACCGGGCCCTGGAGTCAGGGGTGAGGGGGAACGGTTACTGCTGTTCTAGTCTATCAGGATACGGTACATTCAACAAAGAGCTATAGGCCAAGGGTTGTCCCTTTTGGGTATTGTCAAAAATCAGGAACGGACTAGAAACAAGGTTTTGTCTATTTGGTCCGTTGACATAGAGCTCCTTTGCGCCCCCTTCAGGTCTCAGCAGTGGAAGCAGGTTGGTCGTGATGAGAGGGAGAAGATGGGCCTCATTGTCAGAGATGTGGGAGAGTTCTGGTAAAGACATATAGTAAAATAAGCATCACTCTTTTGACAGAAAACAATGCTCAAATCATTAAACAAATCACTACAAATACACTACAATTCCTGTTGAAAAACTAAAAAGATACTTTTTCACCTCCCCTTCCCTCAGGATGGAGTTTGAGGATTTCTGCCGCTACTTCACAGATGTGGTGGTGTGTCGTCTGGTAGAACGAGCCCTGCTGTGGCCCAACACCCACTGGAGAGAGGTTCGCTGCCATGGGGAGTGGGTCCCATCCCCCAATACTATCGGAGCAACCCCCGCCACCCTCCTCCCAGGCCGCCAGGCATCCAACCTCGGGAAGAACACAGCCAAGCCTGGGGAGGTGAACCAGACTCCGCGAGGGGACCGGAAGGAGGCAAGATTGGGGAAGAGACGGAGAGGTGGAGGAGGAGAAGGCGGTGGAGGGAGAGAGAAGGTGGCTGTAGCGAAGAGGGGGGGGGGGAAGAAGACAAAGAGGAAGGAGGAGAGTGTGAAGAAGGAGGGAGAGGTGGATGGATGGTGGGATAAACACATGGATAAGAGGAGTAGGTGTGGAGGATGCATCAACCACAAAGACACCTTTCTACACAACCCCCAGGTGAGTTTACCCTATATATTTCTACACAACAACCAGGTGAGCCTACACTATAGCTAGGTTTATGCCCATAGCAACTGGTTAAATGGTTCCAAGGTTCAGTCCACTCAGAGTCTGTTTGGTAATGACCAGTAGTTACATTCTGACGGTAGTGATAAACATATTAGTTATGTTCAGAGAACTACACTCAGTATGATAGTATAGTATCTCATTATATAGTATGCTTATACCTCAAGCATGTTAATAATTTGTGTTGCTATAACTGTAAGGACTCAACATGTACTATTTTGGCAACTGCTGCAATCTTAATGGTGTAGAAATAGACCTGTGAAAGCCTATTCAGAGGGGTGCAGTTAGGAAACAACATTGCTAAGCTAAAAACAACATGGCTGACACTAAGCTATATTAGTGTTACTGCTATTCTAGGGACGCTCTGCCTCCCTTCTGCCCCCCCCCCCCCCCCCCCCCTTCTATATCTTATCCCACCTCTCCCACTACAGTTCATGTTTGAGGTGCAGGGAAAGGAGGATGAGGTGTTGATCTGTCTGCAGCAGGAGGACAGGAGGATAAAGAGGAAGGATGGAGGAGGAGCGAATCTGCCCATCGGCTTTGAGGTGCTGAGGGTGAGTCACAGGCAATGTTCCCTCTAAGCTGGAAGCGTGCCATGCAGAAGAAATATTAGCCCGCGCAGAGAAGCACGAGATTGAACTTCCCTGTTAGGTAATACTATCAATATTTCCGTACTCTACACAGGCCGGTGTGCCATAACCAATCACAGCTTCAGTAGGCCTATATGCAAATAGACCATTGCCATATATGGATCTGTGCCATTCACATTGAACTGGACTGTTTTTACAGCATGAGCGGTCCTGAGTAGATGAGCTTCTTTTTAGATCAAAGCGAGAACTACATGTAGCAACATGTGCACATTTGTACATTTGTTCATATCCTTTGCTAGGTACTGAGTTATTAGCCCAGTTATAGATCTTTTGTAGTCAGCAATGGAGCCTGATTGCTTCAAACAAGAGCACAAAACCTCTGCATTTCTAGACATCTTTGAAAAGCAAGTCAAGTAAGAGCTTTTTTTTATCTTAATCGGGCAGTGTCGTAATTTGAGATAGGCTTGAATAAGCTAAGTAGCCAATAGGCAAAGGGTAACATAATTTTGACAAAAGTTCCTAAAGGCCTGCCCAGCGTAAGAAAGGCACCTCGTGTGAAAAAAAAAAAAAAATTCCTATGTTTTTCAATGAGTTGTCCTATATCTTTTTCAGATTTTCACTCTCAAAATTACATTTTTTTTGTATAGAACAAAGACAACATTTGATGGTTTAAGTCCACAACAGTGGTTAAACCACATCTGATTGGATGGGCCTGGGTCCACCCAGGCCCATCCATGTCTACGCCCCTGATGCTAACAGCACATCATGACAATTGCGCATTACAAATAGTCTACTAACCAAGACTTCGGATTAAACTTTTTCAATACCTGGTTTGTATACCCATTGGTAGATATCATAAATTGAAATGTCTTTCCTACCCTACCCGCTATCAATGTCATTCTTTGTGAGCTACTACATGCCAAAACCAGTTGAGAACTGCACACTCTTTCTGCCTGCAGATGATATTCCCCTGGATCTAGGCTATGTGTGCGGCGGGCATGTGAATATATTTCACGTGCTTTGCGATTGTGTAGACTACTTTGTGCATGATTTCTCTAATTGTACTGCGTAATTGATAAGTCGTATCCCAGGTAGAAAAAATTGGTTTCATAAAGGGTTTTTTTCGGTGTTGGATTGGTTGTCTAAACATTCTGAATGCATTCAGATAAACGTTCAGTTTTGGTTAAAGTGTAGGGGGACAGATTATGTTTTGTAAACATTTGTCATAGGTGTCATCAACGTTTGGTAAACATTGGCATTAGTGTCATTTACAACATTGGCTATTAGTTCTCTTTTAAGCTTTAATGACCAGCCAAACGTTGGTAATAGGTGTCTGTATTTTTACTACTTTTAGTAAAGTACTACTTTACTATTTTATTACTATTTCCCTTTTTTTTAACCACTGGACACATTTAATCAAATCGCTGGAGTTACAAAATGTCCTCTTTAGTCAAAAAGCATTCAGGTCAAATCTGTGCTTGTGCTCCTTCTCTCTCCTGGGCTTCTGTCTCTTGGGCTTCCGTCTCTCTCCATTATTTCAGGTGCTGTCGTCTGAAACAAGGTAACTTGAGTGTTATAACTCATCCCAGGACTAATAACATTTATTTGAGGGGCACAGTTAACTCGTGCTCTCTCACACCATTTGGGCACATAGATCTCTTTCTGTTTATCGGCGTCTCTGTCACAAAGCCTGGAGTGGTGGGTGCGGAGTCAAGCAGAGAGTAGAGGATAATGCGGACACCGGACTTTATTATGGCCTCCAAATTAAACGCCCAAAACAACAGGCGAATAATAAAAAATTGTCCAACCCAACACAGGGCACAAACAGACAGGAACACTACACGCAACAACCTCGACTAACAGAAAACAAGCCCGCACAAAAACAGGCGGGCCTAACAGGCTTACATAGTCCTGAATCAAAACAAAATAAGAGACAGGTGCAACCAATAAGACATAACAAACAGAAAAGGAAAAGGGGATCGGTGGCAGCTAGTAGACCTGCGACGACGACCGCCGAGCGCCGCCCGAACAGGCAGGGGAGCCCCCTTCGGTGGGAGTCGTGACAGATGTGTCAATTTTGACAAGTAACGTTGTAGAAGAAGAAAGTTACCTAGCATTATGGGATAGTGGTTAAGTAAACAAACATGGCTGTACCCACGAAGTGCGTATGGAATAAGTTTCAAATACATTTATTTATAAATGTTTATTTTGAAACCTCCTGAAAACGTTAACATAAACATAAACATAAACGTTGGCCAGGAGTTCCTTCTCATACGTGTCAAAAAGTATCAAATCCCAACCTATTGGCTATGTTGGAATCGGTTTCAAATACATTTATTTTGAAACATTCATTTTGAAACCTCCTGACAACGTTTAGAAACGTTGGCCAAGAGTTCTCTTTCATACATGTCAAACAGTACCAAATCGAGGCGCACATGATGCCGCGGAGCTGAGCAGACGTTGACAAACCAAGCTCTTCAAAGTTATTCCATTATTACCAAAATAACAACGTTGAAACAATATTCTAACATCGGCTGATAAATTGTCAAGTACTTATCTTCCCAAAGAACCTTGGACCTCCGGCCGAGCGGCAAGAAGGACGACCTAAACGTAGTTGATTCCCAAGAGAACGATAACGCTACAGCTAGCAAGATTAGAATTAGCCCTCATAACTCAGACGACAGTTCCAGACTGTTGCACTCGGCCTCTTGCGAGCCTGCCGATAGGCTTGCTACTCCCCTCTGGGAAATCAGGATGGTAACAAAGGTCTTTCTCTGAAAATTGACAGGAAATCGTCTGAACTCCATTCTTCCATTGACGACCTGAAATCCTCCATGAATGATCTCCTTTTGAGAACGACTGAGATTGAGTTGTGCATTAGCACAGTTGAAGATACCATTACTCGACATGACCAGGTTCTGATACAACTGTAGAAGGACAATGCCTACCTGAAAAACAAGGTAGATCAGATGGAGAACCAGAGCAGACGTAGCAATATCTGTGTGCTTCTCGGCCTTTTGGCTAAGATCAAGAGCAAGATCGACTGAATTTCTCGCGGGATCCTCAAAGTGGTGCGATGTCGTCATCGGCCACGTCACAGTCAGCGGCTGCTGGACTGAAGAATACGCTTTGTTTTAATTGGACAGGAAAGGAAAATTTGATGGAGAGAGTTCGTTTTGGAAAGGAAGTGCTGTTTGGACCTCTACGCCTGACAGCAGACGATGTGCACTGCCTGCAACAGAACACACCCGAGAAGTTCTATGATGTGTCGTTCTACACCATCACCCGGCTGGAGGAAGTAAGGGGGCTCTTCCGTGCAAACGCGACAGCACCCGCCCTCGTGGATTTTAAAGTTGAGTCCATGTGCAGGTACAATATGAATGTGCTAACGGTGCATATGTTCAACCCATGGGTCACTGAAGAAACGTTAGTGTGCTACCTCAGCCGGTATGTGACCATCTTGCCAGGAGTGAGAGACATTAAGGACGCCCTAGGAATCTGGACAGGGAAGAGGCAGTTTCGTGTGCTGCTAAAGGAGGACGAGAGCGGCCATGATGGATACCGCCATCCTCCTGCTTCGTTTTCCATCGGTGCTGACAGGGGCTACCTCATGTATGCTGGACAGCCTCGTTTCTGCAGGAAGTGTAGCACGTACGGGCACCTCGCTGATGCCTGCATACAGACAAGGTGCAGAAACTGTGGAATTATTGGACATACAATGAGGGATTGCACTGTGCCCAAGCGCTGCAGTTTGTGCAACTCGGAGGACCACCTGTTCCGTCACTGCCCGAAGGCAGTCCCCTCTTGCCAGAGCGGTGAGGGGAAAAGAGCGGAGAGCGGGAAAAGACCAGATGAGGGAGAAGGTATGGAACTACGCGCTATTGAGGAGGTTGTGGATGAGATAGTGATGGAGAGAGAACTGCGAGAGTCAGAGGAGAGCGGGAGTGAGATGCCATCATCATCTCACGAGGAGAGAGGAGAAGCGGACAGCAGTTGGAATAAGCAAGTGGAGGAGGAGAAGGGAGAGCCCACCGCGCCCGCGGCTACCGAGAGCTGGACAACGGTGAGAGAGAGGAGAAAGTGCTCGGTGAAAAGGAAGCAGATGAGCCCTGTTTCCCCACTCATCCGAATGGAGGCTACGGAGAAGTCCGCTTTGGGGGGAAATCGCTTCAGTTGTTTTGAAAGCGGGAAGTCTGAGGAGAAAAGCGAGGGAAACCTGGGCAACGCAGAGGAGACTCCGCTATCCCTGTCAGGCGCGGCCTCCATCGAGAGCAGCGGTCTGGCACCCAGTGGGGTTCCAGCACCCACTCAGATGGAGGGGGAGCATGAGGAGGAGGACAGTGTTTTCCCGACCCCTATCTTGGTGGACAGTCCTCCGACTGGAGACCATCGTTTCCCAGACAGGCCGCCTAATGAGTTAATGTACTTAAAGTGAGTTTGGAAAATAATGTCATATTTAGATAGTTGTCTTTTTCCCTCTTTACCTCATGTCGTCTATTATTAACCTAGCTAGCATCAATGTTAGAGGGCTTAGGAACCCAGTTAAAAGGGCGACTGTTTTTCCCATTTGTCCTCCATTCGCTTCTCTGTGTGTTTTTTTTTACAAGAAGTACATTTAAAAGATCAAAATGACGTGGAGAGGTTTACGCGGGAATGGGTTCAGGGAGAGTCGAGGTGGAGTGTCGGAGGGGTGCATTCTACAGGGGTAGTGTTCTATGTGGGAATAGGGATTTAAAAATAGTAGGAAGTTTTTCGGCAGTACACGGGAGGGTTTTAATAGTAGATATCGATTGGAAGGGTAAATGTTTTAGATTTATTAATGTATATGCACCATCGACACCCAAGGAAAGGAGGGAAATGCTTAACGACCTAGACGCTATTTTTATGACAAACAGACAGGTGTTAATGGGGGGAGATTTTAATGTGTCATATGACCGAGGTAATCTAGGCGGGCATCTTGTAAAAAGTCTTATAGGTAAATATAATTTGGTTGATACTTATAGAATGGCGCATGCGGATGATCCCGGTTTCACTTGGGGAAACAGCAGGGGCTCGAGGAGCCGAATAGATTATCTGTTTGTTCCGCGTGAACTCCGTGTGTGCTCCGCGCGCGTTACACCGGTTTTTTATTCGGACCACAGTTGCCTGTCTGTGACAGTGGAATTAAAAACAATTGAATTTGGAAAAGGGTATTGGAAAATTAATAACGGCATTTTACATGACAAAACTTTTGGGACAAGATTCAGGTCTTTTTTCCAGGGCTGTGTAGCTATGAAACCTTTTTATTCCACTGTCATAGAGTGGTGGGAGAGCACAAAATTAAGAATCAAGATTTTTATTCAGAATTTTTGCAAAGACAAAGTACGTAATAACCACACAGAATTTTATAAATTGCAGAATGAACTAAAAGATCTACACATCCAAGGAAATGTAAATGGTGGTGGATTAGATAAAGACAAATTGGGTATCCTTCTGAAAAAGCAACACACATTATTTGAAAAGAAAGCTCGAGAATTCATTTTTAAAAGTCAGCAAGATAAATAGGAAAATGATGAGAAGTGCTCGGCATATTTTTTTCAAGCAAATTAAATCACGCGGAAAGAGGAGGACTATTTCGGCTTTATTGGACCAAGATGGGGAGATGGTTGAGGATAGAGATGGCATGCTTGGTGTCGCTACACACCACTTTTCTCAGCTATTTCAAAAACAAACAATTGATTACGAGAAAGGGACTACATTTTTAAAATGCGTGGATGTGCATATACCTTTGGATATTAGAGACCAATTAGAAGGGGAATTGAAGTTAGATTAAGTTTATATGGCACTGAAGAGCATGAAAGATAACAAAGTACCAGGAGTGGATGGGCTCTCTAAAGAGTTTTACATAGTTTTTGGGGATATAATTGGATGTCATCTGTTGGAAGTGTTTAGAGGTATATTTGGTTTAGAGCATATGGGAGGTTCAATGTGTGAGGGGGTAATCTCTCTACTGTATAAAACGGGAGACCCCAAGACATTAGCAAATTGGAGACCTTTAACAATGTTGTGTGTTGACTATAAATTATTAAGCAAAGCCGTAACTAATCGCCTATCTTCTGCCATGGCATATGTTGTTGGTTTAGACCAAACATGTGGTGTGGTGGGGAGAAGATTAACCTGGAACTTGCAATTGCACAGAGACGTTCAAGCCTATTTAGAGGAAAGGCACCTGCCAGCTATTACTGTGAATTTGGACCAGGAAAAAGCCTTTGACATGGTAAACCATGAGTTTTTGTTTAGAGTTATGGAAAAATTTGGGTTTGGAAATAATTTTATGAAATGGGTAAAAATTCTGTATAGTAATGTGGGTAGCAGGGTAAATATTAATGGGAATATTGGAAATGTTATCAAGCAATTACGAGGTGTCAGACAGGGTGACCCTCTATCTGCTCTATTGTATGTTATGTTAATGTTATTAATATGTCACATTCAACGTAAAAGGTCTTAACAGCCCGATTAAGAGGAAAAGAGTCTATACATACCTTAAGAAATTAAAGGCTGACATTGTGTTTTTACAGGAAACACATCTTACAGCCAGTGAACACAAGAAATTGAAGAGGTAATGGGTAGGACAAGTTTTTGCGTCCTCTTTTAACTACAAAACAAGAGGAACTGCAATTTTACTGCAAAAGTAGACACATCCCCTTCTGCGTCAACAACACCATCTCTGATCCCTCGGGCAGGTTTTTTTTTGGTGTAGGGGCATGCATTTTCGGAGTCTTGGACCATATTGAATATTTATGCTCCTAACTTCGATGACCATATGTTTATTCAGAATGTCTTCCTTCAGGTCGCTCAAGCACCACCAGGATGGCTACTGGCTGGAGGAGATTTAAATGTTTGTTTACATACATTTCTTGATAGGTCCTCTGATAAACCCTCACTTCTTACCAAAGCCGGCAAGCTCACCATGTCATTCATGAAAGATCTTAATTTGCTAGACATCTGGAGACAGTTGCACCCACAGGATAGGGACTACTCTTTTTATTCACACCCACACAAGACACACACACGCATAGATAACTTTTTACTATCGACCCAACTGTTTCATAGAGTGTTAGATATCAAGTATCTCCCCAGATTGCTTAGTGACCATTATCCTCTGGTATTATCAATCTCCATTCCTACCAAGGAGCATATAGATGGAGACTAAATTCTACACTCCTGAAGCAACCTGAATTTTGTGCATTCATCAATGAGCAGATCAATATTTTTACTTTGACAAACAAACCCTCCGCTCCTGACAGTTTCATTCTTTGGGACACATTGAAAGCCTATCTGAGGGGACAGATTATTTCCTATACTAAAGGGTTGAAGAGAAAACACGGTGCGGAACTGAATGTCCTTGAATCTGAAATCTCTGAGCTAGAGAGAACCTACCAAAGAGGCCCAACTAAATATCTATACAGGCTTTTGATAAATAAAAAAACTGAAATATAATACTCTGAACACATAGCAGGCTGAGAGGGCCATCACTAAATCAAATCAGCGTTACTACTGGAGAGAAAGCACACAAAGTATTGGCATGGCAACTGAATGCAGAGGAAAGTAGAGGACAATTAATGCTATAGAAACTCTTACTAATGAGATATCTTTCGACCCTACTGAAATTAATGATACTTTTAAGAAATAACACGAAGACCTCTACACATCCCAATCAAGCGTTGATCTATCAGAGATCAACTCCTTTCTCTCCTCTCTCAACCTCCCATGCCTGTCAGAGGAAGACAGAGAGCGCCTGAGTGAACAGTTCTCAGTTCCTGAATTGTTGGAGGCCATTAAATCCTTACCTTCTAATAAATCACCTGGGGAGGATGGCTTCCATCCAGAGTTCTATAAAGTATTTAGGGAGCTGTTGGTCCCCTACCTTATGGAGGTACTTAAAAAAGCCAGGGAAGACAACTGCTCTCCAGAGTCTTTCTCTCAAGCAGTGATTACTGTAATTCACAAGAAAGGGAAAAACCCGCTAAAGTGCGCCTCCTATAGACCAATCTCTCTCCTGAACACAGATTGTAAACTGGTCACCAAGATGCTATCTAAGAGACTGGAGTCATGTTGGTCAACCCGGATCAGACTGGCTTCATAATTAATAGATTGTCCTCCCATAATCTCAGAAGGTTCTTTGATATAATTCACCTTGCTAACAAAAACAAAATACCTAGTGTCGCAGTCTCCCTCGATGTTGAAAAGGCCTTTGATAGGGTTGAATGGCCATACCTCTTTCGCGTCTTGGAAAAGTTTGGTTTAGGTACCGTGTTTGTAAGTTTGATAAAATCACTACAAATCTTCTAAAGCTAGGATTGCTACCAATGGGATTACTTCCTCCTCTTTCCCTCTCTATAGGGGGAATAGACAAGGTTGCTTAATTATCCCCCACCTCTTTGCCCTCGCCATCGTCTTTGGTTATGCCGGATTAAGTGATGTGACATGCTATTCTATAAAATAATTTCTCCGTAATTAATATCACCTGATTGAGCTAATCATGAAAATGTAATTAACTAGAGAGTCGGGCACCACAAAATAATATTTGTAGAGCTGTTATCTTCCGAATAAACTCTTAAAGACCTAGTAATATTTTACATCAATAGCAGTCAATATCAATCGTCATCTTAATTCAGTCTCATCTGAAAGTTGTACATTCTTGGTTATCTGCACGAACCCTGGCTAACAATCTGAATCAGCAATACAAAATTGGGTTTAATCATTTATTTACTAAATACCTAACTAATCACACAGAATTACACATACACATAATTAAATCATAACTTGATTACAAATTACGTCATAAAGGAAAACATCCCTAGCAGGCGGAACAGATATGACAGCTTGTTACACAAAGGAAAAGGGCTGGGTTTGAGTGAAAGAGCGAGAAGACTGAGGAACAAAGGGAGAAGCTGTGCTATCGTAAATACAGTATCTCATGCATTCTAAATTACCATCTATTTGGAAAAGGAAAATGCAATAAACATTTACTCTGAGCTGCGCTTCGGTAGGTTGGTGGTAGATGGAAGGCCGTGTTGCCCAACCGAGTCCTGTGTCCTTTGAAGAATGTCTCTGCTGGTAAATTGAATACATTGTAGTAACGCCATTGTGTGGTAGACGGGATACTCTGTCTGTTCCTTCCTAACCTACGTTTGCAGCTGCGGTTGCTAACTCAACGGCTAGGAGGTATCACTTCTGTAGTGAATAATAGTTCAAAGTTCATACCATTCGCAACCAAAGCTCCCACTGATGTTGGCTTCATTCTGTAGTTCTTATCTGAACCATTCTGACATCGGACCGTCGTCCTACATCCTCGGAACAGAAAGTTATATTGTCGTCAAGGGCTTATATAGGAAGGGAGAGGAGGGCGTGTTTGAAAAGTTTTATAGCCCGTGTCCCTTCACAGGGCGGGCCACTGATTGAGCAGCCCTATCTTATGAAAATCCAAATCTCTCATTTTAGTAGTTAAAATCACATTTCATCCCATCACAAACAATTTCATATTCAAACATTTAAATTGAACAACAATTCCATGTGAATCCGATAACTCTGATGTGTAGACTTTCCACTGTAGAGTTTATATCATCTTATCATTGAGAATGTCTCAGATGAAAACCGAACTGACATCATATTCATTAAGTACCACTGCATATGTTCAATTGGTCGCATTACCAGAATATAGTTCATTTCCCCCCACCTTCTGATGTTCCCCAAATCTCTATGTTAACGAAGGGTTTTGCAAAAGTAACCTTAGTAGGGTAGAGAGAGGGAAAAGGGGGAAGAGGTATTTATGACTGTCATAAACCTAACCCCCAGGCCAACGTCATGACACCATCGAACTGTTGACTGAGGCTATTAGAACGTGCCCTGACATACATGGCTTTGAGGTGGGCCCCCATACCCACAAGTTATCACTCTTTGCGGACGACCTTATCTTATTTCTAACGAACCCAGAACAATCCCTCTCTCACTTGCAGATCCTACATCCTACATAATGGTGAACGGTAACCTGAAGAACCTCTATAAACTCAATCTGGCCAGTTTGTTGCAAAAGGTGGAGGTTGACCTTTGTAAATGGATGGACTTACCTCTCACTCTACTGGGTAGAATCAATGTAATTAAAATGAAAGTCCTGCCCAGATTTCTATATTTGTTTCAATCTCTCCCTATCCCTGTGCCCGCAGCATTCTTTTCCTCTCTCGACAAGCTGACCAGACGGTTTATCTGGTATGGCAAAACCCCTAGGGTTGGCCTGGATAAACTGACCCTTGATTATGGTCAAGGGGACTTAAACCTGCCCAATCTTAGAATGTACTACTGGGCTGCGCAGTCTAGGTTTCCAAAGGGTCCCAGAGATAATATGAAGTGTCGTTTTGTTAGATAAAGTCCTTATTCATATCCTAAAAAGGTCCATATAGCGTGCACGATCGATTTTGTATTTCCACTCGTTCAATTTGCATAGAAAGGAATCTGTGAAAATATAACTCTAAACGTTGTTTCAACCAGTCAAATTACGCTCGTATTTATTCCTCAGAGATCCTAGAATGTAACCAGACTTCACTAAATCATTAGGAGTGTAGTATATCCTATAGGACACCAAATTTGGTCAGAGAGCGACGCCTTCATGGAGCCCCGATGACCTGGGTGGTCTTCACTTGATTGACTGTAACTTTGTCTAATAAGCACCAATCGGGGTCAAACAAAGCTTGCTAGATAGCCAAGGAGCTGGGCTTTACAGGAGTATGCGGACCCCGTATCTGTCACTAAATGTTGCTGCTGACCTTGTGCGATAGCAAGCCTTTTCCTTTTGGACACAAATATGGAGAGTTATGAGAGAGAGTTATTTATGAAAACTGGGTGTTTTGCAAATGTTGAACTTACAATATGGCTACTAATACTGGAAAAGCATTAAGCATTAAGCATTTCCCAATCGAAATGTACAACTATTTCTTCCCATTGCAAAATACATTTCATGTTTAGCACACAAAGTAACCAGTGACCTAAAGTTTAAAGTGTAACTGACAGCGTTTTAACTACTTTGCAGATATTAAACAAACTGACAATCATAACATCAGTAACAAATATCAAATGTCCAGTTTATGCTACAAAACCAACTTCGTTTTAAAAATAGGTTATATTTGAATCAACCTTCCATGACGTACACTAAGGCATTGTTGGCAGAAAAGATGGATGCAGTTCAATGAATGATTAATACAATTCACCAATACATTTCTTGATAGTCCAAAAAATATTGCTATCAGGTTGTAAACCACAGCTGGCCTGGTACATTGTTTGCTGCCTCCATTCGGGAAGCAAGTACAGGGAGTGAATGTAATAAATAATGGAACATTGAACGAAACAAGATACACGAATAGCGTACAGACAGGAAACACAGAAACAGAGTCAGTAACGCCCGGGGAAAGATCCAAAGGGAGTGACAGATATAGGGGAAGTAAACAGAAAGGTGATGCGCTGAGACCGGGAGCAGGAGTAGATTTGACCGTAGACATCATGAAAAACTACAAATCCCTGCAAGCTCCTGCAAGTCATCTTTAGCTGACACCTTTGCTAACAGGTATTGTAAACTTGCACAAGACAGTTCACAGAAATGTCAATTTAATTTTTTTTGCCAATTTATTTTTTACTAAGGCATCAGTCAAACACACTACTCATTCAAGGGTTTTCCATTATTTTACTATTTCCTACATTGTAGAATAATAGTGAAATAACTATGAAATAAAACATGGAATTATGTAGTAACCAAAAAAGTGCAAAACAAATCAAAATATATTTTATATTTAAGATTCTTCAATGTAGCCACCCTTTGCCTTGATGACAGATTTGCACACTCACACTTTTTTGGTTACTACATGATTCCATATGTGTTATTTCATAGTTTTGATGTCTTCACTATTATTCTACAATGTAGAAAATAGGAAAAATAAAGAAAAACCCTTGAATGAGTAGGTGTGTCCAAACGTTTGACTGGTACTGTACACGTAGCTAACATTAGATAGTTAATCCAGAGATTATTACCTTTGCCTCGATTCGGCAGTCTCGTCCAGATCATCATGGCATTTGTAGTTCTTTATGATAGCCACGTTAGCAGCTAATGTAAAAGATATGCAAAACTCCAAACAAAAGAAAGAAGGGAAGCATTGCTAAGGTACACAATAGTAGATTTTGGTAGTCAGAAGGGGCTCGTTGGTAAAAGGGGTATATTGGTCATCAAAAAGAAAGGAGGACCAAGGTACTCTTCATGTAATTAAAATGCCTTTATTTGTATGGCATGTTCAATGGATACAAAGTTTCTAAACTACATATGTGTGTGCGTATGTCATATTTACTGTGCGTTTACCCGCATATTAATTCACCCTCCTCCATTGTTAACAGGTGGAGGTGAACCGTCTAAGCCGTGTGCAGCGTGTGGTGGAGCAGGCTGCAAGCTCTGTGTACATGGACTCCCGTAGCGTTGCCCTGCGAGTGACCCTGGTCCCCGGCCGCTACGCCCTCCTCCCCACCACCTTTCAACCTAGGGCCACCGGACGCTTTCTGCTTCGCCTCTTCTCACATTCACACCTCAGACTCAGGTCAGGGGGAATGGTGTGAATGTTAAGAATGAAGGAATGGAACGTACGTTAGGAAAGAAGGTGTAATGTCAAGTGTGTGTGTGAGATTCCTTGTGCATTTAGCATGTCAGCACTATATAATGATTGATAATATTACTGTCTATCATTCTTCCTCTTCACTACTTTTATTCTCTCTCGCTATATATATATATATATATTAGTGAGTTGAGACAGGAGTTGCCTGCTCTGTCAGTTTGGCAGTGTTGTCTCCCCCAGTCCAGTGTCGTGACCACCGTCCACCTGCGCCGAGCTTGCGGACTCAGCCAGCCCAAACAGACAGGTAGTGTTACCTCACTGGGGCATTATTAACGTTATCATAACATACATTATTATGACATACATTATCATAACATGCATTACATTAAACATAAATGATCATAAAATACACTATCGTGACATATTATTATAAACATACATTATCATACCATAAATTATTGTGACATATATTATCGAAACAGATTATTATGACATGTATTATCATAACATACATTATCATGCTAAACATTATCATAACATACATTATAGCAGTAAACATTGTTGACAAATTATTATAACAAACATTTTTTTATTATGCTATACATTATCTCAACAACAACAAAATTGTGGCATGCATTGTCGCTACGAACATTAGTATGACATACATTACCATAACATACATTACCATCCCACGGAATTGTGGCTCATACCAGTAACTGACCACATCAAGTCTCATTGTATACAAACCTCGATATCCATCTTTCCAAAGAATATGAGACGAAGTCTGACAACACAAGAGTAATTGTCTATGTATGGTGTCTGTATCTGTGTTGTGTAGCACCAGATGTGTATGCTGTGATCTGTTGTGAAGACGACACCATAAGAACACGAGTGTTCAAGGAGGATGGAAATCCAGAGTTCAATATGAGGGCCATTTTCTACAGGAGACACCCAGATGCACACATCAGCATTAAGGTTAGAAACACACACACACACAGCTCACAAGGATGATACAGTACTGAGGGCTAGTAGTACTGAGGGCAAATAGTTTTGAGAGAAAATAGTATTGAGGGCGAATACCACTGAGGGCGAATGTGTGTGTGTGTGTGTGTGTGTGTGTGTGTGTGTGTGTGTGTGTGTGTGTGTGTGTGTGTGTGTGTGTGTGTGTGTGTTTAGTTGTGGAGCCGTGGTCTACTTTGGGACACTCTATTAGGAGGGACTCGACTCCAGACCGGCGACAGCGAGAGAGAGCGGAGCCAGGGGATTGACCTGCAGGGCGGCCAATCACATTCAGGATACCAGGGATGCATCTATGTGGAAACCTCATCCAGCAAATGCCTGACAGACTTGTGACAGACAGCTGTGGCTTGTCCCACCCACTACACAACCATGGCAATCACTGCTTTTCTGGATGAAGCAGCGGATTTGAATGAGGATGGATCCAATTCAATAGCTTTGAAGGAAAATAGACATTTGTCTTCGGCTTCCATGAATTACAAAGACAAATACCTCTTTGAATGAAATGTTATGAGAACTCGGGAACTACTGCGTTAAGGAACAGAAAAGCACAGTGCTCTATCTGTTTGTTGTTCACTACTAGTGCAGAGGAGATCATAAAATCATAAAAATATCCCCTAACTTTACATCTCTGCTGGTCAGACCATGTAAGAGTACAACATTATCCAAAAAACAACAACATTTAAACTGTAAAAAGACATTGATTACCAGCTGCCGAGGTTATCTAAGGAATATACATAATGTACTCTTTTTTTGTCATGAAAGGTGCATCATTTTAGGAAAAACATTTTGATCAATTAAAATGTCATTTTCCTCTACAAACTGACCATTATATAGATGTTTTATTTCACCTTAATATGGTATGCTATATTTTCAAATATTTATTTTAAAAAGATACATATTTTGTTTTTTGAATTAATGTGAACAGGAGAATACCCTAACCTGTCTCTTCTAGCCGTATTCACAGTCAACTATCAGGTTTCAGGTATGACCCAGATGCAGACAGTGTTGATGAAACAAAAGTTTATTTCTAGTCCAGGGGCAGGCAAACGACAGGTCAACGGCAGGCAGAGGTCAGTAATCCAGAGAGGGTACAAAAGGCCCAGAACGGCAGGAAGACTCAGGGTCGGGGCAGGCAGGGGTCAATAATCCAGTGAGGTGGGACAAGGTATAGAACGGCAGGGTCAGGGGTCAGGGCAGGCAGAACGGTCAAAACTGGGAAGGGAGGGAGGGATTTTTGATTCCTCTCCCAAAAAATTATAGTCATATTCTGTCATGCATGAGAGTCAGAAATTGCGAGAGACATTGCTAAAGTGGGTGTGGGCAAACATTTAAATTGTAAAAAAAATATTGAGTTGAATGCTAAAAAAAGAATATTGTACACAGTATTATCAAAGACTTTTATAACTAACCAAGATAGACTCGAGACTGTCTTTTCAAATGAGAGCAAACTGGGCTTCCTCTCATCACCATATTTGGTATTTGGTAGAGTGGAAACGCCAATCGGATGCTTCACATTTATACATCTGGTGAAATATCTGTCTCATTGTTCTATCTGTGGTATGATCAACTTAATTACTCCAAATGCAAAGCACTTTGAGGCAAAGTGTTGATTAGAATGAGTACAAAAGAGAGAAACATATTGTATAGAACTTAAAAAATATTTTTTCTGTTGTGAGTAGAGAATTGAGGCAGCTTTATACATTACATTTCTATAGGCTGTTGATGACCAAACCTGGGTTGAAATCTTTCCAATACTTTGAGCCTGGAGTGCAAGGTATGAGGGATTTGCACTTTTGAGACTTTTCTATTGGTTCCATTTCAACAGGCAACCTAAATCAATTACAGATACAGTGAATGATTTCAAATAGTATTTGAACGCAGATCTGTTGATGACAAGGACCATAATACAGCATCCTATGGAATGTTTGTGTCATGGCTCTCTTTCTCCCTCTGACTTTCCTGAATACCAGTGGTGATTTTAGCATGCCAATCTTGGTGAAGCAAACTCCCCAAATGTTTCGTTGTTGATGCATGCCAACAAAGCCACTACACAACACAACACTAAACAATGCATTCATTGCACTATAACGGTGACAAACGGTGCCCACAAACTGTTAGGGCCTACATAAAGCTGTCCCAACAGCAGAGCTTTCTTTTCAGCATCATGGAGTGAATCCTTACCATCACTACACCTGGCTATCAGCGGAGTCTTGTCTAGCAGCAAATCAGTTAATTCAGTCTTATTTACTGTCTTTAAAAAATAGATATCTGATATGGCTGACTTGCTTAAACAAATGTGGTTTCTACTGACAAATGAGATGTACAAACTATGGCATAAGGAGATGACGAGCAGATAGGAGGCAATCTGTAATTTCGATTAGACATTAATGAGCGAGCTAGGACAGATTTAGTCAATATAATTATTTGTTCAGCACTTTTGACATGTATAGTTACAGAATTCAGAACATGGGCCGTTCTTACAGTATTCTCCCTGTTCACCAAGTCAGAACCGTAGGATATATAAAGGGGGCGTATACAGTGCCTTGCAAAAGTATTCATCCCCCTTGGTGTTTTTCCTATTTTGTTGCGTTACAACCTGTAATTTAAATTGATTTGTATTTGGATTGCATGTAATGGACATACACAAAATATGAAGTGAAATGACAAAAATAACTTGTTGTTAAAACGAAAAAGTGGTGTGTGCATATGTATTCAACCCCTTCGCTATGAAGCCCGAAATAAGATCTGGTGCAACCAATAATCTTCAGAAGTCACATAATTAGTTAGATTGCACACAAGTGGACTTCATTTAAGTGTCACATAATCTGTCACATGATCTCAGTATATATACACCTGTTCTGAAAGGCCCCAGAGTCTGCAACACCACTAAGCAAGGAGCACCACCAAGCAAGCGGCACCATGAAGACCAAGGAGCTCTCCAAACAGGTCAGGGACAAAGTTGTGGAGAAGTACAGATCAGGGTTGGGTTCTAAAAAAATATCAGAAACTTTGAACATCCCACGGAGCACCATTAAATCCATTATTAAAAAATGAAAAGAATATGGCACCACAACAAACCTGCCAAGAGAGGGCCGCCCACCAAAACTCACGGACCAGGCAAGGAGGGCATTAATCAGAGAGGCAACAAAGAGACCAAAGATAAGCCTGAAGGAGCTGCAATACTCCAATCTCCAATGTGGAGCATCTGTCCATATGACCACTTTAGGCCATACACTCCACAGAGCTGGACTTTAGGGAAGAGTGGCCAGAAAAAAAGCCATTGCTTAAAGAAAAAAATAAGCAAACACGTTTGGTGTTTGCCATAAGGCATGTGGGAGACTCCCCAAACATATGGAAGAAGGTACTCTGGTCAGATGAGACTAAAATTGAGCTTTCTGGCCATCAAGGAAAACACTATGTCTGGTGCAAACCCAACACCTCTCATCACCCCAAGAAACCATCACCACAATGAAGCTTGGTGGTGGCAGCATCATGCTGTGTGGATGTTTTTCATCAGCAGGGACTGGGAAACTGGTCAGGATTTTTTTATTTTACTAGGCAAGTCAGTTAAGAACATATTCTTATTTTCAATGACAGCCTAGGAACAGTTGGTTAACTGCCTTGTTCAGGGGCAGAACGGCAGATTTTTACCTTGTCAGCTCAGGGATTTGATCTTGAAACCTTTCGGTTACTAGTCCAACACTAACCACTATAGTACCCGCTGCCCCAATTGAAGGAATGATGGATTGCGCTAAATACAGGGAAATTCTTGAGGGAAACCTGTTTCAGTCTTCCAGAGATTTGATGTCTGGGACAGAGGTTTCCCTTGAAGGAGGACAACGACTCTAAGCATACTGCTAAAGAAACACTTAAGTGGTTTAAGGGTAAACATTTAAATGTCTTGGAATGGCCTAGTCAAAGCCCAGACCTCAATCCAATTGAGAATCTGTGGTATGACTTAAAGATTGCTGTACACCAGCGGAACCCATCCAACTTGAAGGAACTGAAGCAGTTTTGCCTTGAAGAATGGGCAAAAATCCCAGTGGCTAGATGTGCCAAGCTTATAGAGACATACCCCAAGATACTTGCAGCTGTAATTGCTGCAAAAGGTGGCTCTACAGAGTATTGACTTTGAGGGGGTGAATAGTTATGTCATGTTTTCTGTTTTTTTGTCTGATTTCTTGTTTGTTTCACAATAAAACATATGTTGCATCTTCAAAGTGGTAGGCATGTTGTGTAAATCAAATGATACAAACCCCCCAAAAATCAATTTTAATTCCAGGTTGTAAGGCAACAAAATAGGAAAAATGCCAAGGGGGTGAATACTTTCTCAAGCCACTGTAAGCAGGCAATGAAAGCTCTTACAATATTTGAAGATTACATTTCTCTAAAACAGGATATAGGCTACATGTGCACCACCAAGTCAGAACAGTAGGCTAAGCTATGAAGAAAGGGAAAGGGACCAAATGATTAGGGTGAGGCACATGGGCTACTAACAGCTTACTACACAACATACACTTAGGATTACCTTCTTAGCTACAGTATACATATCTCCCTGGCATATTACATAATGTAGGCAGCAGCATACAATACATTTTTGGACTCACAATGTTGTGCTGTGCTCACTTGAACAGGAAGGTGGCGCAGCAGTCATCAAACTTTGTCATCAAAGCCTGGCCATCTCTGGATTTATGGTGCTTTCAAGACAACTGGAAACTCAGAAAAAAACAATGTTGAATCATGACGTCAGTGATCTTCAGGTCGAAGCTCTAGAAAGAGGATAGAGCTCCCGACTTGAAATTCTGAATTGAATGACCGTTCTCAGTTGTCTTGAACTCTGAAATTTCCCAGTTCCGAGTTTCCAGTTGTTTTGAATGTGGCAGAAGTCATGCTCGATTGACAGCATGGCCAATATGTTCCACTTTTTCTGGCCTATGGTGTTGAATGTGTATCCTTTTAAGCTTGGAAAAGAGACCTTTAAACCCAGACTTGGACCACCCACCCACTCCACTGAGTAGCAGGCTAGTGATTGCTTTGCAACGCTTATAGTTACCCACTAATTCCTTCCAAACAACTCTTTGTTGAATTTGCGATTTCCAACTTGTTGTATAATGTTTATGTCCAATGGCCGATGAGCACCAATACATTTTATCCATAATTTCGCTTCATATGACAAGAATTGAAAGGATTTGCCAGTCGATAGTCGACGTGATTCATGATGAAGACTGCATGTCTAGCTTGCTAGCTAAGATTTTGAAAGTATGATGTTGTCATGATCAGTCCAATCAAAGCTACTGTACATATAACGTGATTTGACATAATTTTATCTGTGGCTAATGACCTTGAGCCTTCTTGGATGGGCATTTCTAATGTAACTCTATGGCAGCATCCAAGGCGCTTGAATTTTCCAGCTCTCCCCATAGATTTTGCCGTGACGTACAGTAGTGTCCCCATGAGTGACAGAACACTGAGCCAATCACATCGCAACTGGAGAACACACCACAGAAAGCACTGAGCTAAGCTGAAACACCTGCATTTTGGAGATCCCTTACTCAAGAAAGCAAAAAAGAGACCATGCAGCTTTATTAACTGAATAATTAAAACATATATATATTTATATGTGACAGGAATTAATGCCACTGCTGAATACAACTGCAACTTTAAATCAATGTAGTGTTTGTGTTTGAATTAAGATGCAGGATTAAGATGTCAGATCTGCTGCCACCCACAAGATGCAGTAGTGATAAAGTCCGGAGAATGTGGAGTTTCTTATCATTCATCAAACTGAAAGTACTACCTTTAGATTCATACTGTTACAGTAAGGTCACCGTAGTTCCCTTTTTTTAGCCACGTTCCAATTCCCTTTTCACTTCTGCATTTATAGTTGATTTGGTGTTCAGCAGCGTAAGTGTCTGACCACTAAAGAGAACGCAAGTTCTACAGCTACAACAGGTAGGAAATGTATTAACTCACAGGATTTCTGCACTTCTATTCTCTCTCTCCTAGACGAGGATAACTCTGATCTATATGCGTTAGCAAACTAGCAGTGAACAGTTAAGTAATGATGGTTCAATTGTAGCATTGTGTCAACAATAGATATATTTAGTTAGCCTATGTGACTGTGGGGAGTGTGACGGTGGGGAGCCTAGAAACTGACTGGAGTGGGAGTAAAGAGAAGATACTGCCGAAGTGCAGAAGGGACACACAACGACTACAGTGTTATCACTTCTTGTCTTCATGAAAAAGTACATTTTACATTTTGTCTCATCCGCCATTCAGGTCAATCCCACCAATCTGTGTCACGCACCATGGGCAGATGTATCGAAGGTGCGTACCTGAGCTACTTTTTTTTACGTTACAATCTGACGACATTACAGAAGCCTCAAAAAGAGGTGTTTAACATAGCGGCAAATCTGATGCCCAACTGTGCAGTCGATGACGTGGCACGCAACCTTTGGTTGATGAAATGTAGTCCGTCTGGAATGTGACCCTTGTAACATGACATCATAACTCTTACTATACATATCGCACCCCTTTAGAGAACAGTTAGTCATGGTATGGCTGTGCTGTTGATAACTGAAGGGTAGGGAAACAATGACACATGTCTGTTTATAAATGTACAGGATTATAAATGTATACATTTATAAAGGTTTCTAAAATGTAAAGATGTTATATCATCATGCTATGCAACCATAGATAGGGCATGAAACAACAACAAAAACATTTTGTGTTGTCTAATTCTGCAGTTTGCAAGCTGGTCTTATGGGTTGCAGTTTGTGTGACCTTCATTGTCTTGGGTAAGTAGCTAGTAAGAAAAACATATCGTTATCATACCGCATCATCTTTCATCGACAAAACTCCTCTACTTCTCCACATAGGTGCTGTGTACGCTGATGACTGCCCAGTGAAACGTGTCATCCCTATCCACATGATCATTTCTGGATCTTTCGGGCTCCTCTATGTATTCTTCTCCTGCTGCAAGGACCGTGTTGTGTGCCAACATTTGTCTAAACTATTTTGGTTCATGATCATCATCTGGCTCATTATTGGTACGAGACATCAAATTACAATACATGTTGCCTGGTTTGAATATTTTTTTAAATGCTTCCTTCCTCACACCTTTCCTCCCGCCTTTCCTCCCTCCTTTCTTTGAGGTAATCACTGATATGTTTCTGTATTGCTTCCAACAATCCAACATTATCAGCTCAGTGATTACTTCACGGAAGGAAAGAAGGAAGGAAGGAAGGAAGGAAGGAAGGAAGGAAGGAAGGAAGGAAGGAGGGAAGGAGGGAAGGAGGGAAGGAAGGAAGGAAGGAAGGAAGGAAGGAAGGAAGGAGGGAGGGAAGGAAGGAAGGAAGGAGGGAAGGAAGGAAGGAAGGAAGGAAGGAAGGAAGGAAGGAAGGAAGGAAGGAAGGAATGTACTGAAACTGTCATTTCAGCAAGCACCATCTCAGATTGTTCTGAAATCATTTCTGTAGTTAGAAACAGATAAGATTAGGATTTCTGCAACATTATTTTGTTGAAAAATAATTAGATCTCTGAGAAGCTAATTGATTGCCAAATTGCCCATTTTAATTTATAGTATTCATATAATATTCTATAAATATAGTCTGATTTGGACCAAACTTTTATCTAACTTAGCCTTAACTTGACACTGCACAAAACTACACAAGATCTCTCAAACTGTGTACATTGATTACATTTCCTACTGCTTTGTCTACAGGCCATTTTTGGACCTTCTCTGTATTCCAACCCAACTACGCACGGAAAGAGATCATCGGCAACACAGTATACTGCAACAAATTTCTATACCTCTTTGTGGCCTCTACCACCATCATATTGGACATTATTATATGTATGTGGCTGCTTGTGTTGTTTGATGTATGTACATGCTTCATACTTTGTCTGGTCTGCTGTGTCTCTTTATGCAAGTCTGACGATGGCAAACCTGTGCAGGTTGTTGAGCCTTTGAGGGTTGTGGAGACTGAGGACTGTGTTGAACCTAAGGAGTGTGTGGGGGCTGAGGTGTGTATGGGGATTGAGGTGTGTGTGGAGACTCAGGAGAGTGTGGGGCATGACGAGAGTGTGAAACATGAAGAGAGTGTGGAGTACGTGGAGAGTATGGAGTATAAGGAGTATGTGGTAAATGGGCAGAGTGAGTCCAACACTGCTCATTATTAATGCAATTCACTATTCACAATACCAATAGTACATGAATTTGTCTATTTTGGGGGGTGAGATCATGTAAAAATGCAATCAATGGGTCAATTTGTGCCATTATGTTACCAAAAATCTGAAGATTAAAATAAAAATATTAATTCCCACTTTGATTTTCAAGATTTAAAATGTACCTTGGTAGACAAATATTATCGTTACCATTTTTGAGCAGAATGATAATCATTTGGCTAATAGGCTGCTGTTCCACTTCACAAACACCCGCCCTGAAATAGTTTAGTGGAACGGCCCATCAATGAAAACGCACACCCAAAGAAAAATGGACTGGTGTGTTAAAATGTCTGGGCCGACTATTGGTCCGATTTTGCCCCTGCTGTAGTTCGTAAATCATTACAATTATAATAACTAACTGGATCAAATTGTGTGACCATCATCTTAGTGCTTGACAAATACTAGGCCTAAGCACAACGCCTCTCCCCTATTTGACCTAGATAGTTTGTGTACGTATTAATATGTAGGCTAAGTGTAACCGATATGAAATGTCTAGCTAGTTAGCGGTGGTGCCCGCTAATAGCGTTTCAATCGGTGACGTCACTCGCTTTGAGACCTTGAAATAGTGGTTCCCCGGCTGCGCATTTTGAGGAGCGATGGGTAACGATGCACCGAGGGTGACTGTTGATGTGTGCAGAGGGTCCCTGGGTCGAGCCCAGGTTGGGGCGAGGAGAGGGATGGACTCAAGTTATACTGTTACATAAGTGTGGCTTTTGTAAGAAATAAAATAATTTATGTAGTTCTGTCCTTGAGCTGTTGTCTATTAATGTTCTGTATTATGTCATGTTTCATGTTTTGTGTGGACCCCAGGAGAGCACAGAGAGGCTGCTGCCTATATACACAGACTTGAAATCCCTGGCCACTTTAATGAATGGAACACTAGTCACTTTAATAATGTCACTTTAATAATGCTTACATATGTTGCGTTACTCTTCTCATATGTATATACTGTATTATATGCTGTTCTACTGTATCTTAGTCAACGCCCCTCTGACATTGCTCGTCCATATATTTATATATTCTTAATTCAATGCCTTAACTTGGACTGTGTGTATTGGGTATATGTTGTGAACTTGTTAGATGTTACTTCTTATTTAGTACAGCACTGTCGGAGCGAGAAACACGTGCATTTCGCTACACGCGCAATAACATCTACTAAACACGTAGATATGACCAATAAAATGTGATTTGACTTGCTTTTGCAATAGCTAATGGGAATCCTGATAAAATACCCAAATACCAAGCTTATGGGTCTACTGTCTGTTTATTTTTATTTTACCTTTATTTAACTAGGCAAGTCAGTTAAGAACAAATTCTTATTTTCAATGACGGCCTAGGAACAGTGGGTTAACTGCCTGTTCAGGGGCAGAACGACAGATTTGTACCTTGTCAGCTCGGGGGTTTGAACTTGCAACCTTCCGGTTACTAGACCAACGCTTGCTACCCTGCCGCCCCTGTTACCTATATCAGCAATATTATATGCAGCAGCTTGTTTACTTGGAATAAACAGAGCAAATAATGCAAATTAGTACAAAGTCAAACAGAGACTAAATCGAAGTTTGAATGTATTATGGCTCAATTGAATTGATAAAATGTGTGTTGTGTTCTTCCACAATAAAAAGGCCAGGGCTTCTAGACTGGTGTGTTTCATTTGACCTACTCTATTTGAGTTGGCATAATTCAAATGGTTGCCAATCTATTCAAATGAAGTTGTGCTGCCTTACTGTAACATTGTAAATTGTCAGTCGCCCGTACCGTTTCGATAAGGTAGCCAGCCTACAGTAGCTTGTGATCTTGGCTGCTTTCAGTCGCCCGCAGCACCAGACGAGGGACCGCAAGAGCATGCGCTGTCGAGAGCGGTGGCTCGGTCAGTTAATGAGAAATGGTGAAATGGAGTTATTTTCTGACTTTCCCCAAGCGCAGATCTCTCAGTAGTAGTGTTTACTTCACTGACACACGCACAACCAAGGTAAGTTTACCATATCGAAATCAAATACATTTGACATGTTTTGCCAAATTCTGTAAAGGTTTTTAATTGATCTTTTTTTATCATAGCCTACATTCTATTGCCGACAATCCATGGATGCGTTCATTGGACATAGAGTAGACGAAAGAATAAGAGGCTGATCATTACTGGTTATCAATTGTCTGCATAGGTTCTTGGTTATTGGTATTAACTTAATATGATTAAATTACATAGTATTAGCTAAATATTATTAATTGTAATGTAGAACTGTCCTACTGTGTTTTATTGAAAAAAATATAGTCTGTGATGGACTAACAAAATGCTAACGTGAACAAGTGTGACAGGTCCGGTTACTTCACTGTTTAATGTAACTTCAACCAAACATAAAACGTTGTATGAAAACACAACGAGAGGTGACATTGCAAAGCTAAGAAAATAAAATGTGTATAGTTATGGGATTGTTGATTGTGTGATTGATGTTTGTGTCAACTTTTCATGGTAGATATACAGTGCATTCAGAAAGTATTAAGACCTCTTGACTTTTTCTACATTTTGTTAAATTACAGCCTTGTTCTAAAATTGATTAAATAATTATCCCCCCTCTAACCCACAGACAATACCACATAATGACAAGGCAAAAACTGAAATATTACATTTACATAAGTATTCAGATCCTTTACTCAGTACTTTGTTGAAGCACCTTTGGCAGCGATTACAGCCTTGAGTCTTCTTGGTTATGACGCTAAAAGCTTGGCACACCTGTATTTGGGGAGTTTTTCCAATTCTTCTCTGCAGATCTTCTCAAGCTCTGTCAGGTTAGATGGGGAGCGTCGCTGCACACCTATTTTCAGGTCTCAAGATGTTCGATTGGGTTCAAGTCCAGGCTCTGGCTGGGCCACTCAAGGACATTCAGAGACCTGTCGCAAAGCCACTCCTGCGTTGTTTTGGCTGTGTGCTTAAGGTCGTTGTCCAGATGGAAGGTGAACATTCGCCCCAGTCTAAGGTCCTGAGCGCTCATGAGGAGGTTTTCATCAAGGATCTCTCTGATCTCTCTCAGTTCATATTTCCCTCGATCCTGACTAGTCTCCCAGTCCCTGACGCTGAAAATCATCCCCACAACACAATGCTGCCACCACCATGCTTCACCGTAGGGAAGGTGCCAGGTTTCCTCCCAACGTGATGCTTGCCAATCTTATCTCGGAGCTCTACGGACAATTCCTTCGACCTCATGGCTTGGTTTTTGCTCTGACATGCACAGTCAACTGTGGGACCTTATATAGACAGGCGTGTGCCTTTCCAAATCATGTCCAATCAATTGGATTTACCACAGGTGGACTCCAATTAAGTTATAGAAACATCTCAAGGATAATCAATGGAAACAGGATGCACATGAGCTCAATTTCGAGTCTCATAGCAAAGGGTCTGAATATGTATGTGAATATGTTATTTCTGTTTTTAGTTTTTATATAAATTTGCAAACATTTCTAAAAACCTCTTTTTGATTTGTCATTATGTGTGGAGATTGATGAGAAAAAGGTTTTATTTAATCCATTTTAGAATAAGGCTGTAATGAAACAGATTGTGGAAAAAGGGAAGGGGTCTGAATACTTTCCGAATGCACTTTAAGTTTGTGTATGAATGGTATATAACATCATATCTCAACATCACAAACAGTCAAAAGTTTGGACACACCTACTCATTCAAGGATTTTCTTTATTTTTAATATTTTCAACATTGTAGAATAATTGTGAAGACATCAACACTTTGAAATAACACATATGGAATCATGTAGTAACCAAAAAAGTGTTAAACAAATCAAAACATATTTTATATTTGAAATTCTTCAAAGTAGCCACACTTTGCCTTTATAACAGCTTTGCACACTCTTGGCATTCTCTCAGCCAGCATTACCTAGAATGCTTTTCCAACAGTATTGAATGAGTTCCCATATTTGCTGAGCACTTGTTGACTGCTTTTCCTTCCCTCTGCGGTCCAACTCATCCCAAACCATCTCAATTGGATTGAGGTCGGGTGATTGTGGAGGCCAGGTCATCTGATGCAGCACTCCATCACTCTCCTTCTTGATCAAATAGCCCTTACATAGCCTGGAGGTGTATTGGGTCATTGTCCTGTTGAAAAACAAATGATAGTCCCACTATGCGCAAACCAGATGGGATGGCATATCGCTGCAGAATGCTGTGGTAGCCATGCTGGTTAAATGTGCCTTGAATTCTAAATAAATCACAGACAGTGTCACCAGCAAAGCACCCCAACACCATCACACCTCCTCCTCCATGCTTCACGGTGGGAACCACACATGCAAAGATAATTTGTTCACCTACTCTGCGTCTTCTTCTTATTGGTGTCCTTTAGTAGTGGTTTCTCTAATAACTGGTAACTCTAATGAACTTATCCTCTGCATCAGAAGTAACTCTGGCTCTTCCTTTCCTGTGGCGGTCATCATAAGAGACAGTTTCATCATAGCGCTAATTGGTTTTTGTGACTGCACTAGAAGAAACTTTCAAAGTTCTTGAAATTTTACGGATTGACTGACCTTCATGTCTTAAAGTAATGATGGACTGTCGTTTCTCTTTGCTTATTTGAGCTGTCTTTTACCAAATAGGGCTATCTTCTGTATACCACCCCTACCTTGTCACAACACAACTGATTGGCTCAAACGCATTAAGAAGGAAATAAATTCCACTATTCCATTAAGTCACACCTGTTAATTGAAATGCATTCCAGGTGATTACCTCATGAAGCTGGTTGAGAAAATGCAAAGAGTGTGCAAATCTTTCATCAAGGGTGGCTACTTTGAGGAATCTCAAACATAACATATTTTTTGATTTGTTTAACACTTTTTTGGTTACTACATGATTCCATATGTGTAATTTCATAGTTTTGATGTCTTCACTATTATTCTACAATGTAGAAAATAGTAAAAATAAATAAAACCCTTGAATGAGTAGGTGTGTCCAAACTTTTGACTTGTACTGCATGTATACTTTGGGTGCAAGAGGTCCTCTGTCCAGTGTCTGTTTTCTTTTGCCCATCTTAATCTTTTATTTTTATTTGCCGGTCTGAGATATGGCTTTTTATTTGCAACTCTGCCTAGAAGGTCAGCATTCCTGAGTCGCCTCTTCACTGTTCACGTTGACGCTGGTGTTTTGCAGGCACTATATTATTGAAGCTGCCAGTTGAGGACTTGTGAGGCGTCTGTTTCTCAAACTAGACACTCTAATGTACTTGTCCTCTTGCTCAGTTGTGTACCGGGGCCTCCCACTCCTTTTTCTATTCTGGTTAGAGTCAGTTTGCGCTGTTCTGTGAAGGGAGTAATACACAGGTTTGTATGAGATCTTCAGTTTCTTGGCAATTTCTCACATGGAATAGCTTTCATTTCTCAGAACAAGAATAGACCGACGACTTTCGGAAGAAAGTTCTTTGTTTCTGAACATTTTGAGATGGTAATCGAACCCACAAATGCTGACGCTCCAGATACTCAACTAGTCTAAAGGCCAGTTGCATTGCTTCTTAAATCAGCACAAAAGTTGTCAGCTGTGCTAACATAATTTCAAAAAGGTTTTCTAATGATCAATTATCCTTTTAAAATGATCAACTTGGATTAGCTAACACAACGTGCCATTGGAGCACAGGAAGGATGGTTGATGATAACAGGCCTCTGTGTGCCTATGTAGATATTCCATAAAAAATCGCTTGTTTCCAGCTACAATAGTAATTTACAAGATTAACAATGTCTACACTGTATTTCTGCTCAAGTTGATGTTATTTTAATGGACAAAATTGTGCTTTTCTTTAAAAAACAAGGACATTTCTAAGTGACCCCAAACTTTTGGACGGCAGTGTATGTTTACAACTGAAATCATTACCTATTATCTCTTATCTATTATCTCTGTTGTGGCTAATTGAGAATTGTGAGAGCTATACATTACATTTCTATCTCCAATGTTCCAAGCGTTGCACACCACTGAATTAATACAGCGTCCTATGTCATGTTTGTGTCATGGCTCTCTATCGCCCTCTGTAGGCCTAACTGTGTCGCACAAGATGGAGAGGGGAAATCTGCTGCAACACATGCGTCACCCTTCCAAACCAACCATATCAGGTGTAATGAAATACGTCCGATTGCATCACTTAAGAGTTGCTCAGATCAATTGAATGGTGCATTTAGGGTCGAATCCTAACTTCCACTTAAAGCGCCCTTACGCAGTTGAAACAGTAACATAGCTCTTGGTAAACAGCTGAAGGATGGGGCTGCAGAAATGTAACCACTATCGCATAATTCATAGACATGGCTATGGATGCAAGGACTGACCATCCATGCTATCGATTTACATTTACTTTATATACAAACATTGGAGTAAAATTCAAACAAGCTTATATTTTGGGTTCTGAGGATGACAGTTGAACTAAGCTCATGAGACCTTTCTAAGTTATATTATTTAATAATCAATGGGTACATATCATTAATATATAGGTCCAAAAATGTATGTAGTAGCTGCAGATTACCACTTTAAGTCAAAGGGAAACTGTAGCTAAAATATGTAGATTGGGTTTAGGGCAAAAATCTGAACCTCTATCTTCTCTCTCCCCCAGGTATCTCAAAACTACTTGCATGTGTCATTCCTATCGCTCAGATCACCATAGGTGAGTAGCTGAAGTAATACTTTTATAATACACCTTCCTTACCATTGTTGTACACTTTGCAACCCCGTCTTGCTGCAACTGACTATCCCAAACTCTCCTACCCCTATGTATTACTTTATAGGTGCAGTGTACCTGTATGACTGCCCCCGGCAGCACTACATCCCCATTTACCTGGTGGTAATGGGGGCCTCCGGCCTGGCCCTAGCCCTGCTCTCCTGCCTACCATGTGCCCAGGACTCAGATGACATGGCCCCCAACCTCCTAAACCACCTCTGCACCACCTGGAGCACCCTGGCCTCCCTCTTCCTCTTCTGCTGGTTCATCAGCGGTGAGTCTGAGAGACCGTGGGAGAGAGAAAGACGGTGTGGTAGGATAGAGAAAGAACACTGTGTGTGTGTGTGTGTGTGTGTGTGTGTGTGTGTGTGTGTGTGTGTGTGTGTGTGTGTGTGTGTGTGTTTGTGAGAGAGAGAGAGAGAGAGAGAGAGAGAGAGAGAGAGAATAGGAAGAGAGAGAGAGAGAGAGAGAGAGAGAGAGAGAGAGATAGAGAGGAGGAAGCGTTCCTACACACTTTTAAACTCTTCCAAGAACTAACTGATTCCCACCAAAAATACAACGTTACAGTATCTCAAGCTGTGACAGTGAAAGACTTGCGAAAATAACAGACTTGTGAGTTTTACACTCTGTTAGGAAACATTTACTTGACAAAATGACTGTCTTTTCAACTTCATACCAAAGGCCTCTCTCTTTCTCTTGCTCTTTCTCTTTCTCTTTCTCGCTCTCACTCTCTCTCTCTTGCACTCTCGCTCTCTCTCCCACTTGCTCTCTCTCTCTCTCTCTCTCTCTCTCTCTCGCTCTCTCTCTCTCATATATATATATATATATATGTATATATATATCTCTCTCTCTCTACCTGTCTAGGTAACGTGTGGATCTACTCCATCTATCAGCCCAATTTCAACCAGACACTGACTGAGGACCCCTACTGCAACAAGACCCTGTACCTGTTTGCCTTCTGGACCACCACTCTAGCCTACGTTGTGCTGGGCCTTCTGCTGCTGGGGGGATGCTGTATGCTTGTCTGTGCCTTTATACTGGGCAAGAGGGACCCTGATGACAACAGATCATGAGGGAGAGGATGAGAGGAGGGGAGGAGAGGAGACAACAGTACAAGACAGGAGGAGGAGGAAGGGAGAGTAGAGGGCAGTAGAGGAGAGGGGAGAAGAGAGGAGCGGAGCGGAGGAAGATGGTATTGGAGAGGAGGAGAGGGGAGGAGAGGGTGTATAATGTTTACTAAACAAACGAGAGAAAACCAATGGAATCCAGTTATCAATTGAATAACAAATTATTGGTTTTAACTGTTATTATACATTACTGTGTTTCTGTATGAGAAATGTTGTTGCATTCATTCTCATTAGCTCAATTTTAAACTATTTTTAAACGTTATTAAATGTATTAAAGAAAATATTCAAGTTGTGAATAATGTGCCTGTGTTTCATGTTATGATCCTAGTCTGGTGTAGGTATATGATTGTATCAGTGATTCAGTTTAATCTGCAGGACAAAACTGTTTTTGTATCACAATTAGTCAGTGATACAGGTCTATCAGAGCCACATTATTACCGGTTCTTACCTTCTGGGTAACAGTTGCATTTCCATGCCTAAGGTATATTGTTAATACATTATATATCTCTATGGATAGCTCTACGTAATCATTGACTAACAAACATATCAGGCTTACTGTTATGTGTTGGACTGGGAGCCTTACAACCCCTGAGATCAAAATGAAAGTGAAAGATTCAGCTACTTGAGAATCCCAGACGAACCTTGTTCAGTTTAAATGTTAGTCCATTTGAACTCTTTGTACAGCTATTTTCTTTCATTCAATGCTTTCGAAATGCCCTATTCACCGATAACATCACAGGATACTTCTTATCTGTATGATTTGACAAAAACAGTGCTTTAATTAGTATGAGCTGCACAAGGCCTATATGAGCTGTCTTATTTGACACATAATATTTTGGTGTCCCAAACCTGGCTTAAAATACGCAAACTCCTTTCAAATATTTGAGCTGCACTGATTGAGTTGCCTTGTACAAGGGAATCAATTGAATAATCCCAAAAGTGCAAAGTCCATGCTAAATCAAACGCCATTCAAATTACCAAGACAGTTAGAAGCCTTTCAAAATCACTGGGTTTAAATATATTAAATATACAATATACAAAAGTCTACAGTCAATCACAGACTACAAAAAGAAAACCAGCCCCATCGGGGACCCCGATGTCTTGCTCCGAGACAAACTAAACAACTTCTTTGCTCGCTTTGAGGACAATACAGTGCCACCGACACGGCCCGCTACCAAAACCTGCGGATTCTCCTTCACCGCAGCCAACGTGAGTAAAACATCTAAACGTGTTAACCCTCGCAAGGCTGCCGGCCCAGACGGCATCCCTAGCCAGGTCCTCAGAGCATGCGCAGACCAGTTGGCTGGTGTGTTGACGGACATATTGACGGACATGTTCAATCAAAAATTATCCCAGTCTGCTGTTCCCACATGCTTCCAACATTGTTCCTGTTCCCAAGAAAGCTAAGGTAACTGAGCTAAACGACTATCGCCCCTTAGCACTCACTTCCGTCATCATGAAGTGCTTTGAGAGACTAGTCAAGGATCATATCACCTCCACCCTATCTGGCACACTAGACCCACTCCAATTTGCTTACCACCCCAAAAGGTCCACAGGCGACGCAATCACAATCACACTGCACACTGCCCTAACCCATCTGGACAAGAGGAATACCTATGTAAGAATGCTGTTCATTGGCTACAGCTCAGTATTTTACACCATAGTACCCTCCAAACTCATCATTAAGCTCGAGACCCTGGGTCTCGACCCCGCCCTGTGCAACTGGGTCCTGGACTTTCTGACGGGACGCCCCCGGGTGGTGAGGGTAGGAAACAACATCTCCACCCCGTGGATCCTCAACACTGGGGCCCCACAATGGGACGGCCTACAGGGAGGAGGTGAGGGCCCTCGGAGTGTGGTGTCAGGAAAATAACTTCAAACTCAACGTTAAGAAAACAAAGGAGATGACGTGGACTTCAGGAAACAGCAGAGTGAGCACCCCTTTAATCACATCGACGGGACAGTAGTGGGAAGGTGGAAAGTTTTAAATTCCTCGGCGTACATATCACGGACAAATTGAAATGGTCTACCCACACAGACAGCGCCACTTCAACCTCAGGAGGCTGAAGAAATTTGGCTTGTCACCAAAAACACTCACAAACTTTTATCACCGCCTGGTACGGCAACTGCAACACCCACAACCGTAAGGCTCTCCAGAGGGTAGTGAGGTCTGCACCACGCATCAACGCAAACTACCTTCCCTCCAGGACACCTACACCACCCGATGTCACCGGAAGGCTTAAAAGATCATCAAGGACAACAACCACCTGAGTCACTGCCTGTTCACCCCGCTATCATAACGATAAACACCTGGCTCTGATTGAGAACCACTCTAGGCAACCATAGACTTACAGTGCATTGCGAAAGTATTCGGCCCCCTTGAACTTTGCAACCTTTTGCCACATTTCAGGCTTCAAACATAAAGATATAAAACTGTATTTTTTTGTGAAGAATCAACAACAAGTGGGACACAATCATGAAGTGGAACGACATTTATTGGATATTTCAAACTTTTTTAACAAATCAAAAACTGAAAAATTGGGCATGCAAAATGATTCAGCCCCCTTAAGTTAATACTTTGTAGCGCCACCTTTTGCTGCGATTACAGCTGTAAGTCGCTTGGGGTATGTCTCTATCAGTTTTGCACATCGAGAGACTGAATTTTTTTCCCATTCCTCCTTGCAAAACAGCTCGAGCTCAGTGAGGTTGGATGGAGAGCATTTGTGAACAGCAGTTTTCAGTTCTTTCCACAGATTCTCGATTGGATTCAGGTCTGGACTTTGACTTGGCCATTCTAACACCTGGATATGTTTATTTTTGAACCATTCCATTGTAGATTTTGCTTTATGTTTTGGATCATTGTCTTGTTGGAAGACAAATCTCCGTCCCAGTCTCAGGTCTTTTGCAGACTCCATCAGGTTTTCTTCCAGAATGGTCCTGTATTTGGCTCCATCCATCTTCCCATCAATTTTAACCATCTTCCCTGTCCCTGCTGAAGAAAAGCAGGCCCAAACCATGATGCTGCCACCACCATGTTTGACAGTGGGGATGGTGTGTTCAGGGTGATGAGCTGTGTTGCTTTTACGCCAAACATAACGTTTTGCATTGTTGCCAAAAAGTTCAATTTTGGTTTCATCTGACCAGAGCACCTTCTTCCACATGTTTGGTGTGTCTCCCAGGTGGCTTGTGGCAAACTTTAAACAACACTTTTTATGGATATCTTTAAGAAATGACTTTCTTCTTGCCACTCTTCCATAAAGACCAGATTTGTGCAATATACGACGGATTGTTGTCCTATGGACAGTCTCCCACCTCAGCTGTAGATCTCTGCAGTTCATCCAGAGTGATCATGGGCCTCTTGGCTGCATCTCTGATCAGTCTTCTCCTTGTATGAGCTGAAAGTTTAGAGGGACGGCCAGGTCTTGGTAAATTTGCAGTGGTCTGATACTCCTTCCATTTCAATATTATCGCTTGCACAGTGCTCCTTGGGATGTTTAAAGCTTGGGAAATATTTTTGTATCCAAATCCGGCTTTAAACTTCTTCACAACAGTATCTCGGACCTGCCTGGTGTGTTCCTTGTTCTTCATGATGCTCTCTGCGCTTTTAACGGACCTCTGAGACTATCACAGTGCAGGTGCATTTATACGGAGACTTGATTACACACAGGTGGATTGTATTTATCATCATTAGTCATTTAGGTCAACATTGGATCATTCAGAGATCCTCACTGAACTTCTGGAGAGAGTTTGCTGCACTGAAAGTAAAGGGGCTGAATAATTTTGCACGCCCAATTTTTCAGTTTTTGATTTGTTAAAAAAGTTTGAAATATCCAATAAATGTCGTTCCACTTCATGATTGTGTCCCACTTGTTGTTGATTCTTCACAAAAAAATACAGTTTTATATCTTTATGTTTGAAGCCTGAAATGTGGCAAAAGGTCGCAAAGTTCAAGGGGGCCGAATACTTTCGCAAGGCACTGTACCTAGACAACTAAACTGAACACAACACCATTAATCCAATAAACCCCTAGACAAGACGAACACAATAATTCACCCATGTCACACCCTGGCCTAACCAAAATAATAAAGAAAACAAGGATAACTAAGGTCAGGGCGTGACAGCAACAGTCTTTTTCACTAAATACACCAAGTGTTCGGAGAAAATGAAAGCAATCCTGAAAAAGCACTGGCATATTCAGCAATCAGACATAAAAATTGCAAACCAGCTTTTCGATTGGCGCAGACGTCTAAGGCACCTCATTGCAGTGCTTGATCCCAGGCTGTGTCACAGCCGGCTGTGACTGGGAGACCCATGAGGTGGAGCACAATTGGCTCAGGGTCGTCTGGGTTAGGGAGGATTTGGCCGGCCGGGATGTCCTTGTCCCGGCTGACTGTGTTTCCTCTAACACATTGGTGTGGCTGGCTTCTGGGTTAAGTGGGCAGGTGTTAAACTTCTTATGGCTGAGGGGCAGTATTGAGTAGCTTGGATGAATAAGTTGCCCAAAGTAAATGGCCTGCTCCTCAGTTTCAGTTGCTAATACATTATATTATTATATGCATATTATTATTATTATATTATTAGCATTGGATAGAAAACAATCTAGAGTTTCTAAAACTGTTTGAATGATGTCTGTGAGTATAACAGAACTCATATGGCAGGCAAAATCCTGAGGAGAAATCAAAACAGGAAGTGAGAAATCTGAGCTTGGTATGTATTCACCACAGTTTCCAAGGAAATCCCCTTGAGATATTAATGATGTTGCACTTCCTAGGGGTTCCACTAGATGTCAACCATCTATAGAGATTTGAATGAGACTTCTACTGTGTTGTGGGACTGAATGAGAGCAGAATCTATCAGGTGACTGGCAGTCAGCCATTTTCTGATCACGCGCATTCCTCGTGGTATCCACTTGTGTTCCATTGCTCATCAAGACACAAAGGAATACTCCGGCTGGAACTTTATTGAAGCTTTATTTTAAAAACATCCTAACGCTTGATTTTGTACTTAGTTTGAAATGTTTCATCGACCTGTAATATAACTTTTTGAAGTTTTTGTCCGACGTAACGCTGACCAGAATGAGCGTTTGGAAATGTATACCAAACGCGCTAACAAACGGAGGTATTTGGGCATAAATAACGAACAAAACAAACACTTATTGTGGACCTGGGATTCCTGCAGTGCTTTCTGATGAAGATCATCAAAGGTAAGGGAATATTTATAATGTTATTTCTTGTTTATGGTGACGCCAACATGGCGGCTATTGTGACTATTTCTTCTGAGCGCCGTCTCAGATTATTGCATGGTTTGCTTATTCTGTAAAGTTGTTTTGAAATCAGACACAGCGGTTGCATTAAGGAGAGGTATATCTATAATTCCATGTGTATAACTTGTATTATCATCTACATTTATGATGAGTATTTCTGTTGAATGATGTGGCTATGCAAAATCACTGGATGTTTTTGGAACTAGTGAATGTAACGTGCCAATGTAAACTCATATTTTGATAAATATGAACTTTATCAAACAAAACATACATGTATTGTGTAACATGAAGTCCTATGAGTGTCTTCTGATGAAGATCATCAAAGGTTAGTGATTAATTTTATCTCTATTTGTGCTCTTTGTGACTCCTCTTTGGCTGGGAAAATGGCTGTTTTTATTGTGGTTTGGCGGTCACCCAACATAATCGTTTGTGGTGCTTTCGCCCGTAAAGCCTACTTGAAATCGGACACTGTGGTGGGATTAACAACAAGACTACCTTTAAAATGATATAAAATATATGTATGTTTGAGGACTTTGAGATTTTGAGATTTTTGATGTTTTGAATTTTGCGCCCTGCCCTTTCACTGGCTGTTGTCAAATCATCCCGTTAACGGGATTGCAGCCATAAGAAGTTTAAGGAACTCGGTTTGGCGGGTCATGTTTCAGATGACGCATGACTCAACCTTCACCTCTCCCGATCTCGTTGGGGAGTTACAGCGATGAACCAAGATCGTAATTGCATCGCAATTGGATATCACAAAATGTAAAATAAAAAATATGATTCAAAATATATATATTAATTGCACATCTCTTCAAGGAACCGCCACTTGTAGTCTATAAGCGTGGTTGCAATATTTGGGATAGCTTAGTGAGATCTGACCTGCCCCTTCAGAGACTCTTGACACCCATTCCAAATGGGAACTAAAAATGTGGCTCATACGCACAATGCAATGGCACTACAAAAACATCCTTCTTCAGACAACCACAAAAATCCCTGTTAGGGATATCATCTCATGCTGTAACGATTTTCTATATGAGAAGGAGAGTCGGACCAAAATGCAGCGTGTAGATTGCGATCCATGTTTTAATAAACAAACGTAAAACACGAATCAATACAAACACTACAAAATAAAGAACGTAACGAAAACCTAAACAGCCCTATCTGGTGAAAACACATAGACAGGAACAATCACCCACAAACACACAGTGAAACCCAGGCTACCTAAATATGGTTCCCAATCAGAGACAATGACGAACACCTGCCTCTGATTGAGAACCACATCAGGCCGAACATAGAACTGGACAAACTAGACATGTAACATAGAATGCCCACTCAGATCACACCCTGACCAACCAAAACATAGAAATATACAAAGTAAACTATGGTCAGGGTGTGACAGTACCCCCCCCCCCCCCAAGGTGCGGACTCCGGCCGCAAAACCTGAACCTATAGGGGAGGGTCTGGGTGGGCATCTGTCCGCGGTGGCGGCTCTGGCGCTGGACGTGGACCCCACTCCATAATAGTCTTAGTCCACCTCCTTAGCGTCCCTAGATAGGTGACCCTCCTTAATGACAGCTCGGGACAGAGGGTCAGCTCGAGACAGAAGGACAGCTCGGGACAGAGGTAGCTCGGGACTGATGGGTAGCTCAGCACTGAGAGGAAGCTCAGCACTGAGAGGAAGCTCAGCACTGAGAGGAAGCTCAGGCAGGTAGTTGGATCCGGCAGATCCTGTCTGGCTGGCGGTTCTGGCAGATCCTGGCTGACTGGCGGATCTGGCAGATCCTGGCTGACTGGCGGATCTGGCAGATCCTGGCTGACTGGCGGATCTGGAAGAGTCTGGTCGACTGGCGGATCTGGAAGAGTCTGGTCGACTGGCGGATCTGGAAGAGTCTGGTCGACTGGCGGATCTGGAAGAGTCTGGTCGACTGGCGGATCTGGAAGAGTCTGGTCGACTGGCAGATCTGGAAGAGTCTGGTCGACTGGCAGATCTGGAAGAGTCTGGTCGACTGGCAGATCTGGAAGAGTCTGGTCGACTGGCAGATCTGGAAGATTCTGGTCGACTGGCAGATCTGGAAGAGTCTGGTCGACTGGCAGATCTGGAAGAGTCTGGTCGACTGGCAGATCTGGAAGAGTCCGGTCGACTGGCAGCTCTGGCTGCTCCATGCTGACTGGCTGCTCCATGATGACTGGCAGCTCTGGCTGCTCCATGCTGATTGGCTGCTCCATGCTGACTGACAGCTCTGGCTGCTCCATGCTGACTGACAGCTCTGGCTGCTCCATGCTGACTGGCTGCTCCATGCTGACTGGCTGCTCTGGCTGCTCCATGCTGACTGGCGGCCCTGGCTGCTCCATGCTGACTGGCGGCCCTGGCTGCTCCATGCTGACTGGCGGCCCTGGCTGCTCCATGCTAACTGGCAGCTCTGGCGGCTCCTTGCAGACTGGCAGCTCTGGCGGCTCCTTGCAGACTGGCAGCTCTGGCGGCATCCTGCAGACTGGCAGCTCTGGCGGCTCCCTGCAGACTGGCAGCTCCTTGCAGACTGGCAGCTCTATGCAAACTGGCAGCTCCTTGCAAACTGGCAGCTCCTTGCAAACTGGCAGCTCCTTGCAAACTGGCAGCTCCTTGCAAACTGGCAGCTCCTTGCAAACTGGCAGCTCCTTGCAAACTGGCAGCTCCTTGCAAACTGGCAGTTCTGAACAGGCGGGAGACTCCGGCAGCGCTGTAGAGAAGGAAGGCTCTAACAGCGCTAAACAGGCGGGAGACTCTGACAGCGCTGAAGAGGAGGAAGGCTCTGGCAGCGCTGGACAGGCGAGGCGCACTGTAGGCCTGATGCGTGGTGCTGGCACTGGTGGTACTGGGCCGAGGACACGCACAGGAAACCTGGTGCGGGGAGCTGCTACCGGAGGGCTGGGGTGTGGAGGTGGTACTGGAAAAACCGGACCGTGCAGGCGCACTGGAGCTCTTGAGCACCGAGCCTGCCCAACCTTACCTGGTTGAATGCTCACGGTCGCCCTGCCAGTGCGGCGAGGTGGAATAGCCCGCACTGGGCTATGCAGGCGAACCGGAGACACCGAGCGCAAGGCTGGTGCCATGTAAGCCGGCCCAAGGAGACGCACTGGGGACCAGCTGCGTAGAGCCGGCTTCATGGCATTAGGCTCGGCGCTCAATCTAGCCCGGCCGACACGAGGAGCTGGAATATACCGCACCGGGCTATGCACCCGCACTGGAGACACCGTGCGCACCACTGCATAACACGGTGCCTGTCCGGTCTCTCTAGCCCCCCGGTAAGCACAGGGAGTCTGCCCAGGTCTCCTACCTGGCGTAGCCATACTCCCTGTTAGCCCCCCCCCAAGAAATTTTTGGGGCTGCCTCTCGGGCTTCCATCCGCGTCGCCGTGCTGCCTTCTCATACCAGCGCCTCTCTGCTTTCACCGCATCCATTCTACGATAACCTTCCTCGCACTGCTCCAGCGAATCCCAGGCGGGCTCCGGCACTCTCCCTGGGTCGGCCGCCCACCTGTCGATCTCCTCCCAAGTAGTATAGTCCATACTCCTGCTGTCCATAACGTCCTCCCATGTCCATTCCTCTTTACGCTGCTGTTGCTGCCTGTTGACACGCTGCTTGGTCCGTTGGTGGTGGGTGATTCTGTAACGATTTTCTATATGAGAAGGAGAGTCGGACCAAAATGCAGCGTGTAGATTGCGATCCATGTTTTAATAAACAAACGTAAAACACGAATCAATACAAACACTACAAAATAAAGAACGTAACGAAAACCTAAACAGCCCTATCTGGTGAAAACACATAGACAGGAACAATCACCCACAAACACACAGTGAAACCCAGGCTACCTAAATATGGTTCCCAATCAGAGACAATGACGAACACCTGCCTCTGATTGAGAACCATATCAGGCCGAACATAGAACTGGACAAACTAGACATGTAACATAGAATGCCCACTCAGATCACACCCTTACCAACCAAAACATAGAAATATACAAAGTAAACTATGGTCAGGGTGTGACAGTACCCCCCCCCCCCAAGGTGCGGACTCCGGCCGCAAAACCTGAACCTATAGGGGAGGGTCTGGGTGGGCATCTGTCCGCGGTGGCGGCTCTGGCGCTGGACGTGGACCCCACTCCATAATAGTCTTAGTCCACCTCCTTAGCGTCCCTAGATAGGTGACCCTCCTTAATGACAGCTCGGGACAGAGGGTCAGCTCGAGACAGAAGGACAGCTCGGGACAGAGGTAGCTCGGGACTGATGGGTAGCTCAGCACTGAGAGGAAGCTCAGCACTGAGAGGAAGCTCAGCACTGAGAGGAAGCTCAGGCAGGTAGTTGGATCCGGCAGATCCTGTCTGGCTGGCGGTTCTGGCAGATCCTGGCTGACTGGCGGATCTGGCAGATCCTGGCTGACTGGCGGATCTGGCAGATCCTGGCTGACTGGCGGATCTGGCAGATCCTGGCTGACTGGCGGATCTGGAAGAGTCTGGTCGACTGGCGGATCTGGAAGAGTCTGGTCGACTGGCGGATCTGGAAGAGTCTGGTCGACTGGCGGATCTGGAAGAGTCTGGTCGACTGGCGGATCTGGAAGAGTCTGGTCGACTGGCGGATCTGGAAGAGTCTGGTCGACTGGCGGATCTGGAAGAGTCTGGTCGACTGGCAGATCTGGAAGAGTCTGGTCGACTGGCAGATCTGGAAGAGTCTGGTCGACTGGCAGATCTGGAAGATTCTGGTCGACTGGCAGATCTGGAAGAGTCTGGTCGACTGGCAGATCTGGAAGAGTCTGGTCGACTGGCAGATCTGGAAGAGTCCGGTCGACTGGCAGCTCTGGCTGCTCCATGCTGACTGGCTGCTCCATGATGACTGGCAGCTCTGGCTGCTCCATGCTGATTGGCTGCTCCATGCTGACTGACAGCTCTGGCTGCTCCATGCTGACTGACAGCTCTGGCTGCTCCATGCTGACTGGCTGCTCCATGCTGACTGGCTGCTCTGGCTGCTCCATGCTGACTGGCGGCCCTAGCTGCTCCATGCTGACTGGCGGCCCTGGCTGCTCCATGCTGACTGGCGGCCCTGGCTGCTCCATGCTAACTGGCAGCTCTGGCGGCTCCTTGCAGACTGGCAGCTCTGGCGGCTCCTTGCAGACTGGCAGCTCTGGCGGCATCCTGCAGACTGGCAGCTCTGGCGGCTCCCTGCAGACTGGCAGCTCCTTGCAGACTGGCAGCTCCTTGCAAACTGGCAGCTCCTTGCAAACTGGCAGCTCCTTGCAAACTGGCAGCTCCTTGCAAACTGGCAGCTCCTTGCAAACTGGCAGCTCCTTGCAAACTGGCAGCTCCTTGCAAACTGGCAGTTCTGAACAGGCGGGAGACTCCGGCAGCGCTGTAGAGAAGGAAGGCTCTAACAGCGCTAAACAGGCGGGAGACTCCGACAGCGCTGAAGAGGAGGAAGGCTCTGGCAGCGCTGGACAGGCGAGGCGCACTGTAGGCCTGATGCGTGGTGCTGGCACTGGTGGTACTGGGCCGAGGACACGCACAGGAAACCTGGTGCGGGGAGCTGCTACCGGAGGGCTGGGGTGTGGAGGTGGTACTGGAAAAACCGGACCGTGCAGGCGCACTGGAGCTCTTGAGCACCGAGCCTGCCCAACCTTACCTGGTTGAATGCTCACGGTCGCCCTGCCAGTGCGGCGAGGTGGAATAGCCCGCACTGGGCTATGCAGGCGAACCGGAGACACCGAGCGCAAGGCTGGTGCCATGTAAGCCGGCCCAAGGAGACGCACTGGGGACCAGCTGCGTAGAGCCGGCTTCATGGCATTAGGCTCGGCGCTCAATCTAGCCCGGCCGACACGAGGAGCTGGAATATACCGCACCGGGCTATGCACCCGCACTGGAGACACCGTGCGCACCACTGCATAACACGGTGCCTGTCCGGTCTCTCTAGCCCCCCGGTAAGCACAGGGAGTCTGCCCAGGTCTCCTACCTGGCGTAGCCATACTCCCTGTTAGCCCCCCCCCAAGAAATTTTTGGGGCTGCCTCTCGGGCTTCCATCCGCGTCGCCGTGCTGCCTTCTCATACCAGCGCCTCTCTGCTTTCACCGCATCCATTCTACGATAACCTTCCTCGCACTGCTCCAGCGAATCCCAGGCGGGCTCCGGCACTCTCCCTGGGTCGGCCGCCCACCTGTCGATCTCCTCCCAAGTAGTATAGTCCATACTCCTGCTGTCCATAACGTCCTCCCATGTCCATTCCTCTTTACGCTGCTGTTGCTGCCTGTTGACACGCTGCTTGGTCCGTTGGTGGTGGGTGATTCTGTAACGATTTTCTATATGAGAAGGAGAGTCGGACCAAAATGCAGCGTGTAGATTGCGATCCATGTTTTAATAAACAAACGTAAAACACGAATCAATACAAACACTACAAAATAAAGAACGTAACGAAAACCTAAACAGCCCTATCTGGTGAAAACACATAGACAGGAACAATCACCCACAAACACACAGTGAAACCCAGGCTACCTAAATATGGTTCCCAATCAGAGACAATGACGAACACCTGCCTCTGATTGAGAACCATATCAGGCCGAACATAGAACTGGACAAACTAGACATGTAACATAGAATGCCCACTCAGATCACACCCTGACCAACCAAAACATAGAAATATACAAAGTAAACTATGGTCAGGGTGTGACACATGCAAAACAAAGGGGGTAATCTATCTCATCACCTGTTCATGTGGGAAAGCCTATGTAGGACAAATGAAAAGACAATTATAACAGCGCATAGCTGAACACCGCAGCTCAATCGGGAGTAAGAACACTAACTCCACACACAGAGATGCATACCAAGCTCTCCCTCGCCCTCCATTTGGCAAATCTTAGCAAAAGTCTATCTTCCTCATTCCTGCTTACAAGCAAAAACTAAAGCAGGAAGTACCAGTGATTTGCTCAATACGGAAGTGGTCAGATGATGCGGATGCTACGCTACAGGACTGTTTTGCTAGCACAGACTGAAATATGTTCTGAGATTCATCTAATGGCATTGAGTATAACACCTCAGTCACCGGTTTCATAAATAAGTGCATTGGCGTCTTCCCCACAGTGACAGTACATATACATTTTCAACCTCACTCTGACCGAGTCTGTAATACCTACATGTTTCAAACAGAGCACCATAGTCCCTGCGCCCAATAAACCGAAGATAACCTGCCTAAATGACGTCGGTAGCCATTAAGTATTTTGAAAGGCTGGTCATGGATCACATCAACACCATCATCCCGGAAACCCTAGACCCACTCCAATTTACATAACACCCCAACAGATCCACAGATCATGCAATCTCAATCACACTCCACACTGCCCTTTCCCACCTGGACAAAAGTAACACCTATGTGAGAATGCTGTTCATTGACTAAAACTAAGCATTTAACACCATACTGCCCACAAAGCTCATCACTAAGCTAATGACCCTGGGACTGAACACCTCCCTCTGCAACTGCATCCTGGACTTACTGACGGGCCGCCCCCAGGTGGTAAGGGTAGGCAACAACACAACTGCCACACTTACCCTCAACACAGGGGCCCCTCAGGGGTGCGTGCTTAGTCCCCTCCTGTACTCCTTGTTCACCCACGACTGCGTGGCCAAGCACGACTCCAACACCATCATTAAGTTTGCTGACAACACAACAGTGGGAAATGTGGGTCGAGATCACCCGACAACAATGAGACAGCCTATAAGGAGGAGGTCAGAGACCTGGCAACTTGGTGTCTTGACAACAACCTCTTCCTCAATGTGAGCAAGACAAAGGAGATGACCGTGGACTATAGGAAAAGGAGGGCTGAGCACACCCCCATTCACATCGACGGGGCTGTAGTGGAGCGGGTCGAGAGTTTCAAGTTCCTTGGTGTCCACGTCACTAACAAACTATCATGATCCAAAGACACCAAGACAGTGATGAAGAGGGCACAACATATTTTCCCCCTCAGGAGACTGAAAAGATTTGGCTTGGGTACCCAGATCCTCAAAAAGTCCTACACCTGCGCCATTGAGAGCATCCTGATCGGTTGAATACACGTGTATATAATGAATATATTCTTTCTACAGCTTATCAGCATACACCCAATATGCTCCCCTTGTTGAAGATGCTTATTATGCATTATGGTTGAACAAAAAGATCACAAAAATGTAAGGAAATTGGAAACAATTAAATATATATGTGATATTAAAATAAACAATAATGTATGTTGATGAAAATGTTACAGTTGGCACAATATATAATTAAGTTTATTTTTATTTTTATTATTCACATTTTCAAACACATTTATATTTTCCAACGGGGCAAAACATTTGGGTACATTTTTTTTTGTCGCCTGAGTAGCCTCATTTCACTGCCAAAAATAAAATTAAACCATCTAGCTTCTTATGACTGAGATCCCACTATTGGGATTGGTATGACAACAGCCAGTGAAAGTGCAGGGCGCCAAATTCAAAACAACAGAAATCACATGCTAAAAATTCCTCAAACATACAAGTATTTCACACCATTTTAAAGATACACTTCTTGTTAATCCCACCACAGTGTCCGATTTCACATAGGCTTTACGGCGAAAGCACCACAAACGATTATGTTAGGTCAGAGCCAAGTCACAGAAAAACACAGCCATTTTTCCAGCCAAAGAGAGGAGTCACAAAAATCAGAAATAGAGAGAATTAATCACTAACCTTTGATCTTCATCAGATGACACTCATAGGACTTCATGTTACACAATACATGTATGTTTTGTTCGATAAAGTTCATATTTATATCAAAAAAATCTCAGTATACGCGTTACGTTCAGTATTTCCAAAAACATCCGGTGATTTTGCAGAGTTCCACCATCAATTTACAGAAATACTCATCATAAATGTTGATGAAAATACAAGTGTTATACATGGAACTTTAGATACACTTCTCCTTAATGCAACCGCTGTGTCAGATTTCAAAAAAGCTTTACGGAAAAAGTAAACCATGCAATAATCTGAGTACGGCGCTCAGAGCCCAAACAAGCCAAAAAGATATCCGCCATATTGTGCAGTCAACAGAAGTCAGAAATAACATTATAAATATTCACTTACCTTTGATGATCTTCATCAGAATGCACTCCCAGGAATCCCAGTTCCACAATAAATGCTTGATTTGTTCGATAATGTCCATCATTTATGTCCAAATAGCTCCTTTTGTTAGTGCGTTTGGTAAACAAATCCAAACTCACGAAGCGAGTTCACTAGGAGCAGACGAAAAGTCAAAAAGTTCTGTTAGTCCGTAGTAACATGTCAAACGAAGTATAGAATCAATCTGTAGGATGTTTTTAACATAAATCTTCAATAATGTTCCAACCGGAGAATTTCTTTGGCTTTAGAAAGAAATGCAATGGAACAGAGCTTGCTCTCATGTGAACGAGCGTGGCCAGCTCGTGGCTCTCTGGCAGACCTCTGACTCGTTCGACCCCACTTCACAGTAGAAGCATCAAACAAGGTTCTAAAGACTGTTGACATCTAGTGGAAGCCTTAGGAAGTGTAACATGACTGATATCCCACTGTATCTTCAATAGGGAATGAGTTGAAAAACGACCAACCTCAGATTTCCCACTTCCTGGTTGGAGTTTTTCTCAGGTTTTTGCCTGCCATATGAGTTCTGTTATACTCACAGACATCATTCAAACAGTTTTAGAAACTTCAGAGGGTTGTCTATACAAATATACTAATAATATGCATATATTAGCAACTGGGACTGAGTAGCAGGCAGTTTAATCTGGGCACCTCTGGGCACCTTATTCATCCAAGCTACTCAATACTGCCCCCAACCATAAGAAGCTAGTGTTCAGCGAAATAACAACACAATGTCAAATACAGGTATCCTAGACAAATAAGTAACATCCAATCACATTAACCGTTACTCTCTCGCGGGAATTCCACTAACGGTCTTGATCGTGTTGGTATCTGTACTGATGGTGCAAAAGCCATGATGGGAGACATAGTGGAGTGGTAACGTGCGTGCAAGCAGTTGCTCCTGACACCACTTGGGTACACTGCAGCATCCACTGAGAGGCTCTTGCCTCCAAGGGAATGCCTGACAGCTTGAAAGACATTTAGGACACTACAGTGAAAATTGCTAACTTTGTTAAAGAAGGCCCCTGAACTCTCGTGTATTTTCTGCACTATGCAATGATATGGGCAGTGACCATGTAATGCTTCTACAACATACAGATGTGCACTGGTTATCAAGGGGCAAAGTATTGACACGGTTTTTTTAAATTGAGAGATGAGCTTAAAGTTTCCTTTACTGACCATAATTTTCACTTGTCTGACCGCTTGCATGATGACGAGTTACTCACACGACTGGCCTATCTGGGTGATGTTTTTTCTCGCCTGAATGATCTGAATCTAGGATTACATGGACTCAGTGTTGCTCTCAGAGTATCCTGCCTGGGCACATCGCGCTGTTAAGACACTGATGCCCTTTGCAACCACATACATCTGTGAGAGTGGATTCTCTTCCCTCACTAGCATGAAAACTAAATACAGGCACAGACTCTTTGTGGGAAATGATTTAAGACTGGGACTCTCTCCAATACAACCCAACATTGCAGAGTTATGTGCATCCTTTCAATAACACCCTTCTCATTAACCTGTGGTGAGTAATTCACAATTTTAGACAACTAAGGTTTTAAGGTTTTATATGTAAGATTGCTATATAAAGAGCAAAATGATTGATTATTAATATATTATTATTTGTGCCCTGGTCCTATAAGAGCTCTACGTCACTTCTCACGAGCCGGGTTGTGACAAAAACTCACACTCATTCTTATGTTTAATAAATGTATCATATAGTGTGTGTGGCAGGCTTACAATGATGGCAGAAAAACTACATTTCAGAGTACTTGGGATTTGATAACATGTTTTGATGCCAAATGCCCTGTACATTGAAAATAAGAACTTTCCTAGAATTACAAATTATGGGACAAAAATGCTTTTTAATTCATTGGAACAGGGCCATGACGTTATCGTCACAGACAAAGGAGCCAGCCATTCTCGCATGGTCCTCCTTAAGTCATCATTAATAATTCAGTATTATCATTTTTTTCTCTTTGTCTACAGGTAATGGGATGACCTAGAGTGTATATCCACCCAACTCTGATCAGACCTACAGGAGCAAAACATACTGTGACAAAACTGTTTACATTCTCTACCTCTATCATGTTGGACATTGTAAGTGCAGTGACACTGTCCGCATGGATTATCAAGTTCTTTCAGCAATTTGATCTCTGTGGTGATAGTTTCAGTGTTGCTTTCTGTGAGTGCTGCTGCTGTAAGTGCTGCTGAAGATGTTATGGGAGGTGTGAGCTGTAAACACTCCAAACTATGGGAGTGCTGTGGAAGTGAGGGGACGTTAGTACCTTGGCAGGCTGTGAGGAATGTATGGCAACATAAATGTCATACAAGCTGACAATGTTTACGGGCTGCTTGGACAGGAGTGATCTCAGGAGTAATTCTTGGGGTGTTTTGAGACTTTTTGACTAAAGGATTTTTGACTTGCCTTGTTGCTGAACCATCCAGTCTATTTGTCATATACTATAAATCAACACATTGGTATGCTAATAAAATCAAACAACATCTTCCCCATTGAGTTCAATGAGAAATATACAGTACATACTATATGCATTATCATTGGGATACACTCATTTGAAGTGTTGCAATGATCAAGTGGTGTCTTGGGGACTATTTTCAAACATCCTGCCTTAAAGATATTACAAACTAGTGTTCTGTTCATTAATGTAACTCTGGTAACTCTGGATTTTGCAATGTTAGTCTTTGAAAAGAGAAAATGCAAAGGAAATGGCTGCTAAGAATAATTCTCTATGCAGGGTATGTAACGATGTTTGTCTGAGGAAGAAGGAGTAGACCAAAGTTCAGCGTGGTATGTGTTCATATTTCCTTTAATTAACTGAACACTAAATACAAAAGAACAAGAGAATAAATGAAAACCGAAACAGTCCCATATGGTGCAAACACTGAAACGGAAAACAACTACCCACAACCCATAGTGGGAAAACAGGCTGCCTAAGTATGGTTCTCAATCAGAGGCAACGATTGACAGCTGCCTCTGATTGGGATCCATACCAGGCCAAACACCTAGAAATATAACACACAGAACCAAAACATAGAATGCCCACCCCAACTCACGCCCTGACCAAACTAAAATAGAGACATAAAAAGGTCAGGACGTGACAGGGTATGAGTTGTGTTGTAGAGTGTGGTTAGGGGGTGTTGCAATGGTTCTGCTTTGCCCTGAGGGTGCATTTCAAAACATCCTACCTCAATGGTAGAAGTTTCAAAGTTGACTAATTATGGCACAAGCTGTGAGGCTACACGGTAACGGAAAAGCAAAAATCTTGACAGATTCACTCCTTCACAAAAGAGACAGGTAAGAGATACTCGCAAAATCAAACATATTTTATGTATTGAATACTGTATACTTTTATCAACAACTAATTTGAGGGTTCAGTGTTTATTTCCACGTCATTTGGCAACCATTCATTTATGATTTCAGCATTTGACATAAAGTTAATCAAGTAAGAACCGATATCTACGCTGGTTTTTATCTTATCCATCATTTATTGGTGGTGGCACATTGTATAGTAGTGAATAAAAACTGAAACTAGTATAATTAAACGTCGGAGTCTTTGCTGTCTGCAATTTGGTAAATAAAACTTTGAACCTGGAACCATCTATCAAATATTTGAAGTTGAAATGACTGTTCAGAGACCAATCCTGTGTCTAGTCCTTTTAGATTTAAAGGACTCACAAAAGATGGAGACTTCACAGAGGTCTCCCGTTCTGTCATCCTGTCTGATCTCAATAATAGGTACAGTAGTTCCCTCTCATATAACAAACTAGTGTTCAGTGTTTTCAGGATGTTGTCGAGTTTGTGATCTCTTGATCTCTCTGTCTACAGTTGTGCTGAATATCATCCTGTGGATGTTTCTAATGTCAGCAGTGGGATTAGGTGTGTACCTCATATTTCCTTTCCTCTCCATACTCCTTACTGCGAGAATGACATTGATGGTGGATAAGATACTGCAAGATGCCTAAAACCACCCTTTGAGAGAAACTGACATACTGTGTATATAATCAATCTCCGCTTTCTTCCTTTAGGGGCTATGCATCTACATGACTGCCCCTTACAGCCTTATATCCCCATCTACCTGCTGGTGATCGGGCTGACGTCCATCGCCTCCCTGCTCCTAGCCTACCTCAATAACACACTGGAGACTGGCTTCCTGAGCCTACTGTGTTCCTCCTGCATCTTCCTCCTCCAACTCTTCAACCTCGGCTGGTTCATCACAGGTAAGCAAGAGGGATGAGGAAAGGAGATTGAGGGAAGGGAGAAGGAGGTGGCAATAGACACATAGGGGCAAATCCTCCACTTAAGTCAAAGTCCACTTCCACTTAAGTCAAATTTTCACTTGCATTCATGCATTAATGTCAATGGGAGACTAACTGAAAGGATTTGCCATGTAGAGAGGCTATGGGAAACAAGAAATTATGTGTTGAAGTTTTGGTGCACAAACCGGTCAACCAGAACACTTGAGCACAGGAAGTTGCAGAATAGCCTAGCACCACCAACTTCACATTGTCATTCCCAATACATAGACTCCACAGTATGTCACAAAGTAAACAGTAGCGTTATTTCCCAAAATCTGTATATACAGTGCATTGGGGACTACTTTACTATTTCCACATTATGTTACGTTACAGCTTTATTCTAAAATGGACTAAATCGTTATTTTCCCTCATCAATCTACACACCGCACCCCATAATGACAAAGCAAAAACAGGTTTTTAGAAATCTTTGCAAATGTATTAAAAATAAAAAAACTTAAATATCACATTTACATGTATTCAGACCATTTACTCAGTACTTGGTTGAAGCACTTTTGACAGCAGTTACAGCCTTGAGTCTGCTTGGATATGATGCTTCAAGCTTGGCACACCTGTATTTGTAGAGTTTCTCCCATTCTTCTGTGCAGATCCTCTCAAGCCCTGTCAGGGTGGATGGGGAGCGTCGTTGCACAACTATTTTCAGGTCTCTCCAGAGATGTTCGATCAGGGTCAAGTTAGTTCTGGCTGGGCCACTCAAGGACATTCAGAGATTTGTCCCGAAGCCACTCCTGCGTTGTCTTGGCTGTGTGCTTAGGGTCGTTGTCCTGTTGGATGGTGAACCTTCACCCCACTCTGAGGTCCTGAGCGCTCTGGAGTGGGTTTTCATCAAGGATCTCTCTGTACTTTGCTACATTCATCTTTCCGTCTATCCTAACTAGTCTCCCAGTCCCTGCCGCTGAAAAACTTCCCCACCGCATGATGCTGCCACCACCATGCTTCACCGTAGGGATGGTGCCAGGTTTCCTCCAGACGTGACACTTGGCATTCAGGCCAACTCCAAGTGGGCTGTCATGTGCCTTTCACTAAGGAGTGGCTTCCGTCTGGCCACTATACCATAAAGGCCTGATCGGTGGAGTGCTCCACAGAGGAACTCTGGAGCTCTGTCAGAGTGACCATCTTGTTCTTGGTCACCTCCCTTTCAACCAGAGTGGTTGAAAAACAAGTTTTAATGACTCCAACCTAAGTGTATGTAAACATCTGACTTCAACTGTATGTAAATAAGGTATTTCTGTTTTTATATTTAATACATTTCCAGAAATGTCTAAAAACCTGTTTTTGCTTTGTCACTATGCAATATTAGTTTCAAAATGCTTTGTGATGTAGTCACGACAGACAAAGATATATAGTTAATCAGACATTACCATGCATGTTGTTTACCAGCACATCAAGTACATGAAGACGGTAAGTAACAATTGGTTTCCGTTTCCTGTTTCCTGTGCAACTTCAATACCACTGCCACTCTCTGTTGTCATCTATGCATAGTCACTTTAATTAACTCTACCTACATGTACATACTACCTCAACTAACCGGTGCCCCCGCACATTGACTCTGTACCGGCAACTCTATGTATATATTGTTAATTTTTCTTCTCCTCTTTAACTTGTTACCTTTATCTCTTATTCTTATCCATATTTTCTGAAACTGCACTGTCGGTTAGGGGCTCATAAGTAAGCATTTCACTGTAAGGTCTACTACACCTGTTGTATTCGGTGCATGTGACTAATAAAATGTTATTTGATTTGATCAATAGTGCTACAGTATTGTGTGTAGATTGATGAGGAAATTGCTTTATTTAAACAATTAGAATAAGGCTGTAACGTAACAAAATGTGGAAAGAGTCAAGGGGTCTGAATACTTTCTGTACCTATTATTGTCTGACATTATTCCTTGTTTTTCTCTGTATCTTAAGGGAGTGAGTGGGTGTACTCCATATATCCCCCGAACTATGACACGAACGGTGGAGAGAAGTACTGTCAGAGGAAGATATACCTGTTTGCTTTCTGGTTCAACAGCCTGGGCAGCATCTGTATGGCTGTGGTGTTCTTCTGTGGAGTGTTCTTCATCTTCCTTACCTGTGTGAAAATGGCATTTAGGGGACACCATCTACTCCATTCACATAAGAGATCATATGGTGTGGACGCTTGAGAACTCCGTGGCACAGAAACCTAACTAACATGGTTTGTTTGTCTGTCTGTCTGTCTGTCTGTCTGTCTGTCTGTCTGTCTGTCTGTCTGTCTGTCTGTCTGTCTGTCTGTGGTGCCTGGAGAAGTGGGTATACAATAATGTTCCCAAATGTTCTGCCCGGTGAAGGAAAGTCGCACTGTGTGAAAAATTGTTTTCCTATAGTTTTTCCAGGTATTCACTCTCAATTGCAATTCTTCTTTTTTTTTACCATATCAGGAGACAATTTTTGGGGTCTGGAAAAAAATCAAAAAATCAATATTTGGGGAGGTGTAGTTGCCATTTAATTCAGTTTCACACCAAGCAAGATACCCCAGCTACAATGAATGCAGCCTCAGGATATGTGGTTTCCAGTTTACATAGAGTCAAATGAATTTCGTTCAGGGCCATCGATGTGTCTGCTTGGGGGAGAATATATGCGGCTATAAACGAAGAGAATTCTCTTGGTAGATAATGAGGTCAACATTTGATTGTGAGGAATTCTAAGTCAGGTGAACAGAAGGACTTGAGTTCCTGTATGTTGTTATGATCACACCACGTCTCGTTAATCATAAGGCATACCCCCCCCCCCCCCCCGCCCTTCTTCAAACCAGAAAGATGCTTGTTTCTGTCGGCGTGATGCGTGAAGAAACCAGCTAGCTGGCTGTACCTACTCCGACAGCGCGTCTCGAGTGAGCCATGATTCCGTGAAGCAAAGAACGTTACAGTCTCTTATGTCTCTCTGGAATGCTACCCTTGCTCGGATTTCATCTCCCTTGCTGTCAAGAGACTGGACATTGGCGAGTAGTATGCTCGGGAGCGGTGCGCGATGTGCCCGTCTAAGGAGCCTGACCAGAAGACCGCTTCGTCTGTATCTATATCCACAGTAAGACTAGTCCTATATCGACATAACCTGAAAGGCCACACAGCAAAGAAGATGCCACTGCTCCAAAACCGCCATAAAAAAGCCATACTACGGTTTGCAACTGCACATGGGGACAAAGACCGTACTTTTTGGAGAAATGTCCTCTGGTCTGATAAAACAAAAATAGAACCATTTGGAGGAAAAAGGGGGAGGCTTACAAGAACACCATCCCAACTGCGAAGCACGGGGGTAGCAACATCATGTTGTGGGGGTGCTTTGCTGCAGGAGGGACTGGTGCACTTCACAAAATAGATGGCATCATGATGATGGAAAATTATGTGGATATATCGAAGCAACATCTCAAGATATCAGTCAGGAAGTTAAAGCTTGGTCGCAAATGGGTCTTCCAAATGGACAATGACCCCAAGCAAACTTCCAAAGTTGTGGCAAAATGGCTTGAGGACAACAAAGTCAAGGTATTGGAGTGGCCATCACAAAGTTCTGACCTCAATCCTGTAGAAAATGTGTGGGCTGAACTGAAAAGGTGTGTGCAAGCAAGGAGGCCTACAAACCTGACTCAGTTACACCAGCTCTGTCAGGAGGAATGGGCCAAAATTCATCCAACTTATTGTGGGAAGCTTGTGGACGGTTACCTGGAATGTTTGACCCAAGTTAAACAATTTAAAGGCAATGCTACCAAATACTAATTGAGTGTATGTAAACTTCTGACCCACTTGGAATGTGATGAAAGAAATAAAAGCTGAAATAAATCATTCTCTCTACTAGTATTCTGACATTTCACATTCTTACAATAAAGTGGTGATCCTAACTGACCTAAAACAGGATTTTTTTTACTTGGATTAAATGTCAGGAATTGTGAAAAACTGAGTTCAAATGTATCTGGCTAAGGTGTATGTAAACTTCTGACTTCAACTGTAGACCTACAATGTAAATGTGATGAGTTGAGAGTTGAGAGTTCGCTAAAAAAAAGAATGCCCTCCCGATTGATGAAAATCATAATGATATCATTCTGTCAGGTAGGCCTATTTTGGAGTCATTTAATTGTGAAGGTTTTTTTGGTAAAGCCTTGTTTACTCAAACAGCGCCTGATGACTGAATTGCGCTTTGCAAAGATTCAAACAAGACTTCGGACTAAACGTTTTCAATACCTGGTTTGCATACCCATTGTTCCCTTAGTTAGCATATACTGGTAGATATCATAAGTTGAAACGTCTTTCCTACCTACCCTACAGGCTCCCGATGTCATTCTTCTGTGAGCTGCTCCATGCAACAAACGCTTGAGAGCTGTGTGCTCTTCTTCTTCTCCTTCTTTAACTTTGTATTGGCTGATCGCAACCAAGAGGTGCATACGCCACCTACTTACTGTACTGGAGTGTGAGGCCAGTCACAGCCTCCCTATTCATACATTTCTCTTATCTAGTCCTGTGTTTCCGCCTACTGTTCTGGGGTGTGAATTCATTACACTTTGTGACACAAAAAGGGAAGGGAAAAAGGACGGGGAAAAGGGGAAAATAATTCCCTACCAACTAACCCTACAGCCATTAAAATCTCACCAATATTCCACTACTTGGCCCTATCTGATCCTACACCAGGCCGGCAGCCTGGACCCATCTTCCTCTACTACTCTCTTTACTGCCTGAGCATATTACACCTTCAGTACTACTCTAATCCTGGCAACCTCAACCTGCCTTTCTCTCAAATCAAAAATCAAATAAAATGTATTGGTCACATACACGTGATTAGCAGATGTTACTGCGGGTGTAGCGAGATGCTTGTGCTTATAGCTCCGACAGTTCGGTAATATCTAACAAGTAATATCTAACTAATTATACAACATATACCCAAATCTAAGTAGGAATGAATTAAGACTTTATACATATGGACGAGCGATGCCAGAGCGGAACGGACTAAGATACAGTAGAAAAGTATAGAAAACAGTATATACATATGAGATGAGTAATGGCAGATATGTAAACATTAAATGACTAAGATACCATAGAATAGTATAGAATACAGTATATACATATTAGATGAGTAATGCAAGATATGTAAATATTATTAAGTGACTAAGATACCATAGAATAGTATAGAATACAGTATTTACATATGAGATGAGTAATGGCAGATATGTAAACATTAAATGACTAAGATACCATAGAATAGTATAGAATACAGTATATACATATTAGATGAGTAATGCAAGATATGTAAATATTATTAAGTGACTAAGATACCATAGAATAGTATAGAATACAGTATTTACATATGAGATGAGTAATGGCAGATATGTAAACATTAAATGACTAAGATACCATAGAATAGTATAGAATACAGTATATACATATTAGATGAGTAATGCAAGATATGTAAATATTATTAAGTGACTAAGATACCATAGAATAGTATAGAATACAGTATTTACACATGAGATGAGTAATGCCGGATATGTAAACATTATTAAAGTGACTAGTGTTCCATTCCTTAAAGTGGCCAGTGATTCCTAGTCTATGCCTATAGGCAGCAGCCTCTAATGTGCTAGTGATGGCTGTTTGACAGTCTGATGGCCTTGACCTTTTTTGAAATGTAACTCTTGCAGGAAGACACATCTGCTGACAATCTATTTAAGTGTTCAAGAACCATATGCTGTCATGAAGCCCGTGCATATTCCATGTGATACATTGGATTTTGTTGGTCTACTTTGTACTATGAGGCGCTTGGCCTTTTTAGGGCTTTTAAACTTAAACTTCTCTCCTAATGTACCAATAAAAAAGTTTTGATTATGTCATTGTACATAAAATGGAGAAAGAGTGTTACTTAAGTACTGTGGCCAGGTTGTATTACCTTATAAATTAAATTAAAGTATAGTGGCTGGTGGGGGTCTACTTGGGGAGAGTGGGTCCACCAAGTGACTGAAATGGGATGAATGGAGGCCCCATGCACACCTCAGAGAAGTGTCTGATGCCCTCCCAGTCACCCCATCAGAGTCCCCTGGATTAAGCCCCTCTCGATTTCCACCAATAACCACCATTGAATCTTCGCTAGAATGACAAACAAGGAATGATAATTATTTGACATCCTTTCCTAGTCTTTCAGGACTCTTATTCATTTTACAGCGGGTTTGCAAGTCACAAAAAAACAATACAATTAATGCAATTCTCCCTCCTTTACCCCACCCAAGCCAAGCGTATCCCAAACTCCCATCTTTACTCACCCTTGCCCACCCACACCACGCTTGTCCCCACCCTCCCATTCTTACACACATTCTCGGAGCTCTACGGACAATTCCTTCAACCTCATAGCTTTGTTTTTTCTCTGGCATGCACAGTCAACTATGGAACCTTATATAGACAGGTGTAGACTGCCATCACTAACCGGCTACCACCCGGTTACTCAACCCTGAACCGTAGAGGCTGCTTCCCTATATACATAGACATGGAATCACTGGTCACTTTAATAATGGAACACTATTCACTTCAATAATGTTTACATACTGCTTTACTAATTTCATATGTATATACTATATTATATTCTACTGTATTATAGTCACTCCTCCATTGCTTGTCCTAATATTTATATATTTCTTAATTTCATTATTTTACAATTAGATTTGTGTGTATTGTTGTGAATTGTTAGATATTACTGCACTGTTGGAGCTAGGAACACTAGCATTTTTCTACACCCGCAATAATATCTACTAAATATGTGTATGTGACCAATAAATGTGATTTGATTTGTGTGCCTTTCCAAATCATGCCCAATCAATTGAATCAACTCAATTTTGAGGCTCATAGCTAAGGGTCTGAATACTTATGTAAATAAGGTATTTCAGTTGTTTATTTTAATACATTTGTAAAAATTCTAAAAATCTGTTTTCACTTTGTTATGGGGTATTGTGTTGATTGATGAGGAAAATAAATAATTTAATACATTTTAGATTAAGGCTGTTATGTAACAAAATGTGGAAAAAGCCAAGGGGTCTGAATACTTTCCAAATGCACCGTAAACTGGTCTTGGGCATCACTACAGCCTGCTCAGGGCTTCATCGATGCTTGTGAATTCCATCCTCTGTGATCCCTTCCATACCCAAAGCACTGCCGGGAATCAGAGTTGATACTTGATTCCTTTTCCTCCAGTGACTACAAATCTTAATTGCACAAAGCCTATTATTTGGCAGGGAATATTATTTGTAGATCAGTGATTTTACACCTCACTTTGCTCAAGCTGATCCTCTACAACAGACCTAATCCCTGAACATCAGAGGTTATAAAAATGGGGCAATTAGGACAGTTAAAGGGGAGACTATGAATCCAATCAGAAAATATATAACATTTGCCTTGGCAAATCGCGCTGTTAAGACACTGATGCCCTTTGCAACCACGTACCTATGTGAGATTGGATTCTCGGCCCTCACTAGCATGAAAACTAAATACAGGCACAGACTCTTTGTGGGAAATGATTTAAGACTGGGACTCTCTCCAATACAACCCAACATTGCAGAGTTATGTGCATCCTTTCAATAACACCCTTCTCATTAACCTGTGGTGAGTAATTCACAATTTTAGACAACTAAGGTTTTAAGGTTTTATATGTAAGATTGCTATATAAAGAGCAAAATGATTGATTATTATTATATTATTATTTGTGCCCTGGTCCTATAAGAGCTCTACGTCACTTCCCACGAGCCGGGTTGTGACAAAAACTCCCACTCATACTTATGTTTAATAAATGTATCATATAGTGTGTGTGTGGCAGGCTTACAATGATGGCAAAAAAACTACATTTCAGAGTGCTCCGAACCTGGTGCTAGAAGGGGTACGCAGCTGGAGGTTGAATGTATGAAGGGGTACGGGACTATAAAAAGTTTGGAAACCACTGATATAGCCTATACATATTGGATAAAGGCAAAATCATTTGGGCATTTTTGGGGCTTGGGCTCATTGCATTTCTTTATTGTAGGGCTCAAAAAATGTTTTTAATACTTGGCTCACCAGGCTCAGGTAGCATCAGGTTAGAGTTTTCATGCTGATCATCAAAGCTGTCACGATCGTCGTAAGAAGCGGACCAAAACGCAGCGTGGTAAGTGTTCGTCATTTGAATGGAAAAACGTAACACCCCCAAGGTGCGGACTCCGGCCGCAAAACCTGAACCTATAGGGTAGGGTCTGGGTGGGCATCTGTCCGCGGTGGCGGCTCTGGCGCTGGACGTGGACCCCACTCCACCATTGTCTTAGTCCGCTTCTGTGGCCTCCTAGGAACGGAGACCCTCGCCACCGACCTTGGACTGGCAACCCTACTAAAGGGCCCCACTGGACTGAGGGGCAGCTCCGGACTGAGGGGCAGCTCCGGACTGAGGGGCAGCTCCGGACTGAGGGTCAGCTCAGGACTGAAGGGTAGCTCAGGACTGAAGGGTAGCTCAGGACTGAAGGGTAGCTCAGGACTGGCTGACGGCTCTGGCAGCCCCTGGCTGGCTGGCGGCTCTGGCAGCTCCTGGCTGGCGGCTCTGGCAGCTCCTGGCTGGCTGGCGGCTCTGGCAGCTCCTGGCTGGCTGGCAGCTCTGGCAGGTCCTGGCTGGCTGGCGGCCCTGGCAGGTCCTGGCTGACTGACGGCTCTGGCAGCTCCTGGCTGACTGACGGCTCTGGCAGCTCCTGGCTGACTGATGACTCAGGACAGACTGGCGGCTCACGACAGACTGGGGGCTCTGGCGGCTCAGGACAGACTGCCGGCTCTGACGGCTCAGGACAGACTGCCGGCTCTGACGGCTCAGGACAGACTGCCGGCTCTGACGGCTCAGGACAGACTGCCGGCTCTGACGGCTCAGGACAGACTGCCGGCTCTAGCGGCTCAGGACAGACGAGAGACTCTAGCGGCTCAGGAAAGACGGGAGACTCTAGCGGCTCAGGACAGACGGTAGACTCTAGCGGCTCAGGACAGACGGGAGACTCTTGCGGCTCAGGACAGACGGGAGACTCTAGCAGCTCAGGACAGATGGGAGACTCTAGCAGGTCAGGACAGACGGGAGACTCTAGCAGCTCAGGACAGTCGGGAGACTCTAGCAGCTCAGGACAGACGGGAGACTCTAGCAGCTCTGGAGAGGAGGAAGGCTCTGGCAGCGCTGGACAGGCGGGAGACCCTGTAGGCAGAAGACGGAGAGACAGCCTGGTGCGGGGGGCTGCCACCGGAGGGCTGGTGCGTGGAGGTGCCACTGGATAAACCGGACCGTGCAGGCGCACTGGAGCTCTTGAGCACCAAGCCTGCCCAACCTTACCTGGTTGAATGCTCCCCGTAGCCCGACCAGTGCGGCGAGGTGGAATAGGCCGCACTGGGCTGTGCTGGCGAACCGGAGACACCATGCGTAAGGCTGGTGCCATGTACGCCGGCCCAAGGAGAAGCACTGGAGACCAGATGCGTAGAGCCGGCTTCATGGAACCTGGCTCGATGCCCACTCTATCCCGGCCAATACGAGGAGCTGGAATGTACCGCACCGGGCTATGCACCCGCACCGGGGACACCATACGCTCCACAGCATAACACCCTGCCCGGTCTCTCTCGCTCTCCGGTAAGCACAGGAAGTTGGCGCAGGTCTCCTACCTGGCTTCGCCACACTCCCTGTGCCTCCCCCCCAAGAAAGTTTTGGGGCTGCCTCTCTGGCTTCCTACCGCTCCGCCGTGCTGACTCCATTTGCCGGTATCCCTCCTCACACTGCTCCAGAGAATTCTAGGCGTGCTCCCCCCACCTGTCTATCTCCTCCCAAGTAGTGACACAGTCCAGATCTCGCTCCCATGTCCAGAAATCCTGACATCGCTGCTGCTGCTGTTGCTGCCCATTACCACGCCGCTTGGTCCTTTTTTGGTGGGTGATTCTGTCACGGCTGTCTTCATCCTCCTCATCTGACGAGGAGAAGCGAGAAGTATCGGAGGACCAATACGCAGCGTGGTATGTGTTCATGATGATACTTTAATTAAAGAAAGCACTGAATACAAAAACAATAAACAAATAACGACCGTGAAGCTATAATAAGAACTGTTGACACAAACACTACACATAGACAATCAGCCACAACACACAATGACAAAACAGGCTACCTAAATATGGTTCCCAATCAGAGACAACGACTAACACCTGCCTCTGATTGAGAACCATATCAGGCCAAACACAGAAACAGACAAACTAGACATCCAACATAGAATGCCCACTCAGATCACACCCTGACCAAACAAATCATATAAACATACAAAGCAAACTATGGTCAGGGCGTGACAAAAGCTCTAATCAAATCCAGACATATTCATATGCTTCATAATGCTTTTTATTGACACCTCCGGTTTTGACATACCGGGTACCCTCTGGAATGGAACATTTTTTAAATATTGGGAAATATTCAACCCTAATGGGTATGTATGATAGCCATTTTTATGTCAGAAAATGTAGAGAGGAAAGGTTAACTATTCTCAGAACATAAATGGCTAGCCTATATCGCTATAGAAATAACCCAACAACTTCCCCAACTCTGTTAAGACCACAGTATTTGGTGAGATATGCTTCTCTGCCTCCACTAAGCACACGTAAAAGCGCAGGTACTCTGAATGATAGCTATTCTGACACTGTTGAATAGTTCAATGCCTGTAAATAGGCCTACACCTTATCAGCTAGAATAACTTTAACGTCTTCACCAAGCTCTCCTAAAAAAAACATTAAGAACATATTGGTCTTGAGTGTCAGTGGATTCGCACGTTAATATGGAGAGGCTTTCAGGTTTTTTTAACAGACTGCGCCTCCGTTCTTTACATGTGTGTTAAATAATGTGTGCATTTTGAGATTGTCAACTTTTCTGAGAGGGATGTTGGTGCTTGCAGAAGCCATATCCTGAGCATTTACGTTTTTACATGTATTTTTATAGTGAATAAAAATGGCTACTTTTTTCGGAAATAGATTACATTTCCTTAGAAAAAATGCCTATTATTCTCATATAATCTTGATAACAGACAATTAAATATGATTTATGTTGATAGCTAATTTCCTTAAGATATGTTCATTAGGCTAAAGTGTAGGTTGCTGATGAGCATAATTGCAGGCAAACATTTAATTTGAGTCAATCCACATGGTTGGGAATTTATTTTGGACTAATTTGATCATGTATTAATGTTCACACGTGACAATTAATTCACACATGGTGTGAGAAGGTGCAATATCGCCCACTTGAGGTCTGGATGATCGAAATGCGGTGTAGAAAAAAAACTCTCCAAACAAAAAAGTGGGTATATGGGCATATACCTATAGCCCCTACACCACTGTAATGTGTCACTTTAATTACAAATAAAGCTAGCAAGAAAACTGGTCACCTTGCAAAATATGTAATTGTATGTATTCTTTGAATGTGTGTTTACTGTAGTCTCAACAGAACAACGAAATGCCTGGTTCCGCTGTGGCTGGTGGCACATTGCAAATCTCCCCAAAATGACGCACACGTTCAACCAACCAATGGGGTAGAGGTCAACATTACATAAGCGTGAGTTAGTCCCTTCTTATGTATGATACATTTGCAAGACAAAACCAACTTGTGCGCTGCTGCCTCGGTACCGTAATTTGAATGAAGTTGTCCTACTCTGATCTCCAATTTCTCAGTTTCAAAAGGATTCAATGTTGCATAGCCTACTTGTGGAAGACCCTTTTCGATTCCAACTGATATGGCAGGCAAGTGCACTAACAATAGAGAGACCGCTATCTTTTATTGCCAACAGTATTTTAAACACAGAGTAGGACAATCCTAAATGTGACAGAGTTAAATGTGCAGAGTTAAAAAGCATTACGTTTGTAAGTGTGTGTTGATTTTCTTTCTTCTGTGTCCTACTCATATACCAGGCACAGACAACGCAAAAGTCAAGGAGCTCGTTTTAAAGTGCATGCATGCACGGGAAATGGCATATTGCCCTTACAGCCGGTTCCCGGTCGGTGCCGCCATATTGACAGCAGATGGCGCTATAATTACGGGTAATATCTTAGTCAAGGAGCTTAGATATTACTGACTGATGTCACTTTTCCTCTCTCAGCAGCACATTTGACATTTTATGCTAATTACAGTCAAATCGATTTCGACATGTAATATGTTGTCCTTTGTGTGTGTTTGTTTGTGTAATAGGTTGCAATGTGGAAAATGCCTCTTTTGGGCTCACAGTGTGTGCTGAGCGAACAGCAATACAGAGAGCCGTAGCAGAGGGACACAGGAAATTCAGTGCTATCGCTGTTACATGGTGAGATACTGGCCCAGTAGCCCTTCATATTTATACCTTCTAAATTACTTCTACAACTGGTGAGACTGAACATATTGAATTGTCCATAACCATGATCTCTAATAACCAGGCTAACCATGCCTCTGGCTGGCTGTTTTTTTTTTCTCTCTCTCTCTCTCTCTCTCTCTTCAATTTCCATTTAATTACATTTTCAATTTAAGGGGCTTTATTGGAATGTGAAACATATGTTTACATTGCCAAAGCAAGTTCTCTCTCTCTGTGTGTGTGTTCTGTAGTGACATCAAAGATAGTTTTGTTGGGCCTTGTGGAGCTTGTCGGCAGGTGCTCATTGAGGTAAGGTCACCACTGATATTTCACAGAACTAAATATAATAATATATCCACAGGCAGCAGGCAGGGATTATGTTTGTATGTTTGTACACAATGTGCCTCTAAATCTTTATAAAAATGTTACTACTTATAGTTACATTTTATATATATGTGTATGTGTGTGTGTGTGTAGTTGTCAACTGTGTTATAAGTCACTATCTCTCTCGCTCTTTCTCTCTCTCCCCAGTTTGGAACAGATTGGGTTGTGTACTTGACTAAGCCAGATGGCTCATACAAAGAAACCAGCCTCAAAGAACTGCTCCCTCTAGCTTTCTCCCCAGCCCACCTAGGACATTAACTGACACAGCCAAGGACATAGCCATAGTTAGCCTACACAGTTACAGTAATTCACACTGTATAGATATGATATTACACATTCAAAATACTTCTTCTCGCCACATTCCAATTGGACGTAGTGGTACAGCCAGGCAGAATTTATATTTAGAAATATTATATACCATTTTTTTTCAGAAGAGGAAATACAACTATGTTCAACTACCATTAAAATTACTGTTTTTAAATAAAACCATATGATTTTAACGTTTGTGTGTATTCATGTATTATTATTGTATTTGCATATGATTTAGTAAAAACATGGAAATAAAATAATGTTTGCTATAATTATATGGCTAGCTAGGGGCTCCCGAGTGGCGCAGCGGTCTAAGGCACTACATCTCAGTGCTAGAGGTGTCACTACAGACCCTGGTTTGATTCCAGGCTGTATCACAACCGACCATGATTGGGAATCCCATAGGGCGGTGCACAGTTGCCTCGGTGCCATCCGGGTTAGGGTTTGGCAGGGGTAGGTCATTATTGTAAATAAGAATTTGTTCTTCACTGACTTGCCTAGTAAAATAAAATAAAAATAGCTAGCCACTTGGTAAAAGTGGGAGTTTCCAGTCACTTCCGGAAACATGAGTCGAAAATAGGTCGAAAATATACAGTAGCTTCAACATAGAAACTGTGAGGCTGTTGTCACATGGTAAAAGTGAGCATTTCCAGTTAGTTACTTCCGGAAACATGGAGGCTGTTGTCAGTGAATTGGTAGCTCCCGAAGACCTTTTGGTAAATTTACGTTTTATAATTCTCTTGATTTATAACAAAGCTGTATCATGTTTAGACAAAACCGTGTCGGAGATACCCAGCTTTCCAGATACACTCGTTAATATGTGATCAAACGTTTACAACAGTTAAGGTGTAGAAGTGAAACATATGCTAACGTTATCTAGCCATATTGCTAGTAGCTAGCTAGCTACAGTAACGTCAGCTGTCATTCCTTACACATAATCACTAACACTAGCTGCGTTCTGTTGAGTCGTTTTGCCTAAATACACAGTATACAGATATGTATGAAGCCTTTTGATGGATATTTCAATCCAACGAAACGTTTAAAAGCCACGTGTTTAGCGCATTGTTGTGTTTTTCATATTGCATCTTGAATGTTGTTCGACCAACGTTAGTTAGCTTGCACAACCTTTATTTAACCAGGTAGGCTAGTTGAGAACAAGTTCTCATTTACAACTGCGACTTGGCCAAGATAAAGCAAAGCAGTTCGACACATACAACAACACAGAGTTACACATGGAATAAAAAACATACAGTCAATAATACAATAGAAAAAGTGTGTATATATATATATACATATACATATACACACACACTATGTGCAAATGAGGTAGGATAAGGGAGGTAAGGCAATAAATAGGCCATGGTACAGAATTAATTAGAATATAGCAATTAAACACTGGAATGGTAGATGTGCAGAAGATGAATGTGCATTTAGATATACTGTGGTGCAAAGGAGCAAGATAATTAAATACAGCATGGGGATGAGGTAGTTGGATGGGATATTTACAGCTGGGCTATGTGCAGTGATCTGTGAGCTGCTCTGACAGCTGGTGCTTAACGCTAGTGAGGCAGATATGAGTCTCCAGCTTCAGTGATTTTTGCAGTTCATTCCAGTCATTGGCAGCAGAGAACTGGAAGGAAAGGCGGCCAAAGTAAGAATTGGCTTTGGGGGTGACCAGTGAGATATACCTGCTGGAGCGCGTGCTACGGGTGGGTGCTGCTATGGTGACCAGTGAGCTGAGATAAGGCGGGGCTTTACCTAGCAGAGACTTGTAGGTGACCTGGAGCCAGTGGGTTTGGCGAGGAGTATGAAGTGAGGGCCAGCCAACGAGAGCGTACAGGTCGCAGTGGTATCACACGTGACCATGATACAGCATTAATGTAGCTACTGTACTGTCAACATCATCAACATCAAACTTCCATTACTAAAGGTCCCAGATTCATCTTTTTATTTTACTATTATGACAGGAATACAGTCTTGAAATATGCTACAACAACTGAGATTGTTTATTCTCACTGCCTTCAGTAAATTCACCAGTGAAGACTATCAACACCCTGAACCCACTAAAGGTACCCATATTTGTTCTGTTTTTTGACCATCAGAAATTTGAGAAGAAGTACAATTCTGAATTGGTAAAGGGGGGCGTATCGAAGGAGACCAAGTTTGAATATGCATGGTGTCTGACCCGGAGCAAGTATTCAGGCGACATCAAGAAAGGAATCGTATTGCTGGAAGGTGGGTAGCCTACAGTAGTTCTGTACTCGGAAGACAATAAGATATCCTTACAAATGCCTCTCATAAAATAATGATGTACAGTGCCTTCTGAAAGTATTCAGACCACTTGACCTTTTCCACATTTTGTTACATTACAGCCTTATTCTAAAATGGATTCAATAAATAAAAATCCACAGCAATCTACACACAATACCCCATAATGATGAAGCAAAAACCATTTTTTAAAACAGAAAAACCTTATTTACATAAGTATTTGGACCCTTTGTTATGAGACCCGAAATTGAGTTGTGGTGCATCCTGTTTCCATTATTCTTGAGATGTTTATATAATTTCCCACAGTTGACAGTGCATGATAGAGCAAAAACAAAGCCATGAGGTCGAAGGAATTGTCCGTAGAGCTCCGAGACAGGATTGTGTCGAGGCACAGATTTATGTATTTATTTTATTGAGCCTTTATTTCACTAGGCAAGTCAGTTAAGAACAAATTCTTATTTACAATGATGGCCTACCCAGATCTGTTGAAAGGTACCAAAACATTTCTGCGGCATTGAAGGTCCCTGAGAACACAGTGGCCTCCATCATTCCTAAATGGAAGAAGTTTGTAACCACCAAGACTCTTCCTAGAGCTGGCCAAACTGAGCAATCGGGGGACAAGGGCCTTGGTCATGGAGGTGACCAAGAACCCAATCTCTGCAGCACTCCACCAATCAGGCCTTTATGGTAGAGTGGCCAGACGGAAGCCCTCCTCAGTAAATGCATATGACAGCCCGCATGGAGTTTGCAAAAAGGCACGTAAAGACTCTCAGACCATGAGAAACAAGATTCCCTGGTCTGATGAAATCTTTGGCCTGAATGCCAAGTGTAAATTCTGGAGGAAACCTGGCACCATCCCTACTGTGAAGCATGGTGGTGGCAGCATCATGCTGTGTGGATGTTTTTCAGTGACAGGGACTGGAAGACTAGTCAGGATTGAGGCAAAGATGAATAGAGCAAAGTACATGATGAAAACCTACTCCAGAGCGCTCAGGACCTCAGACTGGGGCGAAGGTTCAGCTTCCAACAGGACAACAACCCTAAGCACACAGCCAAACAATGCAGGAGTGGCATCGGGACAAGTCTCTGAATGTCCTTGGAGTAGCCCAGCCAGAGCCCGGACTTGAACCCGATCGAACATCTCTGGAGCGACCTGAAATAGCTGTGCATCGACGCTCCCCATCCAAGGCTGTAATCGCTGCCAAAGGTGCTTGAATAAAGTACTGAGTAAAGGGTCTGAATACTTGTGTAAATGTAATATTAGTTTTTTTTTTTTAAATATATAAATGAGCAAAAAATATCTAAACCTGTTTCTGCTTTGTCATAATGGGTATTGTGTGTAGATTGGGGGGGGGGGCAACTTAATCATTTTTTTGCCCTAACGTACCAAAATGTGAAAAAAGTCCAGAGGTCTGAATACTTTCCGAAGGCACTGAATGGATCTTTTTAGAATGAAATGCTGACATAGTGCAACGTAAAGTGCATTGGCCTACTTAACCCGCCTATAATAATGTTACTGGGACTGTTGCCCAATTTGTTTTATAGAGCTGGTTAACAAGGGATCAAAGGACGATGCCAGAGACTTCCTGTTCTACCTAGCTGTGGCCAACTACAAACTTAAGGTGACATTCACTGTACTACTATATTACCCCCCAGGTTTTAAGAGAGAATTTATTGTAATGAAATAAATGACTCTGTCTCCCATCTCTGTTGAGTTGATTGCGGAAGATATCATTGCACCTTTTACTCAATTGTATCTCTCTCTCGCTATCGCTCCATATATCTCTTTATCATCACAGGATTATGAGAAAGCTCTGAAGTACATCCGCACTCTCCTGAAAAATGAACCTGGGAACAAGCAAGCCTTGGAGCTGGAAAAGCTCATAGACAAGGCTCTAAAAAAAGGTGAATGGCGAAGACAGGGAGCATATATGAAGGCTGGAACGCAATAGTTTGAATCCTTTCCTTGTCTCCTTCATGATCACTGATGTGGCGGGACATGACGGGTAGAAGATGGATAGGTGTAAGTAATAAGGGCAATGTTCATGTTTTGACATTCACTTTTTTCCACACAGATGGCTTGGTCGGCATGGCGATCGTCGGGGGAATCGGCCTGGGCGTGGCCGGACTAGCAGGCCTTATCGGATTGGCTGTGTCTAAGGGCCATGGTCCGAGGTCTTAATATGAAGTGTGGAGGGCCTTCACTTTACTAACACACGTCAAAGAAAGACTGACGACATGCATTCTCTTAACTTCTCCCCCATAACAAATTCAACTAAGGTTGGAAATGGATGGTGTTTCCAAAGATCAGAAGATCACCCAATGATCTTCCAAAAACATCCTACTCACATTCTCCATGGAATAATGTTTGGGGATTGGTTTCTGAAAATAGCCTTAATTTCACTTAAATTGTCTTTGTATTTTAACAGGTGTTTTGATTCCAGTGAATTTGACATGTGTATGTACAGAAGTATATTGTGCCACATTTTGTCTTCCATATTATGCAGTGTAAATAAGGGTGATGAAATATGTAGCTGAATGGAATGGCATGTCTTGACTTACTGCCCTCAGTATGTTAGTTAGCATGCCTCCTGAGCATATAATTATGGTGGATTTTGTAATCGACTTCTTTATAAGTGCAATGATACTTCAATTATTATTGTTCTCTGTATCATTCATTTAGAAAGAAAGCATTGTAGTTTAGGGAAGTGTCTTAGTTTTAGAGGTAAGTGTACTTGTGTTGTGATGTAGTGTCCACGCCGGTAGCAGTGTCTCTATTGTTGGTCAGAATTAGGCAGCTGTGATGTGGGTCACTCATATAATGCCCACAGGGGGCATCCTGTCTTAGGGACGCAAGTTGATGTTTACTGGGATGAGTCTTGTCCTGGAGGCAGAACTGAGCAATTTCCGCTAGATCGGCCAGCTGCAAAGTCAAAATTGTCTACATTGTGAAAATTAACGATAACAAAGAATAGGTTTTTGGTGTTAAGGTTAGCAGTGTGGTTATGTTTAAAATCTGATTGTATTACTTGGCTGTGCCAGCTGGTGACCACTCTGCAGAGCTGCCTCCAGAATAAGATTAATGACAAAAAATCACTAACCTGCCTTAGGGATAGGGTCAAGATGAATACCCAACTAGTTTGTCTTTCATTTGCAGTGTACATGTAATAATAACAGTATTTATCCACAATATAGCACCATTTACTCAAGTGATCGTAATAACAGGATACTAACATGATTATGATTGTTTTGTATCTGGTGTAATATAATATATCAACATTCCAAGACTTATCAACTTTTGATTGTCATGGAATTAATTTAAAGTTGGTATGGTTTCTTAATGTACACATTTGGAATGCACTGTTGGAGATAGGATACATCATTGTCATCATAATCCTTGCAGATGTTCAGTATTAACCAACCACACGTTTGGGTCACTGCATGCTTTGTTGTGTTTTGAATTGTTATAAATGATCAACAGGTTGGAAGGAAATGAATAAAGGGCAGAGCTAGTATACACGCACAATGTTGGCAGACCCATCTCCCAGTCTGTTCAATCTATCAAAGTCATTCTCTAAAGGGATCGTCTATTGATCGACCAAAGTACAGTTTGCACTCCTCATCCTCCCTGACCTGCTCGTTGTTTTCACACGTCTAACTGGCATTCTCTTTACTGTTGACGTGCATGTGCCAGGGTTGTGTTCATTATGGCAAACCGTAGAAAAAGGTTTTGCAACGGAAAACAAAAACAAGAATTTCTTATTAGTTCAGGTAGCCTACTCCAGGTAGCCCTAGTTCATGTCCTCCCTGTTTCAGTCCATTTTCTTCTGTTTGGAGCGGGTTGAGAGTTTCAAATTCCTTGATTGTAAACATCACTAAGGACCTATCATGGTCCAAACACACCAAGACAGTCATGTAGAGCACTCCCCAAAGCCTATTCCCCCACAGGAGGCTGAAAAGATTTGGCATGGGTTCCTTAAAAAGTTATACAGCTGCACCATCGAGTGCACTGGTTGCAGCACCGCTTGGTATGGCAACTGCTCGGCATCCAATCGTAAGGCGCTACAGAGGGTAGTGTGTACGGCCCAGTACATTACTGGGGCGGAAGGGTAGCCTAGTGGTTAGAGCATTGGACTAGTAATTGAAAGGTTGCAAGTTAGAATCCCCGAGCTGACAAGGTACAAATCTGTCGTTCTGCCCCTGAACAAGGCAGGGGCAGAACGTTCCTAGGCCGTCATTGAATCAAAGGATTGCACTGACTCTTTTGCACAGGCTCGTTGTATGCTCACTGTACTCTAACCACACACACATACGTACTAAACTAACGCTCCCAACACACACACACGGACAAACACACACATGCATATTGACGCCACAAACACACACACATAAACTCAGCAAAAAAATAAACTTTCCTTTTTCAGGACCCTGTCTTTCAAAGATAATTCGTCAAATTCAAATAACTTCACAGATCTTCATTGTAAAGGGTTTAAACACTGTTTCCCATGCTTGTTAAATGAACCATAAACAGTTAATGAACATGCACCTGTGGAACGGACTTTAAGACACTAACAGTTTATAGACGGTAGGCAATTAAGGTCACAGTTATGAAAACTGAAAGAGGCCTTTCTACTGACTCTGAAAAACACCAAAGAAAGAATCCCAGGGTCCCTGCTCATCTGTGTGAACGTGCCTTTGGCATGCTGCAAGGAGGCATGAGGACTGCAGATGTGGCCAGGGCAATAAATTGCAATGACTGTACTGTGAGACGTAGCTGATCATCCTCACAGTGGCAGACCACGTGTAACAACACCTGCACAGGATCGGTACATCCGAAAATCACACCTGCGGGACAGGTACAGGATGGCAACAACAACTGCCCGAGTTACACCAGGAACGCACAATCCCTCCATCAGTGCTCAGACTGACCGCAATAGGCTGAGACAGGCTGGACTGAGGGCTTGTGGGCCCGTTGTAAGGCAGGTCCTCACCAGACATCACCGGCAACAATGTCGCCTATGGGCACAAACCCACCATCCTTGAACCAGACAGAACTGGCAAAAAGTGCTCTTCACTGACGAGTTGCGGTTTTGTCTCACCAGGGGTGATGGTCTGATTCACATTTATGGTCGAAGGAATGAGTGTTACACCGAGTCCTGTACTCTGGAGGGGGATCGATTTGGAGGTGGAGGGTCCGTCATGGTGTGGGGCGGTGTGTTACAGCATCATCGGACTGAGCTTGTTGTCATTGCAGGCAATCTCAATGCTGTGCGTTACAGGGAAGACTTCCTTCTCCCTCATGTGGTACCCTTCCTGCAGACTCATCATGATGTGACCCATACTGCTCGTTCTGTGCGTGATTTCCTGCAAGACAGGAATGTCAGTGCTCTGCCATGGCCAGCAAAGAGCCTGGATCTCAATCCCATTGAGCACGTCTGGGACCTGTTGGAGCGGAGGGTGAGGGCTAGGGCCATTCCCCCCAGAAATGTCTGGGAACTTGCAGGTGCCTTGGTGGAAGAGTGGGGTAATATCTCACAGCAAGAACTGCCAAATCTGGTGCAGTCCATGAGGAGGAGATGCACTGCAGTACTTAATGCAGCTGGTGGCCACACCAGATACTGACTGTTACTTTTGATTTTGACCCCCCCTCCCCCCTTTGTTCAGGGACACATTATTCAATGTCTGTTAGTCACATGTCCCAGTTGTAGAATCGTGTTACACCTTAAATTTGCTGAAAATAAACGCAGTTGACAGTGAGGACCTTTCTTTTTTTGTTGAGTTTACATTCACATTCCTTCACACTATTCACTTACGCTGCTGCTACTGTTTATTATCTATGCATAGACACATGACCCCTTCCTGCATGTACATATTACCTGAATTACCTCAACAAACCTATACACTGCACATTGACTTGGTACCTGTATATAGCCTTGTTATTGTTATTTTATCGTGCACAATTGGCCCTGCGTCGTCCGAGTTTGGCAGGTGTAGGACGTCATTGTAAATAAGAATTTGTTCTTATCTGACTTGCCTAGTTAAATAAATAAATTATAATTTCATAGTAAGGTAGTATTCGACGCATGTGACAAATAAAATTTGATTTGGCTGTTCACTAGCCTAGTTCAGTTTGGTGTCACACGCTCCAGAATGGATTCACTCACTGTGGACATCATTTTACAACAGGAAGGTTTAAAGATTATGGATGATAGGTTATTACGTATGTAGGCATTATCAGCCGACAGCGATGTTAGCTAGCTACTCATTAACTCTTCGACACGACCGAAACTCACCATGACAAAGCCTCGGGCAAAATAATTCTCATTTGGGTTGGTGTGCTGAGGCCAGGGTCACAAGGAAAAGCGCATCACATAAAAGGGATAGTTCAGCCAAATTACAAATTAATGTGTATATTTGGCTGTGTTTACACAGGCAGCCCAATTCTGATATTTTGACCAATCATTGGTCTTATCGGTCAAAATACCAATGTGTGGAAAAATACCAGCCTTAGTTTCATTACGTTGAAAGGCAAGGAGAGACTACAATCCACAATTTGGTTTTGTTAAATTAGCCACTGCCATCAATTGCTAATATAAGCATTACAGAGGAGGGCATTTAACTTTCTATATCAGTTTGACGGGAAACCCAACATAGTTTCTGCATTGTCCATTATACCAGAGTAATTTATCCGATTACTGGCCTCCCCACATCCTGTACACACACACTTTCCTAATCAGTGCTGTTATGGGAATGGTAATATATATATATTTTTTTATCTTAACCTATTACACCAAGGACATCACAAGGATTCATCAAATAGTCCAAATGTTATGAAATATCACAGTCATATAACTAATCATTTAAAACCACTCAGTTAATTGGCAGATACAGTACTTAGTGCCTAATTGATACTTAGCTGGAGTGAAATCAACATAGACATGTGGTTCCCAACACTGAGAAACACTGGTCTACACCAGGGTTTCTCAAACAATGGGTCGGAACCCAAAGTGGTTATGAGAATAGATCTATAATCACACACTATTTCTTCTTAATTTGAGTCATTGAGGATGATTTGCGTCACGGGAGGACGGCCAATTTCTCAATTGGGTCTCAAGCCGAAATAGTCATAAAAAGAACCTTGTCTAGACTAACTTGAAACTTACATCTACGCCCAACCAACCCCTAGCTCACAGCTTTAGCCAGTGCACTTGCAGAGTAATCACATTTTAATGATGACTAATACCTGTAAAGAGTTAGGGAAAGTTACACACCCTTCCATAAAAAAATCACATAAAAAGAACGTTGGCAGTAAAAGTCATAACAACATGAAGAACTAATGGTTTGACCAACAGCTCAGAAGCCATGCTGGAGCAGAGGAAGCCATACAATTAGGCTTTGGTAAACATCTCTAGTTTTCAGAGCAAGTGAACTCCGGTGTCGGCGGACAACAGAACTAGCAGGCTTTAGGCTAGACTACATTTACTAGGCAGCATCTCAATCGCCTAAAGAGGCTTTCTCTCTCATTTACTGACATGAAATAACTGGACAGGGCAAAAAACTATGTACAACAACAGTATCACTTTCACCTGTCCGTTGTTTTCAGATCAGTTCAGACGAAGAAAGGAAGCCACAGACTATTGAGATGCAGCCTTAAATAGTGAGACAACGGCCCAGTTCAAATATGTAAAGGATGCACCCTTCATATGATATTCACTGGATTGTGTTGTGTTGTGTTTCACCAATTGGATGAGACAAATGCATTAGTAGTTTCACTGTTCCAACACTAAAACCACATCTATTTGTTAACCAGACTTTTATCTCTTCGTAATAACAGTTCCTGACACTTCATGAAAAATTTACCCATATTTCCAGGGAGGGTGCGGCCTTTGGCACTCTTGCCTTCTCTCACTCATATTTATTGGCCAACAGTGTTTTCTTCTGGATTGATTTTAAAGGCCCTCCTATTGTCCTTACATGGAGTTTGCACAAATGTGTTTGCTTGTTTTAAATTCTCCGCACCTAAATACTTCAACCCCCTGTCACTGAATCAGGTTAAGGATTAACATTGTTCTGACTGGGCATATTAGTGGGGGTCTGGGTTCCAGGAAGTGTGTGACTATGTTACACTTACTCTACAACAACCATGCAACAGATGGTAGCCTATGTGATTTGGGTGTGTTACTTGGAACTGGGCAGTTTTAGTGGGATGGTAAATGTGACAGTTGACCTTGTGTCAGTTGGCCTTGAAGCAATGAAATTCACGACCAAAACAAATGTAACTGGAGGAACACATTTTGTCCAGATCTCCTCAGTCATCACTTTAAAACACCAATTTACAACACCTGACTCTCTGCCAGTTAGGAGGTTGTCAGCATCAATATCATGCTGCCTGTATTCTTTAGTGGAACTGGCATAGGTCAACCTGCAATGATGCAGAAACTGAATTTCATATTGAAAAAAATAAATAGGCTATGTATCAAATTAAGAATAAAGAGAAAAAATATTTGGGAAGTAATGTTGGACAATGTAACATCTCAATGTTTCAGTTATATTAGTACATCAATTATAATATATTGTATTTTATTTTTTCATTTCACCTTTATTTAACCAGGTAGGCTAGTTGAGAACAAGTTCTCATTTACAACTGCGACCAGGCCAAGATAAAGCAAAGCAGTGCGACACAAACAACAACACAGAGTTACACATGGAATAAACAAGCGTACAGTCAATAACACAATATATATTTTTTTAAAGAAAGTCTATATACAATGGTGTGCAAATGGCGTGAGGAGGTAAGGCAATAAATAGGCCATAGTAGCGAAGTAATTACAATGTAGCAAATTAACACTGGAGTGATAGATGTGTAGATGTGCAGATGATGATGTGCAAGTAGAAATACTGGTGTGCAGATGAGCAGAAAGGTAAATAAAAACAATATGGGGATGAGGTAGGTAGATTGGATGGGCTATTTACAGATGGGCTATGTACAGCTGCATCGATCGGTTAGCTGCTCAGATAGGTGATGTTTAAAGTTAGTGAGGGAAATATAAGTCTCCAGCTTCAGAGATTTTTGCAATTAGTTCCAGTCATTGACAGCAGAGAACTGGAAGGAAAGGCGGCCAATTGAGGTGTTGGCTTTGGGGATGACCAGTGAGATATACCTGTTGGAGCGCGTGCTACGGGTGGGTGTTGTTATCGTGACCAGTGAGCTGAGATAAGGCGGAGCTTTACCTAGCAAAGACTTATAGATGACCTGGAGCCAGTGGGTCTGGCGACGAATATGTAGCGAGGGCCAGCCGACTAGAGCATACAGGTCGCAGTGGTGGGTGGTATATGGGGCTTTGGTGACAAAACGGATGGAAATGTGATTGACTGCATCCAATTTGCTGAGTAGAGTGTTGGAGGCTATTTTGTAAATGACATCGCCGAAGTCGAGGATCGGTAGGATAGTCAGTTTTACTAGGGTATGTTTGGCAGCGTGAGTGAAGGAGGCTTTGTTGCAAAATAGAAAGCCTATTCTAGATTTAATTTTGGATTGGAGATGTTTAATATGAGTCTGGAAGGAGAGTTTACAGTCTAGCCAGATACCTATGTATTTGTAGTTGTCCACATATTCTAAGTCAGAACCATCCAGAGTAGTGATGCTAGTCGGGCAGGCGGGCGGGTGCGGGCAGCGAACGTTTGAAAAGCATGCATTTAGTTTTACTAGCGTTTAAGAGCAGTTGGAGGCCACGGAAGGAGTGTTGTAATGGCATTGACGCTTGTCTGGAGGTTTGTTAACACAGTGTCCAAAGAAGGGCCAGAAGTATACAGAATGGTGTCGTCTGCGTAGAGGTGGATCAGGGAATCACCCTCAGCAAGAGCAACATCGTTGATATATACAGAGAAAAGAGTCGGCCCGAGAATTGAACCCTGCGGTACACCACAGGTTGTTCAATTATTTATTTCCTAAAAATACATGTAGGCTGCGTAAGGACTGTGGCCAAGTGTTCCACTCAAACTTTCATAGTAAATCAAGAGGTGCTGCTATTCTGGTTGGTAAAGCTACTCCCTTTGTAGCTTCTGAGGTTATTGCTGATCCTAAGGGACGATACGTCATAGTAACCGGTTAACTGTTTTCTACCCCTCTTGTTTTGGCTAGTGTTTATGCTCCCAGTTGGGATGACACATGTTTCATTTATTCCTTTCTGTCTGCTATTCCTAATTTAGATTCTCATTTGTTGATTTTAGGGGGGGATTTCAACTGTAAAATGTCCCCAGTTATTGACAAGTCCTCACAAACAAATACAGGCCCATCTAAATGTGCCCTACTTATTCAATCCTTTCTTCAGAAATATGCTATGTTTGAGGCCTGGCGTTTCCTACATCCTACAGATAGACAGTATTCCTTTTATTCTCATGTTCATCAAACATACTCCCGGATTGATTACTTCTTTTTGGACAAAAAACTTCTGGCAGCTCCCCCATCTTATAAATATTGGGTGAGGGATATGTTGTGCTCTCTGAAACTAGAAAAAAATAAATTCAATTCACGTGGGAATCCCAAACTGTTTGATGAGGCTTGGGCTCCATTCCGGTCTTACTTTAAACAGTCCATCCTCTGATGGCATTCCAATTAATACTAAAATAAGTCTGTGACTTAAGGGTTGGAGGAGCTTCTCTCTGTGTTTTTGCTGGGGGGGGGGGGGGGTCATTAAGGTCCATGTACGTATTGATTGTGATCCGCAGATGCCTTGTTCATCTTGCCCGGGCAGAGACTGAAGTGTGAGCTTGTTTTTCCCAGTTATTTTTACATTTTGTTCACGCCTAGATGAATAATCATTCTATTTTTTTTATTTATTTTTATTTTAAAGCATTGTAACTTTTTTTTTTTTTTTGGTCCAGTGGATGGTCGGTCTGTGGCCATGACTCTCTGTGAGTGGTTGCATTTCTCCACCCTTATCCCTTGACTGTTTACAGGAACAATGGTGAGGTGTTTGCTCTGTCCCTGTACTATAGATTGCCCTTTAACCTCTGTAGCCTTCTGCCTGGTGTGTTTAACTTGTCTAAAGTATGGTTTCTTTAAAGCTCTTTTTTTATTTGTATTTTTATTTGTATTATTTTTCTAGTTGAGTATATTATTTATATTGCTTTGTCTTGTCTGTGTGTGTGTGTGTGTAAAACTTAATAAACAGAGTTAAAAATAAAAAAAAAGACCCCCTGCTCAATAAAATAACATTTAGCATCTGATTTTTAAAATTTTTTTTATAAATACATGTAGGCTAAGTCAACTTTCATGTATTCCGACATACTGTAAACACAAGGGCATAGAGTAACCATTGGACTTTCGTGAGTCTCCATTGCCTGATAGACACCTGTTCAGTTTCAGGCTGTAAAATGCAAAAGGCAGATAGGCCGAGAGAGAGAGAGAGAGAGAGAGAGAGAGAGAGAGAGAGAGAGAGAGAGAGAGTGTGAGTATGTGTGTGTGTGGGTGTGTGCCTGTGTGTGAACCTGTGTGAGAGGGGGTGGGAGAGAACACAGGTTGACAATGATAAATCATTGAGCATATCTGTTGCTCTCAACAAACTTTCTCATTGGCAACCTAACACAACTGTGTCCCAGAAGGGGAACAGACACTCAAAAGCATTTGCACCGGTCAACTATATGTTCGTTTTTTTTTTAAGCCCGAATATCCTAAACAAAAATAAGTTAATCTAATACAATCGAAGAGGAGACAATCTAACGAAGGGATATACCCGGTTTCTTTCTCTCTATTTGTCTATCGCCTTCTCTCTTTATTTATCACCAAATACTTGAAAAAAACAGAATGGATCCAATAGTGGAGGTCGTCGCCTTGCTGCTTGGGTTTATGGGATGGGTGATGGTGGGGATAGCTATACCCAACCGTTACTGGAAGGTTTCCACCGTTGATGGGAGCGTCATCACTACCTCCACCATCTATGAGAACCTATGGATGTCCTGTGCCACGGACTCTACAGGTATCCACAACTGCCACGAGTTCCCCTCTCTGCTCGCCCTGAATGGTACGGACATCCTAGAGAAAGATAATATTTTCGATATGAAGAAATTGGGTTAAGGAATAAATGGATTTACTGCCTGTGGTGATATTGTTCGGTTGTCGTTACACAAATATGTCAAGGCACATATGTTACACTTTTTCTTAGGAATGTTTTGTTTGTGACTGAGAGGTCAAAAGTTTCAAATATTATCATCCCAGAACGACATCAATAAACAATTAATTTAGGTTGAATCATTGGTTGATATGAAATCAGTCAAATCAGACCTTTTATTTTGCCACATTTAGAGTTTTTAGAGTGTTTTTCTTCTCTAATAAACACAAAACAGAAGGATAGTTCCATTTCAATAGATCGTATTCTTAAATATCATCATAATTATTGGCTATTATTTGGCTATACAATGTGTAGAACTCAATATGTTTCTTTACAAATCACATTTGAAACAAATGTAATAATCCTCCTATTTGTTATTACAGTATATAAAAAAAAACATGTTATAGGCCAATTCATTTTGTTTGTGAAAGTGACAATTTGTGTTTATTCATATGCTCTGTCTCGCAGGATATATCCAAGCGTCTCGAGCACTAATGATTGCTGCGATTATTTTCGGATCTATCGGGCTCCTTGCAACCCTGATCGGGATGCAGTGTTCTAAAGCAGCTGGAGAGAACATGGTTCTAAAGGGTAGAATAGCTGGTGTTGGAGGTGTCCTATTCTTGCTTCAGGGTAAAGGGATATTCTTGTCTTTAACTGTTTATAGTCATAACTGCCACCTCTTAAGGATCTTGAGCACAATTAACTTAAATAATCTCTCTCTGTCTCTCTCTCTCTCACACACACACACACACACACACACACACACACACACACACACACACACACACACACACACACACACAAAAACACAAAAACACATACTATATCTCTCTCTCAGGCCTGTGTACAATGATCTCAGTATCTTGGTATGCTTTCAACATCACCCAGGACTTTTTTAATCCATTATATCCCGGGATAAAGTAAGTGAGAAGGAAATTACCACCCAATCCAATTACTGCAATTAGGCTAATGGCACACTGCTGTCCTCTGCTGTCTGTTAGACAGAAGAGCAGTCACCAAACCAAAATGTAATAGCCTATTGTTTATGAACTTGACAAAATGTAGGACCTACTGTGTTTTGCAGGTATGAGATTGGAGAGGGCCTCTACATTGGCTGGTGCTCTGCTGTTCTTGCTATCGTTGGGGGATCTTGTTTGACATGTGCCTGCAAACTGGGCACGTCTGAGAAACAGTGAGTTCAGTGGATACTGTGTGTGTCTGTGTGTGTCTGTGTTTGTCTGTGTGTGTTACAATCCTTAATGCATGTGGGTTGGTGATTGGTGGTTTTATTTTATCTATGTTTGCCCTCCTCACCCACTCTTCCTCTCATCCTCTTCCTCAGATCTTACCCCTACCAGCCCAGGGGCACAGTGTACTCTGGCAATGCACCATCGCAGAGTCAGGCTGCCACTTCCTATGGCCGGAACGCCTACGTTTGAACAGAGATAGCGAGCACACCAATGAACCATGGGGATCACCTTTATCCACCATGTCCAATGCCTGCAAACCAGACTCACTGTTGACCGCACAGTTGTTGAAGACGTGTAAACGACATCTATAGTGCTGAGGGAGGTTAAGTGCTATACTATGTAGGATGATGTATTTCATATTTGGATCAATCACCTCATATTGAAGACATTATGGCTGTTAGTTTGGTTGTGGTGCACTGTGCAAACATGTCGCCTGTAAAATAACGTGCAATAGCTGAGGTGTCTAGTGACTGATGCCTGCATTATATACCATTTTTTATTTTCATAATGATATAGGCTCATGTTGGCATGAAAAGGGATGATTTGATGAAACGTCTAGATCTAGGGGAATGTCCAAACCAGCAGATTAAGACGGTTGATTCTCAAGTACTGATGTTAATGGAGATGTTTTGTATTGTTTGTACAGTTTTATAATGTCTGAGATGGGTGTGGCTGTCCTTTGCCATTCTGAATGTTTGTTTTAGTTCTTTAGTTTCGTTTACAATTCCACCCAATAAAAATATTCTTTAAATACTCAAATTCCTATTTTGTTTGTATCTAGTAACCTAACGTAGAAGGCTTCTAGTGAGGAATGAACATGATCAACCATATGTTTATTATTATTACAGACAATACACCTTCTTTAAATACTCAAATTCCTATTTTGTTTGTATCTAGTAACCTAACGTAGCAGGTTTCTAGTGAGGAATGAACATGATCAACCATATGTTTATTATTATCACAGACAAAAATACATAGTGTTTGGCCCACAGATAACACTGAGGGATAGGCATATCAATAATATTCCTTTGTGAATATTATGGTATGACCAGTGACTGTACAGTGACGGCGTAATGTGCCATATATGGACATGGGAGTATAGTCTACGAGCTAAAATAGTTCATCCAATGAGACCGCCCCACGTTGGTAGGCAACAACGATGTGTGCTGCTAGAACCGGCCACTCACCGCACAGAAATGTAGGGCATTTGAATCCGTGAAGGAGGGGGTAAAAACCAGACCGGGTGAAGTTTCACTTTAGAAAGCACCTAAGTTGACAGCTGGCGAAGTTATTCAATGTCATGCCACGTAGAGAAAACTAAAATAATTTATTAGATCCATGCGATATTGCAATTTGGCTGTCTAAACAACGTTGTCCTACGCGAGTAAATTATAGGAACCTTCCATTAGCTCTCCAAGGTGTCACTCGGAACTATTTCTTAACCGGACCGCTAAAACATATAGCCTCAAAACGATGAAGACGTTATGAAGAAAATTACCGTTTAAATGATATCGTACGTAGTTTGCAATTCAATTATATCAGAGACGTGAAATATACAACTCCAGGAGAAGTGTGAAGTATATAAGTATGGAGTCGGGGCGACGGAAAGGTCTCAGCGGGGTCCTGTCCTCCTTGTCACTGCTCTGTGTCATTCTGGACCTCCAGTTGGACGGTAAGACCAGACAGATAGATAGCAAGGTGTTTTTGCCCGAATAGTTCAGTCTGCATAGAGCTGTTGATTACAAAATAACGGTAACTAAGTATTCGGTTATTTCCTTAGCTAGGTATGCTACGACCGATTGTACAGGATAATCAGGTAGTTTTCTGTGTGCCCTTACTTGTTAACCACTGTAGACTAGCTAGGCTATCGAAACCCTTTGTCTGTTGGTTTACTTTTTTTACATACTCCCTTTACAAACAAGTCCTATGATTTACATCTAGAGGGATGGAATGTATGTCTACTGTTAAAATGACACAACATTCATGAACATAGCTACTCTGTCTCCTTCATTTAGGTCAGTTCCTATGTGGTTATGTGAACAATTGCCTATGGGGGCTTCCAAGAGGCTCACACTAAGTGTTTTGTTTCAGGTGTCTTGGGGGCAACTCATGTGGAGATTGAGCAGCACTTGGAGATGGGCCGTAAACTGTTGGCTGCCGGTCAACTGGCGGAGGCCCTGTCCCACTACCACTCTGCAGTGGGTAAGGTTACCAACCAGACACACACATCATTATAGCTCCAACGTCACTGCCCATGTAGCCTGTTTGTCTGTCTCCCTCTCTCTGTCTGTACTCTGTTTGTAATAAGTCGAGCTGCTTCCACATAACAAAGTCCCTTCAAGTGATGGGTTATTTCTGATCTCTCTCTCCCTTATTATTTCAGGTCAACACATTGAGTGAACTACACATTCTCAGTAAAATGTGGCCATGCACACCTAATAAATAAGTCACATGAAAGTAGAAATCTATTGTGTTCTCCTACTTATCTACTGTATTTGACCCTTTCCCTTCCCTCAGAGGGTGACTCTAAGAACTACCTGACCTACTACAAGCGGGCAGCTGTGTTCCTGGCTATGGGAAAGTCCAAGTCTGCCCTGCCGGATCTGACCAGAGCCATCCAGCTCAAACCTGACTTTCTCGCTGTGAGTGGACACAGACAGTTGTTGACAACATCTCTGTCATCATGATAAATCACGGTTATGAACAACAATTGTGTGAAATTGTTATTAACTCTTAGATTAAAAAACTATCTGTATCTTTCTCTATCTCCGTCCCTCTCTCCTCCATATCCCCTCTTCCCTCTCTCGGCCTCCATGTTTCCAGGCCAGACTGCAGAGAGGGAATATCTTCTTGAAGCAGGGTAACACCCAGGAGGCCCGGGAGGACTTTGAGGCTGTGGTAAGTCTAGATGCATAAAAATATAGCTACTATTCTACTACTACCATACTATTAATTATATTTCTATGTCTAGTTACACCTTATCCATCTGTCAACCAAAATCTCACTGCTCCCCCCCCAATACCCTCATCATATACTCTGTCTCATATTGCAATTTTTTACTATCCCTTTGTCATTGCAATTATGTGATGTGGGTGAGGTTAAGGGAATCTGAAGGATTAGATACACTTGATATGTGTTCTATTATGTATTTATGGACCTGATATGAGTCATCTATTATATATTTATAATTAGTTTCTTCAGAAACCTTACCTTTTTTAATTTCCTCAGCTGCAGCGATCCCCTGACCAGGACGAGGCTCGGAACCAGCTGATGAGGGCCAACGAGCTTGAGGAGCTGCAGGAGGAGGCCCACGCGGCCCACCACAGAGGAGACTACAGCACCACCATCACTGTGCTAGACCGCGTCGTAGAGGTAGGGAGTAGCTCCACCACAGGGCCTAGTCATTGGGCCTGGTCATGGAGGCAGGGGTTACCTCTGCCACAGGGCCTAGACATTGAGAACTCTATTTCACCTAGCCTCTTAAACTTGATCCTCAATACCTTCATCAATCTGTGGTGCACTATACTTCAACAGACTTGGTATCAAATCATAAATTCACACCACTGAACTCCCTACCTACCTACCTCCCTCCCACCCTTCTCTCTTTCCAGCTCTCCCCCTGGGACCCTGAGTCTCGGGAGCTCCGGGCTGAATGCTACATTCGTCTGGGAGACCCTCGGAAGGCCATCCAGGACCTGACCCCCACCACCCGGCTGAGGAACGACAACCGAGGTGCCTTCCTCAAGCTCAGCACCCTGCACTATGACCTGGGGGAGCACCAGGAGTCACTAGGGTATGCTCACTAGAATATTGTATTAGTAATAGGGCGGAGTGATTTAAACAAACAACCACATTTACCAAGCAAATACATGTAAATTAAGAGGTTGTGAGCTTCAGAGCAACATTGGTTTGTGTTTTTGTATCTGTGGTTGATTTTTGTGACACTTGAAGTTTGAGAGTTAGTAAAGAATGCTCACTCTTTCAAACATACTAACACTTTTTTTTTTTGACAGGCAAAAATCTCAAACCGCTTTGCAATGTGTAAATCTGTCTCTTTTTTTCTCTCCCTCTGCAGTCATGTCAGGGAGTGTCTGAAGCTGGATCAGGATGACAAGGAGTGTTTATCCCGTTACAAACAGGTGAAGAAGCTCAGCAAGCAGCTGGACTCTGCCGAGGAGCACATCCAGGAGGAAAGGTCAGTACCACTGCATCTAGCTAGTATGGCAGTCTAGTCCCTGTGGTGGTTTCTCTTATGTTTTCCTTGACACTAAAGACAAATGCAGTTGCCCATCAGACAAATCGGAAGTATTTTAATTTTTTACATTTTGGGGGGGGTTGCCCAGAAATGATGAACACTGGCCCGAAAATGTAAATGTCCTATTTACACGCAGAAGTGCCATATGTCGCCTGCCTTTCACCAACACAAAGGGGAGTACTCAAAGATCAGTACAGGAATTCTTTGTATTTTTGTTATCAGTAAAAATAAATCATATTGGAGAAGACTCAACTTGCCCGTCTGCCATAAATGCCCTAAATTGTTTATCATTCACTTAAACAATGGGGAGGAACCAGAAAGATACAGTATGTTTTAGGCTACTAGAATTCTATGCAGTTTGGTTGTTTTCACTTTTTTTTATCACCTGCCTAATGGGGCAACCTCAGAGCAGGTTCAACTTGAGCGACGGCTCAATTCATATACCCCAAGCAATAGGGCAACCCTCAAGGTCAATCCCTGCCTACCTACAGTGGGGCAAAAAAGTATTTAGTCAGCCACCAATTGTGCAAGTTCTCCCACTTAAAAAGATGAGAGGCCTGTAATTTTCATCATAGGTACACTTCAACTATGACAGACAAAATGAGGGAAAAAAAATCCAGAAAATCACATTGTAGGATTTTCAATGAATTTATTTGCAAATTATGGTGGAAAATAAGTATGTGGTCTTATATGGTAGCACATCTCTATGTGGTAGTCCCTCCCTGTGTGTTTCTCCCAATGTGTCCCTATGGGAGTTTTATATTTCAGTTCCTGTGTTCCCTCGACAGGTTTATATTTGAGGTTTCTTTGACAGTTTTAATCACAACCTATTTGTATCCACTTTGGTTCATATTTAGATATGACTATTGTATGGTGGTTCTATTTAACTCTTGTCCTAAAAATGAATATTATTAAATGTTTGTCTTCAGGTATCAGGATGCCATAGACAAGTATGAGTCAGTGATGAGGACAGAGCCTAATGTCCTCTACTACACCAATAAGGCCAAGGAGAGAATCTGCTTCTGCCTGGTCAAGGTGGGTCCCATCACATAGACGTGTTTAACCCATGGAGTGGGCCATATCTAGATTAGCATGAATTCTCAGAATTACTTTTACAACTGCGGATTTCCCATAACTTTAAAAATGATATTACTAATTAAGTAATTACAAATAGAATGGGGAAACAATGATGATGCTTATAAGTGTTGCTCCATTTCTCTCCACCAGAACAAGATGCCTGCTATGGCAATAGACATTTGCTCAGAGGCCCACCAGAGAGACCCACGCAACATCAACATCCTCCGAGACAGAGCTGAGGCCTTCATCCTCAACCAGGACTACGAGAAAGGTACTTTCACCATCCTATTACTGTAGCAAAGAGAATGATGACACGTGGTGATAAGACTTTGTGCCGCATTTGTGTCCCCTCCGTCAAGTACTCAGAACACCGGCTGTCAAACTTGCCATGTAAACAAACCCTGTGTTTTGTAGCCAGGACCAGTCTAACGCCGCCCTGATTACGGCACATCCAAATCCCAGCGGGATCATTGTACCAGCTTTGTCAAGTATCCATTTTGATCTTTCTCTCTCTGCCTTTTTCCCCCGCTTACCTTGCCCTCCCTTCTCTCTAGCGGTGGAGGACTACCAGGAAGCGAGGGAGTTTGACACGGAGAACAATGAGATCAGGGAAGGTCTGGAGCGAGCCCAGAAACTGCTCAAGCTCTCCCGGAAGAGGGACTATTACAAGATCCTTGGTGTCAATAGGTATGACTGACATAGAGAAGGGAGCTCTGTTCAAATACTTCTTTGAAGCATAATGCCTTCCTTCCTTGGAATAATCTACAGTGTATTTATGATCTATAAGCAATTGGACAAGTGACAAGTTGATTCTATTTGATGACATTCTATTTTCACCATATGTGATCACCTCATGGTAATGCATTTGCTCCTTGTATTCAAACAATATTCTACATTACCAACATGTTTTTTTTTTCCAGGAGTGCCAACAAACAGGAAATAATCAAGGCGTACAGGAAACTGGCCCAACAGTGGCATCCTGACAACTTCAGAGAGGAGTCGGAAAAGAAGGAGGCAGAGAAGAGGTTTATCGACATCGCCTCTGCTAAAGAGGTGCTCACCGACCCAGGTAATGAACTGTATATGTACCTGATAATGTTGCTCAAGCTGGTAGATAAGATCACTACTAACTAAACCCTCCCATACTGGAAAATCTATGACTGTATTTAGGAAGCTGTAAACTATTTGCAGTATGATAACGTCCTGTCGGACCACTTTCCTGTAATCTACATGTGTTGAAAACGTAGCTGGATACTTGTTGTGCATTATTCATGTCTCCCTACCCCGAACCGTTAGAAATGCGCCAGAAGTTTGACTCTGGTGAGGACCCCCTGGACCCAGAGAGTCAACAGGGAGGCGGTCAGGGTGGCCAGGGATGGCCCTTCCACTTCAACCCCTTCGAGTCTGGCGGCAACTACCACTTCAAGTTCCACCACTAGTAAGGATGAGACAAGAAACATGGGGGGGGGGCTGGCTGACTGACGGAACCAGGAAGGATTTACAATTGGAGGATTTTAGGGCTTATGACAACCCGTGGAGTAACTGGTGGACGTACCCAGGGGTTGGATTTGGGGGATTCAGGTTGGATGTGGGGTGTTGTGGGTAATGTAGTGAGACAATGGGGATGTGAATGACACTGTCAAAGGCATTGGACTACTACTGTACCGCGAGGGGTTGAGTTGTACAGAGTTAAACTTTCCTACCACAAATTCTACATGGATGAAACTAAGTGACAATGTTGTCGGCTGTTGACTCGAGTGGTCGAAGACAAGCAAATAAAGTCCTGCATTGGTGCGCTGTTCAGTCCTCCCAACTTGGCCCAGGCTGTTGATCCTGTCATTGTATCCCTCCATGTTATTTTTTTGTGATGTCTGCTGCTGCTTTTACTTTTGCTTGGTATTTCTTCCATTTTTCGTCTATTCAACGTAGCTCTTTTGGTTTTTGCTTGACTAGCCTGGATGCTGGACTGTTTCTCCATTTATTTAAAGTGCAGTCAAATGTAATTTTCCTCTGCTTTATATATATATTCTCTCAGGATGGATTAATATTTTGAAAATGGTATAAGAGCTCTTTGACATTTCAGCCTGTTTTGGTGGGATGGAGTTTTGGCCTGCCTGGTGAATTAGTTTAATTGACCAATAAGAGTTACAAACCCCTCTGCCAATAAAAGCTAGACCACTCCCAGACAGTCCTAGCAAAAGTATTGCTTGAGAAAACAATTTGAAATGAAACCAATCTACAGTAAGGTACTTCATTATTACCCAAAAAGGATTTGATATTGAGATAAATGCTGTATTGGACCTTTTTAATAATACTTAGATAAGCTCAAGTTGGATAAAAGCAGATTCAGACTGGCACCCAAGCTGATTTTATTTTCAGAGCTTTCAGAATGTTTTAGAAGAGTGTCGTTTTCTTCTTCACTAAACAATGTCTGTTTTTGTTATTTTTATCTGCAAAGCTTTGAATGTTCTCCACAGAATATACTCTTGACCTAACTTAATTGACACAACAGGTGTTATGGAATAGTTGGTGACCTACTCCTTCCTGGTTGTGTACCCGGTCAAAAGGGTGAGTGGATGAAGCATGTCTGTCTACTTCCTGAAAGAGCCTGTTCTCGCTGCCCTTTGAAAACATATTTTTTATTTGCCGGTCTTTTTAATAACTAATCCTCCTGTGTTCCCCAGTCCAAAGCAACTGAAGGGACTCCCTGCAATGACAAACAAATGACTTGCGTCATTTTAGTGTATCAAACCAATTATGGACTACAACCAAATGATGGATTGTCAATATCATCCTGTCAAGTCCACTGTTAACATAATTTGAGTTCTAAGGATGCAGTATAGCTGTAACTGAAAGCTTTATGTCACCGACTGCTCAACTACGTGATCATTTTAATGTTTCTAGGGGGTTTTCTCGTTGCCAACCAGAATGAACTAAAATGCTCAAACTATTAAAATATGGAAACAAACAACCCTGTTCTCTGGTTCTTTCACTGTTATAAATTCATGGTTCAGGTATAATTTCAGTACTATACTGATGGCATACCATCTTTAGCTCATGTTTGAGTTGTCTTTTGTGCAAATCATCTTCCAGTAGCATGCAGGTCTGTCTAGTTCCAAGAAAATGTTAATGTCTGCTTGAACTATTTGACACACTTATACACTGAGTATACCAAACACATTACCAGAAAATAATAGCCAACTTTTGCAATCCTGTGTGATCATGTAAGCTCGGGGCCCTGAGTCTGAACCCCGCCCTGGTGAAGGTAGGAAACAACGCCACTTTGCTGCTCCTCAACACAGGGGCCCCAAAAGGGTGCGTGCTCAGCCCCCTGTTGTACTCCCTGTTCACTCATGACTGCGTGGCCACACACGCCTCCAATATAATCACGTCTGCAGACGATACAACAGTAGTAGGCGTGATTACCAATAATGACAAAACAGCCTACAGGGAGGAGGTGAAGGCTTTGGCGGAGTGGTGCCAGGAAAATAACGTCAACAAAACTATGGAGCTGCTCGTGGACTTCAGGAAATAGCAACGGCACCTCTTCAACCTCAGGAAGCTGAAGAAATATGGCTTGGCCCCTGACACCCTCAAACTTTTACAGATGCACAATTGAGAGCATCCGGTCAGGCTGTATCACCGCTTGGTACTGCAACTGTGCCACCCGCAACCGCAAGGCTCACCAGAGGGTGGTCAGCCCAAAGCCTGCCCTTCAGGACATCTACAGCACCCGATCTCAAAGAACGTCTATCTCAAGGCCATCAGACGTTTAAATAGCCATCACTAGCTGGCTACCGCCCGGTTACTCAACCCTGCCCTATATACATAGACAATGAATCTTTTGTCACTTTAATGTTTACATACTGCTTTACTCATTTCATATGTATATACTGTATTTTAGTCCATACAACTGACATTGCTCATCCTAATATTTATATATTAATTCCATTCTTTTACTTTTAGATGTGAGTATTGTTGTGAATTATTAGATACTGTCGCTACACCCGCAATAACATCTGCTAAATATGTATATGTGACCAATCAAATTTGACTTGAACAGCTAACTGATGGCCTCAAATGGTGTGACCTGGAAAGACTTGCCCTGATGAGTGAGATGGAGGACATTTGTCAATAACTTATGCTCCTAATATGAGCCAAGGGTTTTAAGTCAAGTAGGTAATTCACTTTAGCTATTCATATGCTCTGAACTACATGTAACTGCTGTACTACCAGTATATAAGGAACGTCTGCATCGTTCCTCATTGACAGATCAGACACAAGTTTAAATACTGAAATGTATTAAATCATTTATCACACAGACATATACTGTACCGTCTGGCTCAGTCCCATGCCCCTTATTGCGCAAATACCCTTTATACTTCGTATTAACTTCACACACACTAATGTCACTGGGGATGCTTGGTTACATTTCGCACCTATCTTGGCTCTGACTGGTAAACCCACGACACTGGCACCAGCGATCAGCCACATCTGGAATTCCTTTGATTGAATTCTCCCATTTCAAGTCTGTACTGTAGCCTTTTCTAGGACCGTGTCCTCCGACTTTGGGTGAGCTCAGCTTGTTCTTCAGTGGCTGCCCCCGAACCCCTGTGTGTCGGCCAGGGTGTCTGACTCCACCTCGATGGAGACCACGTGGTGGCCGGGAATCATGGCTAACCCCAGCACTCTGGGCTCACCCTGGGAGAAGGAGTCTGATGCAAAAACAAGCAAGACAAGCACACAAAATACATTTTAAATATGGATCTGTACACAGTGTAATGATGGTCAGGTTACAAAATAGAAACAACATATCATGTGGGGTCCCAGAGAGCTGCAGCGCCTTCAGTATTCATACCTTTTGACTTATCCCACAGTTTGTTGTGTTACCGCCTGAATTCAAAATGGATTCAATGTTTTTTTCTCACCCATCTACACACACAACACTCCATAATGACAAAGGGAAAACATGACATTTTAGCAAATTTATTGAAAATGAAATATCTTATTTATATAAGTATTCACACCCCTTAGTCAATACTTTGAATAAGGAAATTGGGCAGCGATTACAGCTGTGAGTCTCTTAAGAACTTTAAACACCTGGATTGTGCAACATTTGCCCACTATTATTTTCAAAGTTCTTCAAGCTCAGTGAAATTGGTTGTTGTTCATTGCTAGACAAATATTTTCAGGTATTGCCATAGATTTTCAAGTAGATTTACGTCAAAACTGTAACTCGGCCACTCAGGAACATTCAGGAACAAGCAAACTGAACCAGGTTTTCCTCTATAATTTTGTCTGTGCTTAGCTCCAATCAGTTTCTTTATCCTGAAAAACTCCCAGTGTTTAACGATAACAAGCATACCCATAACATTACTCAGTAATGGATTTGCCCACAACAGATCACTTTTTATTCATGCTTTGTTAGACTAATGTAATATTGTACAGGCTTCCTTTTGTTCAGTCTGTCAAATAGGTTAGTATTGTGGAGTAACTACAATGTTGTTGATCCATCCTCAGTTTTCTCCTATCACAACCATTAAACTCTGTAACTGTTTTAAAGTCACCATTGGCCTCATGGTGAAATCCATGAGAAATTAAATGTTGCTCCTCTCCGGCAACTGAGTTAGGAAGGACGCCTGCATGTTTGTAGTGACTGGGTGTATTGATACAGCATCTAAAGTGTAATAAATAACTTCACCATGCTCAAGGGGATATTCAATGTTTGCTTTCTTTTTTTTGCCATCTACCAATAGGTTCCCTTCTTTGCAAGGCATTGGAAAAATTGGTTGAATATCTGTGTTTGAAATTCACTGCTCAACTGAGGGACCTTACAGATAATTGTATGTGTGGGGTACAGAGATGAGATAGTCATAAATTATATATTTTTTTAAGTTCAACACTGTTATTGCACACAGAGTCCATGCAACTGATTATGTGACTTGTTAAACACATTTTTACTCCTGAACTTATTTAAGCTTGTCAAAACAAAGGGGTTGAATACTTATTTACTCAAGACATTTCAGCTTTTCATTTTGAATTGATTTGAAAAAAAATCTAAAAACCTAATTCCATTTTTACATTATGTGGTAGGCTAGTGACAGATACATTTAATTCATTTTTAATTCAGGCCGTAACACAACAAAATGTGGGAATATGGTTTGCATTTCTGATTGCAGGTTTTTACAGCAAATCAACTAATGATTGACTGATCAGCTGAATCAGGTGTGTTCAGTGCTGGGTTGGGACAAAACTCTGCACCGACTGCTCTGCAGGAACAGGTTTGAAAAGCAGTGAACTTGCTAGAGTATGTAGGCCTAATATGTACTTTAGTTACCTGAGGATTTGAGGAACTCCTGAGCGGACCCCAGGATGACGTTGCAGTCTCTATCTGTGCACAAGAACAGTCCCACCAGCGTCCGTCCGTCTGTCATTCTGATTCTCATGTTCTTGTTCAGCAGGCTCTCCAGCTTCTGACGCACTCTGGAAGAAGAGGATGACAGTTCACTCTGCCCCTAGAAATAGGGATTGGGGAGAAATTAGACGATAGGCCTATAATCATTCAAGGGTAAATCCCTTTTGAATTCAATCACTTTTTGACAGCATCCCTTCTGGTCAGAAATGAACCTTTTGAACGGGAATGCCAAAACATTCAGATAAAGGTGCTCAAAGTTGACACATTTCACACACCATACCATGACATCCATGTCTTCATCACTGAAAAATATAAACACTTGAGTTTGATATCATTTAAAAGCTTACGTTGTCAAACTATTTTATTTATTGAAAAAAAAAATGTTTTAAAACACAAATTGTCATTTTTAAACCTTAACGTAAAGGATAAAAAAATACAGATATAAACCCCCCCCCCCCCCCCCCCAAAAAAATCATAGTCGCATAGGTTGTAGCTTAAACCTCATTTCACATTATCTGAGGTTTTTGTGTTGTGACCGCCATCAGTTGAGACAACATGCTCTTGAATACAGGGTTGGTGTCATTTCAATCATAGAAATATATTTAAAAGAATGGACCTATCCCAGTTCAGACCACTGCAATTTAGCTGGTACAGCATAGACATTTAAATGTAAATTGTAAATTCTAATTACTATCACAAAGATGACTGCTTGTCCACCCACCGTCGAATGTCAACGTAAAACGTCATGCCTATTCTATTATCTATATTTCAATGATTTCAACAGGTTTCCTATAGAGGAAAGAGTCTAATTTAAAATGACAGATATTCTCATTCAAGTCAACATTCTCTGATGTGTGGAGATCCAACCATCTCTGTGGTACCATTTGAAAGTAGAAGTAGAAGTCTATTTTTTATTCCCATTTTAGTACATCTATCACCCAAAACATGAAACTCACCCTGTATTCAAGAGCATGTTGTATCTCAACCGTTAGTGGACAAAACACAAAAACCTTAGATGATGTAAAATAGGATCTAGGCTACAACATATGCAAATATGAAAAGAATCTGAGTTCATGCATTTTTTGATAATTGACGTTAAAAAAAATGTGTGTGGGGGGGGGAAATGATATAATAGTTTGACAACCCTGTTTGTAAGCTTTTAAATGAGATCAATCTCAACTGTTTATATTTTCCAGTGATGAAGACATGGATGTCTCATGGTATGGTAGGGTATGCAAAATGGGTCAACTTTAAGCACCTTTATCTCTTGAATGTTTTGGCATTCAGATCCAAAAAAGGCACATTCTACAGTGCCTCTTAGGGGCCATGGTGGTGGAAAAAAGTCCAGGCTAATCTGCTCCCTAATTTTTTTTTTTAAATCCGTGCCCTACAAAAAAAAATATCCGTTCCCTACAATGTTTCTTATTCGTTCCCTACGATTTTTTATTTGTTGACCTACATTTTTTTTTATAAGCTACTCCTGAAGTCCTTGTGGATTTAAGTAGCCTGTCTCAAGGCCTAAAAACGTCATGCTCCTTATGTAGGCTACCATGACTGTCCAGGACTATAAGACAAACTACTTTTGAGCATTTTGTTTACCATCAAACTAACTCTGGTCCAGGCACATGCGTACGTATCCGGCGCATGTGAATGGATCAGAGCTAGGTAAATGAAGTGTTCAAAAGTGGTGTCACCTTGTCAACATTGCCAAGGGGAAGCTTGACAAGCATACAAGGAGAGGAAGCCAGATGGTTGAGATGCACCCAGTATCACCATTATGCTTCTTTTACTTGTGGGTAAATCCATTTGAATTCGATCACTTTTTGACAGCACCCGTTTCGATTTGAACGAAACCTTTCATACATACTTGCCCATTGTAGAAGTGCTCAGAAAGTTACTGAGCCCCTTAGGGGTCATGGTGTGTTTAAAATATATATATATATTTTTAAAAAACAGGCTAATCCATTCCATCAGTTTTTTTTCTCCATTCCCTCTGATTATTTATACTTTCCCTCTGTTTTATTTGTTTATTCGTTCCCGCTTCTCCTTATGTAGGCTACCATGACGGTCCCACTTGGCCGATAACATATTGCAGCCTAAATGTACTTCGATTTAGTTATTACATGCTTCAAATGGTGTGTTCATATGCCTGAAAAGCCAGGAGCATCACTCGCAGTCATAAATGAATGATGCATGTTTAGGATGCAAACCAGATAGGCTACACTCAGATTCATGCCACTTGGATCCATTTTGAGCACCTCTCCTCCCCGCAACCCAGTGTTTTACCCCTTGTGCATAAAGTCAGGGACATATGTTCAGTAAAACATGGTCCAGACATACGCAATTGTGCATGTGACTCACCGGTGGCAGAAAGAAACGGCATGCGAATTTACTGTGCATAATTCTGGTGCAATGATGCGCTCTCATCCCTGCACTAGGCAGGTGAACATCTGTCATAGCCAACCAGGCACACAGAAAGATGGTTTAAAGCAGCTCTGGCTCTATGTGGTATGTTTATAACTAAAACTGATAGCTATTTGCTTGGTTGCGATGACAATACATTCACCTGGAAATCAGCTGATGTAGCTAAAGAAATCCTTTGGAAAATAGACAGAACAGCTAAGGTCATGAAGCAGGCCAGATGGATTTATTGCCTAGGGATGAGAGCACCGTATTTGCACCTTGAGTGGTTTTGCACACACGTTACCTATTATTTGCCCATATGATTCGGAGACATATGAAAACACTGAAACTGGAAAATAGCAAATGAATGGTCAGTGATCATCACCATTTGAAGCATGTAATTAACTAAATAGAATAACAATTAGGCTGCAATATGTTATTGGCCAAGTGGGACCCTCGTGGAGAAGAGGGAACAAATGAAAAAAATCAGAAGGAATGGATAACAAAACAAGGTAACAAATAAAACATCTGTGGAAATGGATTTTTTTTAAATGTAGGGAACGAATACAAAATCTGAGGGAACTAAAAAAAAAAAAAACAGAGGGACATAATCAGAGGGAATGGATAATAAAACTGAGGGAATGGATAATAAAACTGAGGGAATGGATAATAAAACTGAGGGAATGGATAATAAAACTGAGGGAATGGATAATAAAACTGAGGGAATGGATAATAAAACTGAGGGAATGGATAATAAAACTGAGGGAATGGATAATAAAACTGAGGGTATGGATAATAAAACTGAGGGTATGGATAATAAAACTGAGGGTATGGATAATAAAACTGAGGGAATGGATAATAAAACTGAGGGTATGGATAATAAAACTGAGGGAATGGATAATAAAACTGAGGGAATGGATAATAAAACTGAGGGAATGGATTAGCCTGGTGGCTAAGCCCCTAAGGTGCTCAGTAACTTTCTGAGCACTTCTACAATGGGCAAGTATGTATGAAAGGTTTCATTCAAATCAAAAGGGGTGCTGTCAAAAAGTGATCAAATTCAAATGGATTTACCCACAAGTAAAAGAAGCATAATGGTGATACTGGGTGCATCTCAACCATCTGGCTTCCTCTCCTTGTATGCTTGTCAAACTTCCCCTTTGCAAGGTTGACAAGGAGACACCACGTTTGAATGGCCTACCCCGGCCAAACCCGGACGACGCTAGGCCAATTGTGTGCCGCCCTATGGGACTCCCAATCACGGCCGGTTGTAATACAGCCTTGATTCGAACCAGGGTGTCTGCAGTGACGCCTTTAGCACTGAGATGCAGTGCCTTAGACCGCTGTGCCACCCGGCAGCCCAATTTACCTAGCCTGGTCCATGCACATGTGTTACATGCACATTGGACCAGAGCTAGTTTGACGGTAAACAAAATGCTCAAAAGTAATTTGTCTTATAGTATCGGATGTTGCGTACTGTGTTCAGCCAATCAGACCATGGGTGGAAAAAAAAACATACTGTATGCAATACACAACATCCGGGAATAGCGTTAGCCACTCTAGCATGTTTGTGAAAACTGTGCTTCATAAAGAAAGTATGCATATTTCCCCCTTGTAGCCATTAAATCGATATAAAGGGGAATTTGACGCCTTTGATGCCAGAATGTAGAATGTTTAACGTACGAACTGGTCCACGGGGTAGACGAGTTTATAGACGGCTGCATACGTTCCCTTTGGATAGTAAAGCTAATTTACGGTCATTCTGGCGTCTGCATTGGCTGTACAACAGGGTTCCCAATTGGCGGCCCTCGGGACAAATTTATATTTTGGACATAAAAGACTGTCAAAACACCGGAAATCAGGTGAAAGTGATTTGAATTTTGGAAATTATTCACACGCATAAGAGAGACACGTGATTGTAAACAAACGTAGGCAAGGTTTGAAATTATGTTTAAGTTAAATATTATCCGTTGGGGCTTCTTACGGTTTATTTGCAGTCTAAAAATGATCTGTAATTGTGTTCCGGCCCCTGACCTTCCGCTCAAGAAAAAAATCGCCCCGTGTCTAAATCCAGTTGATGATCCCTGCCATACAGCATTTACTGAGATGTGGCCTCTGCAGAAGTCAGGGCATTCATACTTCTTGTGCATCGCAGAGCTGTTGTGAAGGAAGTTGTCAGGGAAGTGAGTGTGTTTATACAGGACATGCCGCCCCCAACTACCGTCAACCAATCATTTCAAAGCGGAGCTAAACCGAGCCCTCTGCATTGTTACAAAATTTGGGAGGTGCACGGCGATGCAGTTTGTTTTAGTTTTTTCCATATTTATTGCTTTTTTTCTTCTTTTTTTAATTAATAACAAATCAATACATAAAGCACATGAGGGAACACAAGCATACATAGATTACAAACAATAGACAATCGAGCTAGGGGGTACAATATCACATTACAATTACACAAGGACCTTAAGGGACATGCATATACTTACAATTCGAACAGCTTTTTTGTTAGTAGAGCATTTAACCGTCTTAAAATACAGTTCAATTTATTTTTGTAGGGTACGAAAATGTGGTTTTCTGTTTGTAAATTTACATTTGTGTATATGAAATTTGGCCAAAAGAATAATGAAATTAATTACGTAAAAATGATTCCGCTTATTTCTATTGTATGTAAAGAATCCAAACAGTACATCTCTCCACAATAGTGTAAACTCTTCATAAATGTGTTCAATTATAAACCTACTGATGTCTTGCCACAGTTTTCTTACATGCATACAATGCCAAAAAAGATGCACAACTGTTTCTGGGTGGTCATTACAAAAGGAGCAATTTGAGTTGATGTTTTCCTTAAACTTCTTCATATAGTGGTTGGCAGGATAATATTTATGAATAATTTTAAAGGAAACTTCCTTAATTTTGTTAACAAGTACGTATGTGTGTGGCAACATCCAAACTTTTTTCCAACAGATATTATCAATAAATCCATTCCAATAAGGCATGACATGACAACATCCTGCTGAAACAAGGATCATATCGCTCTGTTGTTGAATGGACCAAAAGAGAAACAAATCTTTCCTACTGATGAGTCAACAGGGTCAACAGAAGGTAGGCTCTGAGGGTCAGGTCTTGACATGTTCCTGAATAACATAGCAACACCTGAGGGAATGGCATCTAAAACAATTGCAAAATCTTTAGGTGTTACAGGGACCTTGTAAAGTGATAAGAATTCTTTATAACTGAGTAAAAGACCCTCTGCATTTACCAGTTGGCTCACCAATAGGATATTATTTCGGAACCAATATTCTAAAAACAGAGAGGTATTTTTATACAATTTATCCCGATTATTCCATATATAATATCTGTGTGGAGAAAAATTGTGTTTATAAATTAAGGACCATGACAAGAAAACCTGCCGATGAAAAGCAGAAAGTTTCACTGGAACTTTGTCAATATTATAATTGCAAAACAACATGAAGTTAAGGCCACCAAAAGTAGAGAAGACATGATGAGGAATAAAATTCCAGATAGAAGTGGGTCTTCTTAGGAATTGTTTTATCCAATTGATCTTAAAAGTATTATTTAAAGTAGTAAAGTCCAGAAAATTCAGTCCACCATTCTGTGTTCATTACAACAGTTTTCCTAATGTAATGGGTACGGTTTCTCCAAAGAAAGTTGAAAAGCATCTGGTCTATCTCCTTGCTTATTTTACGGTCAAGATATAAAGATAGAGCACCATATGTTAGTCTAGAGATACCTTCAGCCTTGGTTATTAGGACTCTACCTTTTAAAGATAAGTCCCTCTGTAGCCATTGATTTAGTTTCTTCTGTTTTTTTTTAAATAAGAGGGTTAAAATTTAGTAAGCCTCTAGACTTCTGATCCTTTGTAATGGTTATGCCTAAATATGTAAGTTCTTCTTTTACTGGAATACCATAATATGAAGGTGTCACACAATCTTTGACAGCTATGAGTTCACATTTATTAATGTTAAGATATAGACCAGACGCTTTGGAAAAGGATTGTATCACATTGATCGATATGGGAATTTGGTTAGCGTCGTTCAGAAAAAGTGTAGTATCGTCAGCCAGCTGGCTTACAATAATTTCTTTACCAGCTATGGAAATACCTTGTACAGGACTATTATTTAAAGAATTTGCAAGAAGTTGGGTGATTAATAAAAATAGGTACAGCGAGATAGGACAACCTTGCCTAATTCCTCTCTTTAACCAAATCTAGGTGAGGTGCCATATTTCAATTTGATAGAGCTGTTACCATTTGCATAGAGAGTCTTAATAGCCTTACAGAAAAAATCCCCAAAGCCAAGTCTCTCAAGGGAGTGGAAGAGAAACTGATGCTCTACTGTGTCAAATGCTTTATAAAAATCTAAAAATAATATGAAGCTATCCTCAGTTATTAGGTCTGAGTAGTCAAGTACGTCTAATACTAGTCTGACATTGTTAGAAATACGTCTGTTCCTCATGAAGCCAGACTGTGTTTCATCAATGATTGCATCTAGGACTTATTTAATTATTTTTGCAAGTAGTGAGGCTAATATCTTATAGTCATTATTAAGAAGACAAATTGGACGCCAGTTATCGATGAGCAGCACTTCTTTTTTAGGTTTTAGGTATCAGTGTTATTAACCCCTGACTCATTGTAGGAGAACATTGTTTTTAATACTCTCTAAAAAGACTTCAAATAGGAAGGGATTTGTAAAATGCTGATGTAATTCCATCAACACCTGGTGATTTATTGTTCTTTAGATGTTTGATAGACTCTATAATCTCTTAAACTTTGATGGGTTCATCACACTGTTTAGATTCTATATCACTGATAGAGTGAACATTATTCAGTGAGTTAAAAAAATATATATCTGTGGATTCCTGACAGTACGTAGAGCTATACAATTTTCTGTAAAAATTGCTACAGTATTTAGCGATTAATTTTTGGTAATCTGTAATAACACCATCAATGTTTAATTTATGGATAGTGTTATTTTTTGAGTGACATTTCTCAGTACTGCGCTTGATTTGGCTGCAATTGCGTCACACGCTCTGTACGGAGCCTCTGATCCACATTTCCAGATCAAGCTTAAATGAGCTTTTAAGACGAAACGACTCAATATTGCCATCTGCCAGCCTTTGGGTTAGATTAGAGCTAAGGAGAAGAAGCTACTTTAGACTATTAAAATGCACCCTTTAAGAAATGCAAAAGCGTGCCACTTTTAACAGATGTTTCTGGTCCTACTATTCTTGGTAATGCCAATAGTACCGTAGACAGCAGATCCGACCCTAGGGTCGGACAGACTTCCTGTGTAGATTAAGACACTGCACAGCCGGCACAAGATATGGCTCGGAAAACATACCTCAATCCAGTGATCAGAAATGTGTTGTACTTCAAATTGTCCCACTATCCCAACTGTTACACCGAGAAGATTTAACGATTTGCTGATTTTCGTCCACATGCTAGATAGCGGTAGCCACAGCACTGGCAGCCATTATGGAATGGAACGTGCTGTTGAACAAAGGAGCTGATTGGCTGACATTGCCATTCCAAAATTGCTGCTGTGGCTTCTAGCACGAGGTCGAAATTGACAGATTTTCGGCAAAACTAGCAGATCTTGTTCAATCTTCTCTCTGTAATAGTTGGGATAATGGAACAATTCAGAGAACAACACATAAACCCTTTAATCTACACAGGGTGTATGTCCGACCCTAGTGCAGCTGTAAGAAATCAGTTCGGATCTGCTGGCTAATGGTACAGTAGGTTGTGGACAAACGTTAGCTAGCTACTACTGTAGCTACGTTAGCATAGCTAGCTAGTGGATCCAATTTGCCCAACAAATGTATGGATCAGTTACGCACGCTCTCCTTTCAGTTTGGCAAAGTGAATATTATGCGTTAAACGTGTGTAAAGTGCGATAATATTAAACATATATCACCCCTACATGAGTTGATGGACCATTTTCTTCAATCATTGTTGCCATTCCACCCTTTCTTGATTCTATTTTTCTAGCGGAATTATTTATCTGACGTACAACTGGAAATGCATCAGGGAATACATTGCATTGTGGGTATTGTAGTATGCAAGGTAGGCATGACGAATTAGAGTTAAAACTTTGCTGACACTTTTCGCCTATTTACTTTTCAAATTGGGCATTACATTTGTCAAATGTCTTACCTTGTGATTTATGGACTGTCCAGCCTCTCACGAGATGCAGCAAAGCTGATTTGAGTCTGGTGCTGTCTCTATACCAGATGCTTCCGTGGTTACCATAGTAACGGAGCTTGTTTGTTAATGCAATGTAGCGACTGAGCTTGCAAATAAACAAAATTAACAACATTTTATATCTATGACATATTTCACGTGACCATTTATAGGTATCCATACATTCTCCATATATTGGGTAAACTTTCAGAAGTAATATAAATGCCGCGACCAAAGTATTTCACTCCGAACAAGGTGTAATGTAAGGTGTAATATTTATCAAGAATTCAGCATGTTTGTCTTCTTAAAGTTTATTTTTCATCATGAGTAATTCCCAATTTGTATTCTTACATTCGGACTCACCTGAACCCACTATCTGACTATGTGATGTACTACACCCCTAGGGGGTGCTCTGTGCACGTGTCGTCTCCCTGCCCCAGTACTGACTGGACCAATGACTTTGGGCAACCCTGGTGGAGGGATACCCAATATGAGGTGGGGCTATTTTGCCAAGACCAGGTGGATCCGCATCATCAACACCCTCACATCCCAGGAGCATAGGCATAGGAAGTAAAATATCCTTCTTCAGATTAGGGAGAATGTCATGCATAGATCACAAGAAGCTACATGTGTACATGCCACATGTATAGGCTACATGTGTTATCATACTAATCTCACTTAGCCTGACACCATCCCCTGGCAAGCGAGGCCTAGGGTCTTACATAGATATCATCAGTATTATACATGCATCATATATGTGCAATAGATATGCAGACAACATACAGACATCATTCTGCACACATACATATCACCTACATGCATACGTGCGTCATTTATACATAACCATTCATGCATTCTATTGTAGTTGTTCAAGCTTTATCCTCCTACCCCCTCCTTCACCTCTACCCCTCAGCATATCACAGTAGCAGTATGTTGGGAGTGTGTCCATTCATCTGGCACGGTTTCACCCACACAGCATAATATCACTGAGTGGAGCACAGGTGCTGTTTCTCCCTTCCTCTGTGTGCCACTGGCTGCATAATATATGGGTTACCACACTGCCCTTTAGGTAGCCCTGGCCTGTACATGACTCGCTTCCAAACGGACACGACGAGGTGGAGTTAGTAGTGCACTGTGTCACCGTCAAACCCTGGGGGCATATGAGTGAGTCCTGGCTGGGTTCACTCATTCCCCCTGCAGCACACACACACACACACATACACACACACACACACACACACACACACACACAGCACACACAGCACACAGCACACTCACACCCCGAGCACACCTCTCCTCTCCGGCATGGTGGGAGAGCACGGTGGGAGAGCAGGCTTTCCCGCCAACCCGCCCCAGCTGGCACTACTAGTCTTCTACTGAGCCAGAGGCTTAGTGTGGGTGCTCCACTCTCCACTCACACAGTCAGACACATGCTCTCTCTCTCTCTCTCTCTCTCTCTCTCTCTCTTTCTTTCTCTCTCTCTCTCTCTCTCTCTTTCTTTCTCTCTCTCTCTCTCTTTCTTTCTCTCTCTCTCTCTCTCTCTCTCTCTCTCTCTCTCTCTCTCTCTCTCTCTCTCTCTCTCTCTCTCTCTCTCTCTCTCTCTCACACACACACACACACACAAAACACACAGATTCTCTCTTTCTCTCCCACACTGTCCCTGCACACACATACTCACACTCTCTTTCTCTTCCTCAAACAGTCTATCCTCCTTCTTTCTCTCTTGCCCTGCCTCCTCCCTCCCCCCTCATTCCTCCCTCACTTTCTCTCTAGTGGTTCTTGGCAAATGTGCCCATTGGACCCTGCATAAACAAATTCCTTTCTTCTTTTTTTTAAATCCTGGAAGCCAAGCTAGAGTGGTTTAACTGCCTGTTGCAAAATTTGCCCATAGTCCACAGAATGATTTTCATAGATAAACCACTGGAAAATACAATTTCTTGAATGAAAAATCCCCAAATCCTCTTATCATTAGAGGACAATTGCTGGTAGCCGGGGCGGCAGCTAGCCTAGTGGTTAGAGTGTTGGGCCAGTTGGGGAAAGATTGCTAGATCAAATCCCCGAACTAACATGGTAAAAATATGTAGTTCTGCCCCTGAACAAGGCAGTTAACCCACTGTTCCTTGGCCGTCATTGTAAATAAGAATTTGTTCTTAACTGACTTGCCTAGTTAAATTAAGGTAAAATAAAAAATTGCAATGACTATTTATATACTGTATCATAAATATAAGCTATACACTGAGTATACAAAACATTAAAACAGAACATCTGCTCTTTCCATTAAATAGACTGACCAGGTAAATCCAGCTGAATGCTGGATCCTTTATTGATGTCACTTGTTAAATCCACTTCAATCTGTGTAGATGAAGGGGAGGAGATAGGCTAAAGAAGGATTTTTACGCCTTGAGACAATTGAGACATGGATTGTGTATGTATTCCATTCAGAGGGTGAATGGGCAAGACAAAATATTTAAGTGCCTTTGAACGGGGTATGGTAGTAGGTGCCAGGCGCACCGGTTTGTGTCAAGAACTGCACCGCTGCTGGGTTTTTCATGCTCAACAGTTTGCCATGTGTATCAAGAAAGTTCCACCGTCCAAAGGACATCCAGCCAACTTGACACAAATGTGGGTAGCATTGGAGTAACCTTGTGGAACTCTTTCAACACCTTGTAGAGTCCATGCCCCGACAAATGTAGTCTGTTCTGAGGGAAAAGGGGGGTGCAACTCAATTTTCAGAAGGTGTTCCTAATGTTTGGTATACTGACTGTAGTTTCTTAATCTAAAACTGCTGCAACTGATTTCAGCTACAGTCAATAACCACTGTACATGGGTTGGAAAAGTAAAATAAGGTCTAAAACAGCAAATCCCTCCTCTATCTCTCTCTAACTCTCTCTCTCTCCTCTCTTTTCCCAAGTGTGTTCTGAGGAGACCTTGAATGAGATTCCCCTTCGCAACAACTCTTACGCCACCAGCTCCACCTGGAAGCACAACTGCGTCAACCCGGGACATTAGTAGGACGCTGGAGGAGAACGGTATCCTCGACAAGGATGAGGACTTCTACAGTGGACGCATGGACCGTGACTTCTTCTCCCAGTCCATCGGTCTCTACTCAACATCAATCCCACTGAACTTTGACCTCATATGTAAGGATGTCAGAAAATGGTGAGGAGCAATATGAGCAATCTATTAAAAGGTTGACTTACAAAGTACAGGTCCTTTATTTTTTTTATATTGTGATATTGTTATGAACATTTTATTAGAGGGAATTTGAGCCTGTAAAGGACTAGAACTCATAACCTCACAATCAACATCCTTTCCTTGCCATTCTATCCCAGTGTCTTCCTTTTGTCATTCCTTCAAACTTTCTTGCATCTACAATAGGCCAACATACGTTAATAAATTAACAATAGTCTGCCAAAACTGTACATAAAACTGCATGGTAACCATGGTAATCGTTTATGTGATATTTAATAGTAGGCTACTTCCTCTCAACAGCTCCTTTGTGGCTCTGCTGAGTTTTAATTTCCTGTACTACAAAATGTGCAGGAAACCAACTCTACTGTAACAGTAGCAGTTTTAGTCAGTTGTGAAAAGTCATGTTACACATATTTCTTTAAATCAGTGACGTGTCATTTTTATCAATGTTTAGTTTATTCATCACAATTCACAATTATACACACACACACATTTTTTACTGTAAAATGTGCATACAGTGCCTTCAGAAAGTATTCATACTGTAGCCCTTGACTTATTCCACATTTTGTTGTGTTACAGCCTGAATTACATTTTTATTAAATTGATGGGTTTTTCACCAATCTACACACAATAGCCCATAATGACAAAGTAAAAATAGATTTTTAGAAATGTGTAAAAATGTATTGAAAATAAAATACCAAAATATCTAATTTACATATGTATTCACACCCCTGAGTCAATACATGTTAGAATCACCTTTTGGCAGCGATGACAGCTGCGAGTCTGTTTGTCTAAGAAGAGCTTTGCACACCTGGATTGTATAATATTTGCATATTATTCTTTAAACCTTTCTTCAAGCTATGTCAAGTTGTTTGTTGATCATTGCTAGACAGGCATTTTCAAGTCTTGCATTGATTTTCAAGAAGATTTAATTCAAAACTGTAACTAGGCTACTCAGGAACATTCAATTTAGTTTTGCCACATATTTTGCAGTATTACTCTAGTGCCTTGTTGCAAACAGGATGTATGTTAGGTCATATTTTTAATTCTGTACAGGCTTCCTTCTTTTCACTGTGTCAATTAGATTAGTTTCGTGGAGTAACTACAATGTTGTTGATCATCCTCAGTTTTCTCCTATCACAGCAATTAAACTCTGTAACTGTTTTAAAGTCACCATTGGCCACATGGTGAAATTTCTGAGTGGTTTCCTTCCTCTCCGGCAACTGAGTTAGGAAGGACGCCTATATCTCAAAACATTTGACATTATGAGTTATTGTGTAGGCTAGTAAAACTACATCTAAATGTAATCCATTTTAAATTCAGACTGTAACAACAAAGGAAAAGGGGTGTGAATACTTCCTGAAGGGATGTACAGTATGTTTCATCGTAGACCCCTTAATCAAAACTGAACTGCCTAAAGGGGAGACAAGGCAGTCTGACTACTAGAGTTCACATTGCCTTACTGCCACCCAGATCAGAGAGACTGTAGTGAAACAGTACAATATGCGTTAAAAATGTGTCCTCTTTCATTTCTCTGTGTTCACCATCTTGAAAATAATTTATTCGATTTATATTTTAATCCGAAATCATTTCCAGTTGAAAAAAATGATAGTCTGCATATTGCATTGTTTTTTATCCCCACCATAAGTGGTTAATTTTTAAGCAATCCAATCTGATGTAAAGTCTGGGCATGGCTGCGGCAGATTTTTCCAACCCCCCGCCCCACACACACACACACACACTCACACACACACACACACGCTTTCAAGCTCCCTCCCCGACTCTCTCTCTCTCGCTCTCTCACACACACGTATAATTTTATACAACGGTGGGGGCCTTTAAGAAAATTTCATAGATTTGTGTCGTGTTCTGCAGTTCAGAAAGGGAGCGTTGTTTCGTGTGATCTTGAGGCACAGTTACCAGGCAAGTCTGCCTTCGTGTCTGATTTGGGGGGGGGGGGACAAACAAGTAACAATTTATACAAGCAGTCATGCACCCCCTTTCTTGTAACAATGTGAATGTTTTTTGAGGAGGGAGGGGTGCGCGGAGAGAGGGAGAGAGATGCAGAGAGAGAGAGAGAGAGAGAGAAAGGAGGAGGGGTGGTGGGGGGGCGTTCTGCAATAATATAGTCAGCCATTTTTTATGTAAGGGGATTTTTCTTATTGGGGGGGTTGTTAAAAAATAAATATAAGGGCGGCCATCTTTGTTTCCTTGCGTTGTAGTGTAAAATATTCCAAAACGCCCCCCACTTTTTTTCTGGAGTCGATTTGAATATTAAATAAATATCATAATTCCGGAGGATTTCTGATTTCGAGTACGGAGCCGATGACAGGAATATAATGTCCTCTCCTCTCCGGTCCTGTGAGGAATACAAGGGCATGTTGGTTAATTCCAAAGGAGGAGATTTTGATGAAGAAGAGGACGACGGAGATCTAGACGAGAACGCAAGCGACATAAACTCGCCGGCGGCGCCTCGAGAAACTGCAACACTAGCCGCGCCAGGTAGGCTATAGTAGGCTACAGGAGACAGACACTGGCGAAAGACTCGGGAGCGCGCACACAAAATAGAAACACATCCAAATTGTGAAAAAAGTAAGACAGGACACGTTGTGCCGCTCATCTCAATAGTTATATTTTGCTACAATATAATTAGTTGCGCCCCATTTGCTCCAGAGTATAGCGCAGCTTTGAAATAGAAAGAGTTGAGGATTCCAACTTCTAAACCAACTTGAGAATGCTCTTTTCGTTTTATCCCATATACATTGACTACAATTAACAAAGTTGATCCTCGACTTTCTTTTCATCCGTAGAATGGTGCCACAATATATATCATATCTCAATATGAATAGGTCGACGTGAAGGGTAAAGCTCACGACATCACTGTTAGAAAACATGGACTCCCCAGCAATACGCTTTCTGATAGTGATCTTTAGAATAGTGATGTGTAAGGCGTAAGCGTTAAAACCGGATGATGGAGTGAGTGCTGGTATGACAGCGTGTAAATAAACTTGACCCTACCCCCTGACTGTCTCCACACTGACAGGGACGGTTCATGATAGGACACTGACACTCTACTCAAGTTATGAATAGAACCGTTATGTGTCGACTACAGGGCCTTTGTTTTCCCTCTCTTTTCGTTGTCATAGCAGACTAACACATATTTAACAAGTAGACATGTAATAAACATAATAAATATTGCCACATGAAAGAAAGGACTTGCCTACAGGATGTAATGTGCAAAACAGTTTTTTTTTCTCCAAATAAGTTTATTTTTGAGGGACTATGATCAGGCCTACCTGGTTCCTGAAAACCTAGTAACATGCTTGCATTATTTTACAGTTCATTTGAATTAGCCTAATTAAATAGAATGCATGTGCATGTAGCCTATTCAATAGTAGCATTCGATAGGCTATTGCATATCATGATTTTGGGATATTCAACAAGGGCCCATTTAGAATCACTGAATTGCTCGTCTCGAGACGGACAAGCGCGCGAATCAATCAGTGCGCTTCCCGCCGTTGCCAACCCCCAGCGACCTCCGCCAGCGGTTGTCGCTCTTGTGGTCAGGACTCAGGTTTTGGAGTTAACGGGAAGTAGCCTAGGGTAGGGAGTTGTTTCAGCCACAGACGCCCCATTATTTTGACTAGATACTCAAGTGGCCGCTCTAACAATAAAAATACATGTAAATAAAATGGAAGGCAGTCGGGAGGAGGCAAGAGCAGGTGGGACCATTTTAGCCAATGAGAGGGCAGATACGCCTGCGAACTACAGGCACAACTCCGATATAAAGTGTTTTTTTCCTCAAAGTTCCCGGTATGTCACATGTGCTACTTATATCAGTACACTAGTAGTAACCTAAGCATTACGAACCTTCTATTCGATCAAATAAGCCACAAGTAACAAATAAGCCTTTACATATTTGTTTTAACCAAATTCGACACTCTCATTGATCTCCATACAAAACTCCTCGCTTTGGTGAGCGAAAAAACCGCAAAACCGCCACCTGCTGGAGAAGACAGATTTTGGGCCTAGTTATCCCTCTCGCTTCGCCTCTTCCTCTCCGGTTCAGTTCATCAGATATAGACAGACTGGCTTGCGGCCTTAGAATCACCGAGCCCCGCGTGCGTGCTGCTGCCGCCTATGGCTGCACTCTGCAGCAGACATGCGGAGACTTTGTTTGGGCGCGCGCTGCGGGTTGTAAACCCTACTGTAGGCGCCCAACAAAGACAAACAATAAAAACGAACTAATTTATACGATGTACATGGTGGCCGTAAGCGATAGTTCTTGGTGATTTCTTTCCCCTTTTCTCCACCCTCCTGACAATACATAGACTTATCTTTCTCTCACTCTCAAAAAGGCTACCGTCTCTTTGCCCAGTGAAAAACTTGAATAAAGGTTTGAAAGACTCATTTGGAAGTCCCTTGAAAACTCACTAACACATCCTCAAAACGTCGTGGTGTTGTCTTCGAAATAAAGCTATGACATGTTTGATTGGTTTCTATTTCCCCAATTGTTTATTGCAGGACAAATACAGTATAATGCTATGGTTACACATTTCTTATATGACAGCCTCAGTTTTAAAATACTGCCATGAATACTATTATTGTGTGCTATACAACACTCATTGACATATAATGTCAATGTAGCCAGTTATGGCTTTGCTTTTCATTGAACTAATACCAAGCAGCTGTCAAATACACTTATCTGTCAAACACACTGACTGGAACTAATTGAACATTTGTCAGAATTCAGTCAAGGTAGAAAGTCATGTTAAGACACTAGTCCCTCCCATTTGACACATGTGGTGTCAATGCACACATCACAGCGGGATGGTGCGATGCTTCTGTTGTGCTTAATTGTGTTCAGAAGAGATTAGATTGACGATTCAAAGCCTTCAAAGAGGATTATAGTCAATATGATTTAGTCACAACTCGCTCTCTTTCTTTTCATCCACATCTCCTCTCTTCAACCTGCCGTAGAGGAAGAAGGGGGGGCATTGGACAGGGACAGTCTAGGGAGGAAGAAACGAGGGCCCAAGAAGAAGAAGGAGACAAAGAAGAAGGAGAAAGAGAAAGAGAAAGAAGGAAAACTCTCCAAAGCTAAAAAACGGAAAAAGATTGTAAGCTTCTCGGACATGACCATATCACTCCATCTATAGCCATACTTTCTGATCACACTTCATTCTATTTTCATTGCCCCCCCCCCCCCCCTTTTATGTTCTCTCTCTCTTTCTTTCTCTCTTTCCCTGTCTCCCCTCTTCTCCTATCCCCTCTCAGGACAGTGATGTAGAGAGGGACTCGGAGAGAGAGAGAGACTATGGAGAGAACTCTGACAGTGCAGCCAGCATCTTCGCCTGTGAGAAAAAGAAGAAGAAGAAACACAAGGAGAAGAAGGAGAAAAAAAAACTAAAGATGAAAAAAGACAATGGGGACAGCACGCAAGAGGAGACAATAAAGGTAAGGACACAACAAAAAAGTGTTGTCATTGTTTTGCTTCTACTTGGCCTCACTCTGATGGCTCAAGTCTAGCTCTGATTGGTTGTTTCTTTCCACCAGCCAATAGAACAGAAGACGTCTGCCCAGCTGGCTAAAGATTGGGGTCTGGAGGATGTGGATCATACCTTCACTGAAGATGACTACCGCACACTCACCAACTACAAAGCCTTTAGCCAGTCTATGAGGTACTGTGGAGATGTCACGCAGCTGACTCTATTTAACTTGAAATCAGACAGGGCCGGTGGCAGAATGTTTAGCCTAGAAACATGTAGCTTATTGCGCCTCGTTCTCAGTCAAAGGGGACAAGTTACTGAGTTATTGATTGAGATTAGATTCCTAACGTACTCATTTAGCTTCCCCTCTCCCCCTACTCCTCTTCTTCCTCATCTTCCTCTTCGCCCCTCGCAGGCCCATGATCGCCAAGAAGAACCCTAAGATCCCCATGTCCAAGATGATGACCATCCTGGGGGTCAAGTGGAGGGAGTTCAGTTCCAACAACCCCTTCAAGGGCTCAGGTGCTGCGGCCGTGGCAGCTGCAGCCGCGGCCGCCGCCATTGCCGTCGCCGAGCAGGTCTCAACCGCTTCCCCATCCCCGGAGCCCCCACCGCCCCGGAAGCAGCCCCAAACCCCCCGGCTGGCCCCCCAGCCGCCGCCCCCGCTCCGCAAGGCCAAGACCAAAGAGGGCAAAGGTTAGAAAAAGAGGAGGGTGGAGGAGTCTATTGTCATAGTATGTGTACAGTAGCAGGGTTTGAATTGGAATGGGTTTGGTCCTAACCAATTGCCCCGGTCCTCTCACTGTTTTTCAGGCCCTGGATATAAGAAGAGTCGCAGTAAGAGTCCTCGTGTTCTGGCTGAGAGGAAGAAGGCGGTGGCAGCGGCTGCGGCAGCAGCAGTAGCGGCGGCAGCAGCAGCGAAGGCCAAGAAGATGGCTCCCATACGCATCAAACTAGGGCCTCTAGGCAACAAGAGGAAGAAGAGCAGCTCTGTGAGTTTCACTATGCTATGTAATGTATATGGATGTATAGATGTGCTGTGTGGGCTACTGTCTGTGGGAGCATGCAGGTGTGTGAGAGCCGACAGATTTGACTGTGCTTCTCTATCTCGCTCTCTCCCTCCCTCCCTTCCTCCCTTCCTCTCAGAGTGGGGATGATGTTGAGGAGGAAGATTCGGAGCAGGAGGACTCCAGTGTCCACAGCTCCTCGGTCCGCTCCGACAGCTCGCCCCGCGTCAAGAAGAACAAAAGAGGACGGCCCGCCAAGAAGAAGAAGAAAAGTAAACGAAATGTTCTTTAGAAAAAGTCAACTTTCTATTCTAATCTGGTGTCTCCCAATCTCTCCCTCTTTCTTTTTCTCACTCCCTCTATCTCTTTCCCTCTCTTCTCTATCGCTCTGTCTCTCGTCCTCTCTCTCCCGGGTCTGTCTCTCTCTGCCTCATCTCTAGAACCTAAAAGAGTTCTTTGTCTGTCCCTATAGGAGAACCCTTTGAATAACCCTTTTTGGTTCCAGGTCGAACCCTTTTGAGTTCTACCTGGAACCAAAAAGGGTTCTCCTATGGGGACAGCCGAAGAACACTTTTGGAACCGTTTTTTCTAAGAGTGTACCTTGCGTCTCTCTCCCGCTTATCTTTTTCTCCATCTTTCTCTCTATGGTCTCTCTTTCTCCACAACATCTCTCCCTCTATCTCCCTCACATTGTTATACTCCCTAATTTTCTCCCCCACCCCTCTCTCTGTCAGTGCTGGGTGAGGGTGATGTGGAGGTGGATGGTTATGAGACAGACCACCAGGACTACTGTGAGGTCTGCCAGCAGGGAGGGGAGATTATTCTGTGTGACACCTGTCCCAGAGCCTACCACCTGGTCTGTCTGGAGCCTGAGCTGGAGAAGGCCCCCGAGGGCAAGTGGAGCTGCCCCCATTGTGTGAGTTACTGTAATGCTCAAAATTGGTTGTAATCATGACATCTGCGGTTGATTTATATTATTGTATGGAATAATATATTACCATTTCGCACCATATACACACTATTCCTTTAAGTGCTCCTCCACCTATTCATTCTCCATGGTCTCATTCTCCTCTCATGTCCTGCTCCTCTCCTCTTCTCCTCTCCTGCAGGAGAAAGAGGGGATCCAGTGGGAAGCGAAGGATGAGGACTTTGAGGAGTTTGAGGAGGAGAGTGAGGACATGGTGGTACCAGAAGTACCTGGGGTTGGACTGCTGGTAGGACTGGAGGAAGAGGAGGATGAGCACATGGAGTTCTGCAGGGTCTGTAAGGATGGGGGGGAACTATTATGCTGCGACACCTGTCCCTCCTCCTACCACATCCACTGTCTCAACCCGCCCCTGCCTGAGATCCCCAACGGAGAGTGGCTGTGTCCGCGCTGCACTGTAAGTCATGTTTGTTTGTTTCTACTTTGTGTGGAGCGCTTTGATTCTATTCTTCATTTTCATCTTCTTCCCCCAGTGTCCTGCCATCAAAGGCAGGGTACAGAGGATCCTCCACTGGCGATGGGGCGAGCCCCCCGATCCTGTACCCGTGCTCCCCGCCCCTGATTCCCCCCCTGATGCTCCCCCGCCACCCCCCATGAAGGGCAGGGCCGAGAGAGAGTTCTTTGTCAAGCTGGCCGGACAGTCCTACTGGCACTGTACCTGGATCACTGAACTACAGGTGTGTGTGTGTGTGTGTGTGTGTGTGTGTGTGTGTGTGTGTGTGTGTGTGTGTGTGTGTGTGTGTGTGTGTGTGTGCGTGCGTGCGTGCGTGCGTGCGTGCGTGCGTGCGTACGCGCGTGCGTGCGTGAGAGAGAGAGAGAGAGAGTGAAACAGTTGGAGAAGAGGCTAATGAGATAATATGAACAGCTGAAACGCTTGGCATGCAAGTGTGTCTACCACCTGTATTTCTTGCCTTCCTTGTTTTCATTGAACACATTCTCTCTATTCCTCTCCTCTTTTTAATCCCTCCATCCGTCTAGCTGGAGATCTTCCACTCGGTAATGTTCCGTAACTACCAGAGGAAGACAGATATGGACGAGCCTCCCAGTCTGGACTATGGGTCGGGGGGAGAGGAGGAGAGTGTTAAGAGTGAGAAGAGGAGGCTGAAAGACCCTGACTATGCTGCCCTGGATGACAAATTCTATAAATACGGCATTAAGCCTGAATGGATGATGGTCCACCGCATCATCAACCACAGGTACGTGTGTGTGAGAGGGGGCGGTGTGTGTGTGTGCGTGCATGCGTGTGCTAGTTTATTGATTGGTATGTCTGCAGTTGAGGCCGTAATGTGTGTGTTTTTCCCAGTGTGGACAAGAAGGGGATATACCACTACCTGGTCAAGTGGAGAGACCTGACCTACGACCAGTGCACATGGGAGAGAGACAATCTGGAAATGCCAGAGTTTGTCATCCACAAGGCCAACTACTGGGCACACAGGTACTAGACTACTGTACTGGCCAACTGGCATCCATGTTGGCACCAAACACTAAAACATTCAAACTGTCTCAAACCAAGTTTGCCCAACTATGTAGGCTATTGGACACTAGATTTGATAGGTTGATTGATTGATTCAGGGATGAGGTGATGAAGGAGGCCCCAGACATGCCGAGGAGGATGAGGAGCATGAGGATGGAGGAGAGCGAAGACCCACACAGATCACCTGTCAACGACGTGAGTTCTGATTAGCTCACTCACTCTGTAACAGCCACATCTATTGGTCGTCATTCTGGTCGCCAATCAACGAACACTTCCAAGTCAAAACTCTACTATCCTTCTTTACTTGTATGCCAATTATGTTGGTCTCATTTTTTCCCCCTTACATCAATATCCAGCCTACTCATTCCTTGTATTTATCTTCCAGCCTACGATAAAGTACGAGGAGCAGCCAGACTTTGTGACAGCGACGGGGGGCACTCTGCACCTGTACCAGCTGGAGGGGCTCAACTGGCTGCGTTTCAGCTGGGCACAGGGCACTGACACCATCCTGGCAGATGAGATGGGGCTGGGCAAGACTATCCAGACCATCGTCTTCCTCTACTCACTCTTTAAAGAGGTAGGACACCACTGTCAGGTGGCTCTGTGTACTATGTACACCTGTATTTGGTATTGCCGGTGCTTCTAGTCCCTTCTAGTTCTTGCTAGGGATTCTAGTCCTGTGTGGCTCAGTTTGTAGAGCATGGCACTTGCAACGCTAGTGTTGTGGGTTCGATTCCCGTGGGGGGACCAGTATAAAGAAGGTATAAAAATATTTGCACTCACTCTGGATAAGAATGACTAAAATGTAAATTGCAATGCAAATTCCTTAGCATATTCAGCTCTGTTCTATGCATTATCAATGGGTCTTTCTGCATCACAGTCACCATTGGAAATATGGTCCATCTCTTCTCTTTCCTTCCCCCCACAAAGGGCCACACCCGTGGCCCGTTCCTCGTGAGTGCCCCCCTCTCCACCATCATTAACTGGGAGAGAGAGTTTGAGATGTGGGCCCCGGACTTCTACGTGGTGACCTACACAGGGGACAAGGACAGCAGAGCAATCATCAGAGAGAACGAGCTGACCTTTGACGACACGGCCATTAGGGGAGGGAAGAAAGCCTTCAAACTGAGGGTGAGGAAGGAGGGGACAGACGGAGGGAGGGAGGAGAGGAACGACAAAAGAGATGAGAGAAAGCTGCAATCTGTCTATCGTTTTATTACGACCTCGACTAATCTCAGCATCTCCTTCCCCCCTCCTCCTTCCACTTCTCTCCCAATACAATCTCCCCCCCCCCACCACCACATACCCCTCTCGATCTCCCTCCCTCTCTTTCTCTCTTCTCCAGAGAGAAGCCCCAATAAAGTTCCATGTCCTGTTGACCTCCTATGAGCTGGTGACGATAGACCAGACCTCCCTGAAGTCTATAGACTGGGCCTGTCTAGTGGTGGACGAAGCCCATCGCCTCAAGAACAATCAGAGCAAGGTTGGCTCCCTCTGTTTGTGTGTGTGTGTGTGTGTGTGTGTGTATGTGGGTGCACTGTATAGAACCTTACTGAATTTCCTCTTCAAAGACAATAAAAGTCCAATCAATCAATGAATTATTGCCTACGATTTCTCTTCTCTCCCTGGTCAGTTCTTCAGACGTCTGAATGACTATAAGATTGACCACAAGCTGCTGCTGACTGGTACTCCTCTCCAGAACAACCTGGAGGAGCTGTTCCACCTGCTCAACTTCCTCACTCCCAACCGCTTCAAGTAGGGCCAGCCTCACACGCACATATTCACACATAGAACCACGTACACATATCACGTATAGACTGATACACACTTGGACGTGCTGTATGTATAGACGCGCACACTCGAGGAAACAGGCTAACAGACATAACACACATCTCTACCTCTACTTACATGTTTTCAACCAAAATGGCCCCTTTCTCTCTCGCTCTCCCTCCCTCCCTCCCCCCTCGCCACCCTCTCTCTGTAGTAACCTGGAGGGGTTCCTGGAGGAGTTTGCCGACATCTCCAAGGAGGACCAGATCCAGAAGCTACATGACCTGCTGGGCCCACACATGTTGAGGAGGCTGAAGGCTGACGTCTTCAAGAACATGCCGGCCAAGACAGAGCTCATCGTACGAGTGGAACTCAGCCCCATGCAGAAGTAAGGGTTGTAGGGAGGTTAGGGAGGGAGGGAAGGGAAGGGGTAAGGAAGGATGAGAGGACAGGAAAAGAGAGAGGTAGTGATGCATGGAGGGAGGGAGGGCAGGAATAGAGAGAGGTAGTGATGAAAGAAAGGTCATGAAAGAGTGAGGGAAGAGCGGAAAGAAGAGGGGAGGGAAGGTGAATAGTGTGGTAGATGGAGAGATGGAAAAAGACAGAGAGAGGGAGTATTTGACTAGTTAATCATAAAAACAATCACACTCTTAACTGTGCCCGTCTCAATTGATGTATTTTTAACAGGAAATACTACAAGTTGATTCTGACGAGGAACTTTGAGGCTCTGAACTCGAAAGGAGGAGGTAACCAGGTGTCTCTACTCAACATCATGATGGACCTGAAGAAGTGTGCCAACCACCCCTACCTCTTCCCTGTCGCCTCCATGGTAACTATCGTCATAATTATTTATAGTCATTTATGTTACAGGAATACTGTATCAACATTTTCCACTGTAAGACTGTAATTCACCTCTGAATTGCAGTACAGTGACACCTTCTGGTAGATTTGAGTATTATAGCTACAAATATATCCAGCCTATTACAGTCCAGGGGGGAAATCTAGCAATATGCATGAATGTAAATATGTCCAAACATAGATGTTTATGGAATATAAAAAGTTTATATTCTTTAAGTTATTTATCAGATGACCTTGTCCGGGGATTTAAAATAAGCAAGTTCAGTAAAGAAGCTATATCTGTGTATATGTCATCACATGGACGCGGTGTGTTGTCTTTACCGTGGTATTAGGAGGCCCGTAAGACTGCAAGCGGAGCGTACGAGGGCACGGACCTCACAAAGGCTTCTGGGAAACTGACTCTTCTGCAAAAGATGATGAGAAAACTGAAGGACCAAGGACACCGCGTGCTCGTCTTCTCACAGGTTGGTACGCACGCACACACACACACACACACACACACACACACACACACACACACACACACACACACACACACACACACACACACACACACACACACACACACACACACACGGGCAATGTTAGCACTTCCATAACCATTTCGCTGTTCTCTCTCTCTCCTCCCTGTCTCTCCTAACCTCTCTGGTAGATGACTAAGATGTTGGACCTGTTGGAGGACTTCCTGGACTTTGAGGGTTATAAGTACGAGAGGATCGACGGAGGAGTCACAGGGGCTCTGAGACAGGAGGCCATAGACCGGTTCAATGGTGAGGGAGACACTCATAGTCTAAGGGCTCTAGAAACAAAAGTCACGCCTATAGATAAAAGGGGCCTTTTTAGTTTTTTGTGAGATTTGGGTGTGTGTAATACAAGTCCACCCTCTCTCTATCTCTCTCAGCTCCTGGTGCGCCTCAGTTCTGTTTCCTGCTGTCCACCAGGGCAGGGGGTTTGGGTATTAACCTGGCTACAGCTGACACCGTCTTCATCTTCGACTCAGACTGGAACCCCCACAATGACATCCAGGTAGAATGTCTGCCATTCACTGCCATTCTATAGCCCACAATGCACTCAGATCTGTCATTAATCTACATTTCCATCAATGGAAACAAGTCTTGACAGCATACTTGTATCAAATCAAGCCATGTTTATTTGTCATATGCACAGGATACACATGTACTTGCAGGTTCCCTCTCGACAATGCGACAACAATAAGAAATAATACAAATATTTTTAAAAGCTTGTATGGTTTTTTACGCCAAATTTTGTTTTTCCGTTTTCTTTTTTCGTCTTATCTCTTCTCTACCCCTCTCTGTCTCACCCCCTCTACTTCTTTCAATCTCCCTTGTCCCACCCTGCTGTCTCACTCCTCCCTCCCCCTCTACCCTCCCTCCCCCACAGGCGTTCAGTCGCGCCCACCGCATCGGGCAGGCCAACAAGGTGATGATATACCGCTTCGTGACCCGTGCCAGTGTGGAGGAGCGCATCACCCAGGTGGCCAAGAGGAAGATGATGTTGACCCACCTCGTGGTACGGCCCGGCCTGGGCTCCAAGGCTGGATCCATGTCCAAACAGGAGCTGGACGACATCCTCAAGTTTGGCACCGAGGAGCTGTTCAAGGACGAGATTGAATGTGAGTTATTGTCAAGCATTTTGTGGCACCTGTTGATGTGGGATGAAGGGAGGATAGGAGAAAGGGGGAAGGATAGCAATAGCAGGAGGAGGATGGAGGGATATCAAATGCGAGGATAGGAGGCTGAGAGCTTAATATGAGGGGTTCTTTAGGGACTTAATATGAGGGGTTCTTTAGTGACTTAATATGAGGGGTTCTTTAGGGACTTAATATGAGGGGTTCTTTAGGGACTTAATATGAGGGATTCTTTAGGGACTTAATATGAGGAGTTCTTTAGTGACTTAATATGAGAGGTTCTTTAGGGACTTAATATGAGGAGTTCTTTAGGGACTTAATATGAGGGGTTCTTTAGGGACTTGAGAGGTTCTATAGGGACTTAATATGAGGGGTTCTTTAGGGACTTAATATGAGGGGTTCTTTAGGGACTTAATATGAGGGGTTCTTTAGGGACTTAATATGAGGAGTTCTTTAGGGACTTAATATGAGGAGTTCTTTAGGGACTTAATATGAGGGGTTCTTTAGGGACTTGAGAGGTTCTATAGGGACTTAATATGAGGGGTTCTTTAGGGACTTAATATGAGGGGTTCTTTAGGGACTTAATATGAGGGGTTCTTTAGGGACTTAATATGAGAGGTTCTTTAGGGACTTAATATGAGGGGTTCTTTAGGGACTTAATATGAGGAGTTCTTTAGGGACTTAATATGAGGGGTTCTTTAGGGACTTAATATGAGGGGTTCTTTAGGGACTTAATATGAGGGGTTCTTTAGGGACTTGAGAGGTTCTATAGGGACTTAATATGAGGGGTTCTTTAGGGACTTAATATGAGGGGTTCTTTAGGGACTTAATATGAGCGGTTCTTTAGGGACTTAATATGAGGGGTTCTTTAGGGACTTAATATGAGCGGTTCTTTAGGGACTTGAGAGGTTCTATAGGGACTTAATATGAGGGGTTCTTTAGGGACTTAATATGAGGGGTTCTTTAGGGACTTAATATGAGGGGTTCTTTAGGGACTTGAGAGGTTCTATAGGGACTTAATATGAGGGGTTCTTTAGGGACTTAATATGAGGGGTTCTTTAGGGACTTGAGAGGTTCTTTAGGGACTTAATATGAGCGGTTCTTTAGGGACTTAATATGAGGGGTTCTATAGGGACTTAATATGAGGGGTTCTTTAGGGACTTAATATGAGGGGTGCTTTAGGGACTTAATATGAGGGGTTCTTTAGGGACTTAATATGAGAGGTTCTTTAGGGACTTAATATGAGGGGTGCTTTAGGGACTTAATATGAGGGGTGCTTTAGGGACTTAATATGAGGGGTGCTTTAGGGACTTAATATGAGGGGTGCTTTAGGGACTTAATATGAGGGGTGCTTTAGGGACTTAATATGAGGGGTGCTTTAGGGACTTAATATGAGGGGTGCTTTAGGGACTTAATATGAGGGGTGCTTTAGGACCTTAATATGAGGGGTGCTTTAGGGACTTAATATGAGGGGTTCTTTAGGGACTTAATTTGAGGGGTTCTTTAGGGACTTAATATGAGGGGTTCTTTAGGGACTTAATATGAGGGGTTCTTTAGTGACTTAATATGAGGGGTTCTTTAGCGACTACACATTCTTTTTTGGGGTTGTTACATACATCTGTATATGGAATGATTTTAGTCACATCTTCATCCTTGTTTCATCACCGTTTCCTATTCCCCCAAAGTCCTCTCACCACCACGTATGTCCACCCTCTCTCCCCTACGGTGTCCAGCGGGAGACAACAGGGACGATGAGGGCAGTGTGATCCACTACGACAGCTCGGCCATCGAGAGGTTGCTGGACCGGAGCCAGGACGCTACGGATGACACGGACATGCAGAACATGAACGAATACCTGAGCTCCTTCAAAGTGGCCCGATACATGGTCCGAGAGGAGGATAAGGTGAGAGAGGGAGGGAGGGAGAGAGAGAGCGGGATAGAGAGAGAGAAGTGATAACATTGCTGTTTCAGATTGCAACTTTTTGTACGCTAGCATCTATACAGAAATATTATATGGCACGTTGGTGTATTTTTGTTCCTCTAATGCTAATCTAAGCCGTTACCACTTTCCATTGATCTATAGGAGAGTTTGTAAGTAGATTATATCACACTGGTTATGTGTAAACTGTTCTTCCATGTTCTTGCATGTGTGTGTCCAGATTGAGGAGGTGGAGCGTGAGATCATTAAGCAGGAGGAGTGTGTGGACCCAGAATACTGGGAGAAGCTGCTGAGACATCACTATGAGCAACAACAGGAGGACCTGGCTAGTAAACTGGGCAAGGGCAAGAGGAACCGCAAGCCTGTCAACTACAACGACGCAGCACAGGAGGACCAAGGTAGGTAGTTGGGAACCGTCAGTCGTGGTTGTCACGGAGATGGGTGTAGGTGCATCACTATGGCAACCTGGGGCATTCTGAATAACTTTTTGTTGTTGATAGACTTTGTGTCAGGTCCGTGTATTGGTTCATTCATGGTTGATAAAAGGATGTTGTGCTCTTTGTTAGATTTAGATATTTTCATACACGGTCTTTGTGCAATATGTTAGGTAATGCTAAAGTAATGCTGAAGCTTTGTTAAAGTATTGCTAGTAGTAGCTGCATGGGGATACCGGGCCTAGCCTGTTGACGGTACACCATGTGCTGTTTCAGACTGGCATACTGGTATTTCAGATAACCAGTCCGAGTACTCTGTGGGCTCCGAGGAGGAGGATGAAGACTTCGACGAGAGACCAGAAGGTAGGCCAAAGTACACAAGGCACAACACATTTGGAATGAAGCCTTCTCTGTTGAATGTGTTGTGATAGATTATTTTATTCTCACATTTAGTGTTTAGATTTTAAAGGAGAGACTAGATTGATATTATGTCTGCTTTACTTGTACCCGTGCTTGACTTGGGCAGCAGCCCAGCGGAGCTGACTACTGGCACCTCAAATGACCTACTGCTTGAGCTCCTGTTCTTCTTATAGAATATTAGCTCCAAAGTATTGTGGAGCTACTGCACCTAAATTCTGTATAAACAGTACCGGCATCCAAACCTATTTCAGTCCAAGTCAACTGGTACCGTAAGTACTACGCTCGTTACCAGCCACTCTCCTGACTTCTCCTCCTCCTCTCTCTATCACTCTCATTCTCTCTCTCTCTCTCTCTCTCTCTCTCTCTCTCTCTCTCTCGCTCTACCTGAATCCTCTCTCTCTCTCTCTCTCTCTCTCGCTCTACCTGAATCCTCTCTCTCGCTCCAGGTTCTCGCAGACAGTCCCGCCGCCAGATGAGGAACGAGAGAGACAAGCCGTTGCCCCCCCTGTTGGCCAGAGTGGCCGGCAACCTGGAGGTTAGACAAAATAACCTTCTGTTCTGCTGTGTATGGGTTATGAAGTCCTTATGAAGTACCTTTCACCTGGGCACTACTCTCTCGCCGTCCCCCCTCTCATGGCTTATGAACTGCATATGAATGCAACGTGTATGGGTTGTGAATGTGTTATAACGTCCTTATGTCCCCTCTAACCCTCTAGGTGTTGGGCTTCAACACGCGCCAGCGGAAGGCCTTCCTAAACGCGGTGATGCGTTGGGGCATGCCCGCCCAGGACGCCTTCTCCTGCCAGTGGCTGGTCAGAGACCTGAGGGGCAAGAGCGAGAAGGAGTTCAAGTGAGTGGAGAGGAACTGTGATTGTTTGCGTCACCGGCTACAGTATGAGCTTACACTGAGATCTTCACACTACATTGTAGTTGCTGGTCCCTCTTTGTTTGCTGTTTTTCGAAACCTTTTTCTCTCTTCCCCCCCTCCCCCTTTTCTGCTCTCCTACTGCCTCTCTCTGCCTGGTTCCTCTCTCTCCCTCACTTCTCTTTCTCTTTCAGGGCGTATGTGTCTCTGTTCATGCGTCACCTGTGTGAGCCCGTGGCCGACGGCGCCGAGACGTTCGCCGACGGCGTGCCGAGGGAGGGCCTGTGCCGTCAGCCCGTGCTGACCCGCATCGGGGTCATGTCCCTGGTCAAGAAGAAGGTCAGGGGTCAAAGTCTATCCTAGAAACCACAATGCTAAACTAACAGGCTAGCTAGTTACATTTCAACCAATAGCAACTGTTGTTTTTTTTAAGCACAGCTTTCACCCATTCAGACCTGTCAGACCAGACTCTAACAAAGGAAATCATATGAGTAAATAGAGATATTTTACAGTCATTCGACCTCTTTCCTCTCCACTAAGATTTTCCCAGGCTGTGACTTCCTCATGACATAAAGATACATCAATGAAAAGCCACAGAAATTAGAGCCCATCTTTCCCAGGGAAAGATACTTTTGGCTAGAGTAGAATTAGAACAGAACAGTACAGAAAATAACAGTATAGGACAGTACAGAACAGAATACTTTATTGCCAGTCAACAATGATTGACAGCTGCTTGGTCCTGTCTCTGAACCCTCCCCTCCTTTCTCCTCAGATCCAGGAGTTTGAGCACATCAACGGGCGGTGGAGTCTCCCAGAGCTGAAGCCAGAGATGAAGCCTGAGGCTCTGAGGCCAGAGGTCAGTGTGTCTTCCTCCTCCAGAGCCTCCTCCCCTGGAGGGACCATGAAGACTGCTACGCCCACCCCTGACCCCAGCTGTACCTCAGACAACACCCCCTGCACCTCCAAACCAGGTGGGTGAACAAAGTACACACACACGCATGCATACACAAGCACACACACACACACACACACACACACACAAGTAGGCAAGTGCGCAGCTCAAATATATCCAGCAGGGGGCACTCCAAGTCTGACCGTGATAACTGTGTGCTTGTGTACATGTGTGTGTGTGTGAGCGAGGGATGACCCTCTGCCTGTGTGTTGTGTTCAGCTACCCCTGCTCCCTCAGAGAAACTAGAGAAGAACGGGAAAGACGGAGAGAAGGAGGAGGGAGAGAAGGAGGAGGGTAAGGCCCCGTCTGAGCCAGAGAAAGATGGAGAGAAAGAGACGGAAGGGGGTAAAGCGGTAGAGGGCAACAGGAGTGCAGATCCTGAAGTGGTGAGAATTTTGAATGCTGTTAATTACACAGTTCACAGACTTAATGAATCTTGCTGACCTACATACAGTTAGTTATACCAACGACTGTCACTGAACACTATGCTTTGTCTTGTCCCCAGCCTCCAATCCCTACGAAAGGTGCTCCGCAAGAATTATCCCCTAGTACAACAACAGACAGGGAAGAGAGTGGTACAAAAGAGGAGGGGAAAGAAACAAAAACGACTGACACCCCTCCGGCCCCAGTGGAGGAGAAGAAAGGAGAAGAGGAGAGTACGGGGGGCGCACCGGGAAGAACAACTAAACAAGGGTTGGCGGTCAAAGATGAGAAACCAGGTAGTGTAACGCTCTCACCTGGCGAGAAGATGGAGGAGGAGGAGAAGGGGAGAGAGAAGGAGAACGACAAGGGGAGTGAGGAAGCCCCTGTCGCCACAGAAGCATCAGACAACAAGGAGAAGATGGACAGACAGCTACCCTCTGACGTGATGAAAGGTGAGTGACCTCACCTGTCTGTACATCCGTCCATCCGTCTGTACCTGTCTGCTAGTTAGTCAGTTCGTTAGTTAGTGACTCACTGACTAGTCACTGGTAGATAGATATATGTACACTCTTAGGTATATTTCAATGGCATCCACTGATCTAAAGGAACTCGCTTGTGTTCTTCTTGGTCACAGAGGAAGTAAAAGGTGAAAAGGATGCTGGGAAAGAAGTGGCGAAGGAGGAGGTTGCCAAAGACACCTTGCCGAAACCCCCCATCATCCCACCCGAGCGACGGCGCTTCATGTTCAACATCGCTGACGGGGGCTTCACGGGTAAACGACCCCTATCATATGACCCCTGTCATATCTGTTACTGCGTGTTAGAGCTGTGGCAGAACTCACTCTATATCAAGGGTTGTTTCAACATTCATTCAATGTTATGTTGATATTCACCCACACTGAGCTCCACACACAGGGATTTAGTATCATGGGTTGCTTTAGTATGAGGGTTTTAACATTGACACAACGTTGTGTTGACTTTTTCCTATAGAGGTCCAGAACACCCTCAGTCAGTATCACAGGTTGTTTTTATAACATTGATAGAATATTATATTGACTTTACCCTGCAGAGATGCACACACTGTGACAGAACACACGTTGTTCATTTAACAGTAAAACAACATTATGTTGACGTTATAACATTGACATTATGCTGACATTGTCCCCCTGCGGAGCTGCACACACTGTGGCAGAACTCACGTTGTTCATTTAACAGTAAAACAACATTATGTTGACGTTATAACATTGACATTATGCTGACATTGTCCCCCTGCGGAGCTGCACACACTGTGGCAGAACTCACAGGTTGTTTTAACATGGTTATAACTTTGACACAACGTTATGCTAACGTTTCACCCTGCAGAGCTTCATACGCTGTGGCAGAACGAGGAGCGGGCGGCCATCTCTTCTGGGAAGATGAATGAGATCTGGCACCGGCGGCACGACTTCTGGCTGCTGGCGGGAATCGTTCTGTATCCTTGACGGCGGTTGCCAAGGAGACCGTCTTGTCGTGTTTATTTATTGATCTTGCTGCGGCAGGGGCTTCTTGTTAGAAGTCAACAAGTCCATCCACTGATGCCTTTGTGTAGCAGAGAAGTATTAGACTGTGTCTGCAGAGATCTACACACAGACTAGAGATTGGAAGTCCATTCTGTTTGTTCTATTTCTGTGACTTTCACTAGAATTCCCAATCCCGAATCTAACCCTAGCCCTCCTAACACAAGAAACACAATTAAGATCTGAAAGAATTCGATAGGAATAAGCTTGATGATGATAGCCCCATTCATAGGCTTAGTAGAAGTTGTGCTAAAATACTTATTACTACTGACAAGCAAGATGTTTGTTTGGGATTTGCCAATGATGTATTGAGCTTGTATGACCCTTGACCTCTCTGTATCAGTCATGGGTACGCGAGGTGGCAGGACATCCAGAACGACCCCCAGTTCGCCATTGTCAACGAGCCCTTCAAGTCGCAGGCCAACAAGGGCAACTTCCTGGAGATGAAGAACAAGTTCCTGGCCCGCCGCTTCAAGGTACGACACC